>NC_141043.1:38745000-39060000 GCF_052040795.2 Danio rerio | reverse complement strand
CAAGATGAAAAACCGCTGAATCAATAGCGCCGTCAGGATCAGCAGGCGATCGCAGAAACTCCATTGAAAATACTGGAGTAAAATAAACATATTTTTAAGACATGGCAGGGGGAAATGTAATTTAATGCAGTGCTTCTTGTTCAGTCTGAGACCCACTTCATACCCTTTATCGATCAGGCAGTGAAAAATCACTGATTTTAAAGAAATCGTCCCTTAATCTTGCCAATTGTATAATGGAAAGCGGAAGCGCTAAGCTGGCTGGCTGAAATTAAAAGTCTGTGTCCATATACCCCAATACACAAATGTTTTTTTTTCTCTAGCAGGTTTTTATTGTTTGTTTTTCAAAACTTCCTTAAACTGAAATATATATGCTGCTAAAAAAACAATAAAGGGAACACTTAAACAACACAATGTAACTCCAAGGTATATACTTATAGGTATATAAGCTGTAAAATTGTGAAATGTTATTGTACTATAAATTAACTGTTCAAAAGTGGTTTATAATTTAATTTAATCATTTATTCCAGTGATTTTATTGATGAATTTTCAGCTTCATTACCTCAGTCTTCAGTCACATGATCCTTCAGAAATTATTTTATTATAAGTTATTATTTTTATAGTTATTATTATTAATGGTAGAAGTAATAACAGCAATAATGACTGGAGTAATAGTTTCATTTGAAACCATATACAATAATAAACGCCACCTTGATAAAAATAATAATTAAAAAAAAAAAAAAAAGAAGAAGAAAAAAAACCTGACCCCAAACCTTTGACTGGTAGTATAAATAAATATATGATATGATATGATATGATATATATATATATATATATATATATATATATATATATATATATATATATATATATATATATATATATATATATCAGAATTATTAGCCTCCTTGTTTATTTTTTCCCCAATTTCTGTTTACTGTAGAGAGGATTTTTCAACACATTTCTAAACATAATAGTTTTAATAACTCATTTCTAACAAGTGATTTATTTTATCTTTGCCATTATGACAGTAAATAATATTTTACTAGATATTTTTCAAGACACTTTTATGCAGCTTAAAGGGACATTTAAATGCTTAACTAAATAGGTTAACTAGGCAGGTTAGGGTAATTAGACAAGTAAAGATGGTTTGTTCTGTAGACTATCGAAAGAAAATATTGCCTAAAGGGGCTAATAATTTTGATTAATAATGTTTTTTTTTTTTATTAAAAACTGATCTTATTCTAGCCAATATAAAACAGATAAGACTTTCTCCAGAAGAAAAAAATACTATCAGACATACTTTAAAAAAGTTCTTTGCTCTATTAACAGGCCCGGATTAAGAACTCAGGGGCCCCTGGGCACATTGTCTTGTAAGGCCCCCTACCACCCCTATAGTTGAATTTAAAAAATAAGAATAATGTAATAATTTTTAAATAAAATTAATCTATAATTTGTTGCCCACAAATTTAAATAAATGCTATATAGTACATATGTATTTATAGTCTACAAAGATTTAACTTATTTTTCAAAGCATTGAATAAAAATATTAATAAAACTATATATATATATATATATATATATATATATATATATATATATATATATATATATATATATATATATATATATATATATATATATATATATATATATATGTGTGTGTGTGTGTGTATATGGTATTTTAATGTATTGCTTTTACAAACTTATAAAGCATATTATTGCCATGGCATATAACGCACAATGCTTCTCCAATCCAGTTCTATGAATCTGAGTTCTATCAATCTGAGTCTTTCATAATACAAACACTGATTTACTGTGTCTCTCCTTCTCTCCCTGTATTTTCTCCACTCTTCTCGTGAAGAAGACTTGATTATAAACCTAAAAGTATCCGAAATCACAGACACTATACCTCTTCTCTCCCGTCTCTCTCCTCTTCTGGGCCTTTCTCTCTCTCTCTCCCTCTCTCTCTCCTTTTCTGTCTGTCTCTCACACGATGAATCCAGTCCGCGCTGCGCTGCCGTTAGCCTCCTCCGCCTGGTTAATGCTAGCTTCTCATCATTTAAAGTTACCATAATGTCTTCTGTACCCTCATTCTCCTTATCATAGGTCTGTTTAAAGATGGTGTGTATGGAAAATGCCTCAATGAAGATGCCTCCTCTCCTCTTTCTCTCGCGTTTGCTAAATACACTTGTCCACTCATTTTTGATCTATGACAGATATAACGTTATACTACAGTCCGCTCAGTTTAGTGCGGGTTATTACAAAACTGACGTTTCAGCGCTTGACCAAATACAGCATTCTGTTTAGTTAAAGAAAAAAAGGCAGTTTAAATATAATAATAATATTAATGTGCTATCGCGATTTTTTTGCTCAGAGGAAATACAGTTGTCTGAGCAATATAGTTTTTGCAGAGAGGGAGGAACCTGCAATAAGGCTAAACATTATTTAATACCCACGAGACACTTGTGACTTTATATCACATTTACATTATTTTTAAAAAATGTTTTCTTCCTGATAAAAATAAATATATTTCCAATCTGATATGTAATGGGGAGAAAAAAAGTAGCACGAGTTCAGCTGATGGTGGATTCGAACCGAGTTTATAATTTATCGCGCCAAAAGATGAACCTGGGCGCTTTACAAGTGCGCCACTGCAGCTGTAATGTTTAATGGCTCTTCACTCTTCTTGTCCCTATCAATCAAGCATCGACGGGCGTAAACCCTGAAAAGCTTATTCCAACTAGACGCGCTATTTGCAATTAGCGAAAAAAAGACACTCCGAAATTGTCCTTTTTTTTCTCCCCCCTCGCAGGGGCCCCTAGTGCGAACGGGCCCCTGGGCCTGTGCCCATAATGCCCATTGGTTAATCCGGCCCTGTCTATTAAACATAATTTGGGAAATACATAAAAAAGAAAAAAAAATTAAAGGGGGGGGGGGGGGTTGTAGGGAGGCTAATAATTCTGACTTTAACTGTTTATGTATGTATGAATAACATAATGAATAACAAAATTTCCATTTTAGGGTGAACCAACTCTTTAACTAACACATGGTTAGCCTGAAAACAATAACATTCAAACAGAAATCATACAATACAATTATTCCTTACATGAAGCTAAAGTATATCCTATACATATTGTTTACATTAGGGAAACTGTCATTTGTTTTAGCAGTTCTAAATGCAATTATTGATTCGAATATTTGCTTGCCAAAACCACGCTTTGATATTGTGTTGTTTTATCTTTTGCATGTTACAAGTATCAGTTTTCCTCCTGCAAGCCCTGAGTCTGACTCAGTGTTTTACTCACATGTTGGAAGAGGTTTTAAAAGAAGCGCGCATCAGCAGTCACGCAGAGCCCCGCCTGCTGTCCATGTGCATGCAGGCTGTGTTTTACATAAAATGTGTGTCAGTGGGACAGCGCTTTCCACGGCACATGCAGAGGGCACATGCAGAGTGGCTTTACCAGCACGTAGCGCGCTCGAATAAGCTCAACTCTGCGCTTGAACTTCCGCCAATGAAAACGCGCGCTCGGATCAAGAGAAAAGAGAAAGCTGGCAGATCATCGGGCACGTTCGAGTGAGATAAATCCCCGTCAAAGAGAACAACAGAGGTTGACGGCTCCCCTAAATCCAGTCACATTTGCCAGTCACCTGAAAACGTGATAGATGTGGGTGTGGAAGGGTGTGTGCGTGGCTAAGAGTGGAAGTGGAGTTTGACAGTCCCACAGAGAGAAAGAGAGAGAGAGAGAGAGAGAGAGAGAGAGAGAGAGAGATGCTGATGGCAATGAACGGACAGTCGTGAGACATCATCACACAGCACACCTAAAGAGTCCTTCATACTAGAATCAAGAGCAGAAAGAACAGGTAGCTGCGCGCGGAAGGTGCATCTGCACACCTGTGAACGACTCGATATTTACTCCCGACTGTTTGGCTGCGCTGCCAAATGTTCTCAGCGAGAGACTCTGCCTGCCTACTTTGGGCTGTTCACTGTATTCACAGGCAATGCGTGGCTTTTTAAACTGATTTACCTGAATTGATCACACTGACATTCACAGACCATCTTGAAGATACGAATTCTGAAGATAGAGGCGTTTGAAAACATATCAAGGATGGATAGCAGTCCTGGTAAGTCATGCATTTTAAGACATTATAGTTAGTATTGTTTATATAGGAAGAGTTCAGATGCAAAAGCCTCTAAGTGCCATCTGAATTTTTCTTCTAATATTAGCATTTTTCAAAGGCTCCTATATCTTGATCCAGTATTTTCACTTTTATGGCCAACAACAGGTTATTTTTATCACTTTTAACATGAAATATTTCAAACATAAACATAATAGGCTAAGAAAAATGCTCATTGTAGAAGAATATTCCAGATGGCACTTAGAGGTTTTTGCATCTGAATTCTTCATATGATGATGATGATGATGATGATGATTATTATTATTATTATTATTATTATTATGTACAATACTGTCAATACAGTGTCAACTTACTATCATTATTAATATTGTTATTAAAACTATTGTTCATAATGTTATTGCTACTAATAAATAATACTTATGATTGTTTTTATTTATGATTGTGTTGATTTGTTTTTGAAAATTGGAAATAGTGTAGTTAGTCATTGTGGATCTTTGTCATCTATTTGGCACGCAAACTCATATTTGAGTACATTTTAAGGTTGTAGTTTTGCAAATAAAATGGTTCACAATATAAATAATGCACCATTACTTTATTACTTAATACACAATGTTCATGTTTTTATTACTGTTGTTGATGCTATTATTTTTATTATTCAAATTTCTATTAGTGACTGGTACTGTTGATAAGGTTTCTTTAATAACTCTGTGAATATACTGACATTTTCATGCATGGTCAACTTTACATGCTGTGTTTTGTTCTGCACAAGACAGTTGGCTCTAAATCTGTACAATATTCCAGGCAGGTTGTTATGTTATAAAAGTTCCATGAAATATGCTCAGTGAATTACATGATGCACGCTGTTTGCAATAGATGATCAGAGCAGGTGTCATATAGACATTGGTATGCTTTGAGGATTGCGCTAGATGCGTTAAGTGACTCTATATATAGTATCAGTCTATTTCACAGTGTGAATCACATAAATGATGGATATAAACATTACCGTACTTAGAGTAACTGCTGTAATTGCTGTCATAAAGCTTGTGCGATTGCTTTCATGGAATCTGCTTGTAAACCCATGCGCGTGCTCTGACTTCCTGCTACTAGCCATGAAAACAAACTCACGTGCAGATGGTCCAAGCCAGAGATTAGAGCGCTGTCAAACTTGGCTGTGACATGTCAGCATGCTTTATTCGTGTAAACTACAGCCATTAATCATAAGATATTCATGCAACATGTTTATGCAACTTTAAAATACAAAAATAAAAAAAGAGACTGAGTTTACAGTCCTAGATAGCAGGGAAATTTGGTGAGCTGTAGCAATCAATATAAGGTTTTATTTATTTACTGAAATTTGCAATTACTTCATTCGAGTGTGCACTTGCCTTCGTCCAAGGAGGTTAACCGGTTAAGCTGATTTGGGAAGTGGTTCACACCTGAGGTTAGCCAATGGCCAATTACATGCTGGCTCAGTCAACCAAGTCCACTTCAGTGTTAATTGACGTCTGATTCATTTACAAAAGCTGCAGTCACGTTCCGGAACAGGTGACGGAAACATTGTCTCGTGCCTGGCGCACCCTCTCAACTATGTCTGTTTGACAGAAAGCCTTGAAAGCATGTGAAACAAATACAAGCTACAATAACACGCTGCATGAGGCCATTAACGACAGGGAAATAATAACATCTGATGATTGACCTTTGAGTGGTAGACAACAGGAAACAAGACTTTCTGTTATGTTTTTCAAGTAAACAAAGCGAGAGCCAACACAACATCAACTCAAACGTGACTTTAAGATGTAGTTCCAGCACACGTGGATGTTTAGTAGGGATGCAACAATGTGGCAATTATAACTGATAGATACCAAAACAATGCTTATCTTTATGCAGTGTTTCATCCATTAATCTCATCATATATCATAAAAATTCATTATCTATTTATTTTAAAAGAAAAACAAAGTGTTCACACTAAGTATAATCACATATTTCAATCTATAACAACTTGCAAACTGGAAAATATAAAAATTTATTGAATGGGGGAAAATAAAAATATATTTATTACATATATCAGACGATAGATTGATGACTGGAGCAATAATGTCCTCCTTGTTTCTAACATACTTTTCTTGCTTTATAAATAACTAGATAAAAACAATACACTGTAAATAGTAAAAGCTCAGATTTTCAATGATGCATTCAACTATTATATAACTGTATTATTAGATAATAATATAATAATGATATAACATTTTGGTTTGCAGTATTAAGCATCCTAATAGAGGAATAAATTTTTGGACAGGTAAAATAACTGGAAGTGAATGCCATGGATGCCTCGCACATTTATGTTAAAATTGACTATGCCTGTTGGCGCGATAGCCCAGTGATTAGCACACAGGAATATGTTGCGGCAGCACTCCAGGCGTCCTGAGTTTGAATCCTGGCTCGTGGACTTTTCCTGATCATACCCCCTCTCCTTCCCACTTTACTTCCAGTCAATATACGGTCCTTTTAATAAAAACTAAAATGCCAAAAATAAATTGACCACACCTACCTTCACCTATAAAAAAAAAATATTTAATATCCAGGAAGTAATGCATTTTCTTCAAAATTATTTTGAAGAAAATGCATCTAGTTATTTTGACTAGATTACAAATGGCAGTAAATAATCAAATTACTTGCGTTACAAACAAGTAAATTCAGGTTAAAATAACATGGTCTTAAAATACCAGTTTGCAACGCCAAGCAGTGTAATGAGATGTTTCGTGTAGCTAAAATTTAATGGAAGTGAAAAAGACTACAAGTCTTGACAAATTGAAGTTAGAATGGCCGTGGCAGCTCTTATATGAAAGTTAGAGGGGGTGGAGTTATCCAGGAACACAGTACTGATGTCAATCATATGGTAATTCCAAAATTGACTTGTTTTCATGTCAGAATTATTACTCAAATAATATATTAATTTTACGATTTATTAAATTATATTTATAAAACTATTATTTATGTTTTAATTTAGGACTCCTCGTTACCATATTTCGCGCAAAGGGAAAATGTTACTTCTGTACTGTTTTAAAAATGAAAGTTCTGTAAATAATTACTCACCCTCATGTTGTTTCAATCCTCTGAGGCCTTTGTTCATTTTCAAACAGAAATCAAGGTATTTTTGATTAAATCCGAGAGCTTCGTCATCCTCCAGCAAGGGTTCCGAGATGTTCAAAGTGCAGGAAAGGAAACAAAAACAGTGTCAAAATATTTTTGTGGTTCAATCATAATCATATGAAGCTCCAAAAACATACCCACAGTAAATTCACACCCTGATCTGATATGAAAGACATTGACAAACAAAGTTGTTTTGCTTTACAAAAGTGCTCTTGGAGCTTTGCATGATTTTTGTTAAACCACTGAAGTAAAATGGAATATTTTGACAGTGTTGTTGGTTCCTTTTCTGGATGTAAACCTTTGAATCTGGATCATTGCTCTCTATGGAGGATGAGGAAGCTCTCAGATTTCCTCTAAAATATATGAATCTGTGTTCTGAATATATACAAAGGGTGAACCCGTTTAACTAACACTTGGAGTGCTTGAAACTTATATATAATATAATATAATAGAAAAATATATATATATATTTTCAGATTTTGATTAAAGATCATCTAGAAACTGTTTTTCTCTCCAGAGCATTAGCCTGCATTGATTGTTCATCTCAAGAAATATAAGCTAACAAAGTAAATTGTTTTGTTTCATGACAACATTCAAGTATGTAAAGACCATCCAAAGTCATTTTATAAAATAGGAATAGGTTGATTTTTAAAAAAAATTAAACAGAACTAGCTAATTGACTTCATGTATATATGCAAAACTGTCTCCAACTTTGGCAATTATGGTTTGGCTTACTAACCTACTGACAGATTCTTTTATTTTATGAAAATCACTTATGAAGCCTCTCTGACGATTGTGCAACACCGGAATTATATGTGCATTATGTGTCTAGCTTTATTGTAATTCTTTGTGAAAAGCAAAAATGCTGTGACCTTTATGGAGCTCTCCAACATGCTCCAAGTGATTAAATGCACATCAAACATGGCTACTCTATTAGAGCGGGTTCATATGAGGTGAATGAGAGCTTGCTTAAACGATTTATGCAGAGTAATGAACCATTCATCCACCCCCCGGTCATTCTGTACAGCCTCGCGCTATATTTTACAGCGCTTTTCGGTTATTTTAGCTGCGCTTTTGGGAGCGCGCGTATCTTCCCACTGAACGCAGCGCATCCCTCGCACCTACAATCGTCCTCACGTGCATGCGCTTTCTCAGCCGCGTGCGGCGCGTGATTTCCACGCCCCGCCCCCGCAGTTTCTTTCAGTGATTCTGTGTTTTGATGCAGATTGTACTGTGGAAAGGGGGAGGTTGGTCAGTGGGTCAGCGATTTTATGCAGTCAGTGTAGCGCCTCATCACGTTTTCCAGCCTCATGCAACTTTCCCTTTGGAGCGCTTCGCATAAACAGCTTCATGACAGCATGAGAACATTCTGCATTGTACGAAATGCTCCATCCAAAAGTACATCTGCGCTTGCTTTGAGAGATAGTGAGGACACTTCAGGATTTTATAGTGAGGCTTTCAAACCTGTTTTATGCTTAAGAGTTCCAAATACGACCATCTTTAAATTTTATAGCGAATTATTGTAAATCTGAGCAATAAAGAAAACTAAACAGACTAATAAAATATTAATAATTATGAGAAATATTGATATAAAGGACATTGTCTTCTTTTTATAGTGTATATTAGAACACAAATCCACAAATCCAAGCTATATATTTATAGAATCTACATTGTGAAAAGCGCTATATAAATAAACAATAAATAAACATCTCATTTAAAATACTTGAGTTAGAAATACCCCAACATATAACCCAAATATCGGTTATTATAGCACATTCCCCCAGCTATGAGTTATTTTAACCCAATGCATTGGGTAAAATTTTTATTTTGATTAAATGCTATTTTTTAAATTCTGGTATTACTGTTGCTACTATTACTAGTACTACTGTTAATTGTATAATTATGGCTGTGTAAATAAATAATATGTAATTTTCAAAAATATTAAAACTACTTTATTTCCATTACATTTTAATTTTATAAAATAAAATTGCATTATTGCGTTAGAGCTTAAATAAACTTTCTAAGGGAAAAACAACATTACATATGCATATAAATGCAGCTTTTCTGAGTCAGTTAAATGAGTTTACTGTTGAAATTCCAAAATTCTAACCCCAATTGGTTGAGTTATTAAATAAATAACCAAATAAAGGTTAAAAAATAACCAAACAAAGCACCAAATATTTTTTTACTTAAACATTGGGTGAAATAAATAACTCAATGTTTTATAGTGTACATAAAGGGGTGGTTCATCCACAAATAATGCTGTTGATTTATTTCCCCTCTGGTCATCCATGATGACTTTCATTCTTCAGTCGAACATTAAAGACTTTATGCATTAAAAACTACAATTCTGAAAGTCAAAAACAAAAGTAATGTGGCTCCTGACGATCTCAAGCTGAGATCTAAATTAAAATGAAAAAAAAAAACTGACAATGATAGCCATTATTAATCCTGTTCCCTTCAGTCTGGAGCATGAAGACTGACTTTTCACTGATTTCAAAACTTATATATATCATATATGACATTCAAGAGTTTACACTTAGCTGATAATCAATATAATATCCTTGAGTCCGGGGCTCTCTCCCGTTAGAAGGGCGAGAAGGGAGTTCGAGCTCAGGAGGTTCTCGAGAACCCCCCTGCTTGTCGCCGTGTGAGAAGTGTAAACTAGGGTTGTCTTAGGTGATAATTTGGTTTAGTCGATTGGCTATGGTTTATGTTTTTGGACGGTGGGAGGAAACCGGGGAACCCGGGGGAAATCCACACAAACACAGGGAGAACATGTAAACTCAGCACAGAAACACCGACCAGCCCGATAGGAGGTTGAACAAGCGGTGTTCTTGCTGTGAGGCAACAGTGCTAGTCACTAGGCCACCGTGTTGCCCTATCGGAAAAGGGGGGGGAGTAGGGGTGGAAGGGGGAAAGCTTCAAGACGAAGATAACTGGAGTGAAAAACTTTGGTTATTTATAATGCGTCAGTAATCATCTAATAGGGCAGATTATGGAGCTAATGAGGAGCCAGACGTGTTGATAAGCACGGGATCCTCTCGAAATTAGTTTATGAATTCACCAGACTTATGCATCAGAAAGCATGCAAATATTTAACAAATCTTACTTCTCAATGACAATTTTGCCTTTGAGATGCTGCATCAAGTGCACAAGACAGTGGTCATGCAGAGTATTTCAGCTACTTTCCTCAAGGGAGGGAGGGAGACCACACCAGTGCACGAGAGGGAATTATTGTCCCTGCAAAGTCCTCACGTTTCTACGCCTGCCTTTGCTCACTAGCAGATTAGCGTTCGCATGGGTTGCTTAAGCTCACAAATAGCTGCCCGAGACCTGCTGATTCTTCAACTTATGCTGGTGTTTTCACTGACCCCAATTTATACAGGCTTGCATAGCAATAGCATTCTCCCTATGGCATTAAGAGCTGGTTATTTTTAGGAGGGTGGGGCAGGACAAAGAAAACATCATCACATCTTTAATGTAATTAAAGCTTTATATTCTGAAACCATGCTGCTAAAAACAGCTCAGACACTATGCATTCTTGTATTAATAGGCATGTCTTATTATCCTCAATTGTCTATTTAACCTCTGTGGCCTCACATGTGTGTCCAGGTGTGAGTGTTTTTGTGCATGTGGGTGGGGTTACTAAGCTGGGCAGGGCTGAGTAGCAAGCTCAGGTAGGGCTCACTATCACAAGGCTGTAAAATCCAGTGTAGCAGTATGTCAATAGTAAGTCCCACTGCACGTGCCAGTGGAGGGATCATGAAAACACTTGAGCTAAATAAATACCGCGTGGAGCATGAGAAAACACACACAAAGGAGATATCTGGTGGTAGTTTGAACTTGTTTACCCATGATTGTATCCAAATAAGGTGTGGACAGAAAACAGGGTGAAGAGGAAATAGTTAGCTTATTGCCAGTGTTAAAGGGCATAGTTTACCTAAAAACACTGTTTTAGGTTGAGATATATCAGAAATATCAAGTGCGTATGCTCTTTTCATTGGTGGGGACTGGTGAATTCAACCCCCAAATTATATAATAATACCCCCAAATTATATAATAATAATAGTGCCTCGTTAAATTTATTATTAATTAATCCTCTCTTCATACAATTTATTAAATGAAAGAGTAATGTTAAAGGAATGTTTATTAAATAAAGAGAGAGTTTAATAAAGACTTGTGTTTATTTTAGCCATATAGTGCAACTGAAACATGTCTCATATATATATATATATATATATATATATATATATATATATATATATATATATATATATATATATAGGTATTAATAAAAAATGTGATTTAACCCTTTCTGCATGTCTATTTTAATATTGACAGTGCAAATTCAATTATTGGTGGGGACATTTCAGTAGTCAGTGAATATTGGTGGGGACGCAGCCCCTCGGTCCATGCTAAATCTGCGCCCTTGAGAAATATCATGAAATGAAAGTGAATGGAAGCTAAAAAAAAAAAAAAAAGCCATGGCCTCTGTAGGGTTTGGTTGCAAGAAATAACAGCTTGAACATTCAGTTAGATGTCTAATTTTGTATCTCACATAAGAAAATCATCCACTTTAAAGTTGAACAAATATAATAATGATAATAATAATATGTTTTTAAAATAAGTTGTTTATTACCCTGAAAATAGTTTGATAAAATTTTGTCTATTCAATAATAAAATGCTGTGAACTGATCTTTCTATTTTTTATATTCCATATTTTTACTACTTATGCATTTTATTAGAAGTGGGTTCCGTTTTTTTATTTATTTACCCTGTGTGCTAGAAATTCACAGTTACTCTTTTACACATTTTTTAAAATCTATATTTATTTAATGAAGAACTGAGTTCCTATTAAATAGAAAATGAAATTAAATTCCAAATGAAAGCTTGTAAGCCATCAAATCAAACACCCTGTAATGAACCAGCAAAAACATCAATATTAAATGTTTACAAAATTCCTGTTTTTAGGCCAACTGCCAAATTTTTTTCTGCAGCTGTGTGAATCAATATATATGTTTGCCAGGCCATTTAGCGTTGGAAGTTATTCAAAATTTTATATGCAACCTGCAAATTAATGTAACCTCAAATCTTTCAGAATGTTGAGGACATATGTCTTGTTGCTTTTAAGCAACATGATATGACTTATTCCCCCCAAAAGATGACAAATTAGCTAAAATTCCCCTTATCTAAGAATCATAATATCATGTTTTGTTTTGTTTTTCACTCTTAGAAAGTAGGTAACCACTTAATTGCTGGCATACTGTAAAATATAATTGTTTGTACAAACAAGAAGCCATTAGTAAAGTTTCAATAAAACAGTTTGCCTGTTCAAAGCCACTGCTTTACTATTTGCATTGGTTAATGAACACACAGTGCAATTGATTCCAAACATTTTGGACACTGCCGTTTATATCGCATTCTCTTGGCCCCGATCTGACCGGCTGTGTCCTCGGGTTGTTTAAAAAGTCAAACTGAAAGCCACGCGGCACATTCTAACAAAACGTGACAACTCGTTGCCCCTCTCTCACAGGAAATGCATCTGTGTGGGAACCGTAGCATCATCACTAAGCCGACACGGCATCCTCCGGCGCGCGCCCCCGTGCTCGCGACTCGCGATTGTTGTAGCTGTTTACACGAGACTGCGGATTTAGTTTGGGCAGGAACGGTGTCAGGAATCCATGTGAGGCAGCGGTCAGGTGTTGTGCAGTTTGGCTGGGGCACTATGCCAGGGCTATTATTGGAGAGAAGAGGCGGGAGAGCTCGCGAACACGTGAGACCGTGTCTCAGCTCATCCCGAGCGCATGACCGGAGAGGATGCGATAGATAGGATGCAAACACCCGAAAGGAGAATAAGAAAAACCTGCGGGGGAATGTAAATAAAACAAGCCGAAGTTTTATTTTGAAATATACGCGTGACTATACAAGTAAACCAGTCAACGTGTTTTTCTTTTTTCACTTGATGTGAAACGTCGCGATGTTGCTGTGCAGACGTCGTTATTTTTAGCGCGTGAGAAACTTCAATCACTCTCTCCCAGTCAGTCGGAGAATTACATCACCTTCTTTAAGGCGCTGTAAGCGTGTGTATAATGCATTACGTATTTAATTACCTACAAATAACAAACAAACGCTACGCCGTAGCATTATCTGCATTTTAAAACAACAGACTATAGCTTAGACCAACTGGGGCGAACGAATCGGACTGAATAGATCAGAGGACCAAAAATCCGCTCAGCTTTCACGTCAAAACCTGACAGTTCTGTTAATGCGGTTGAATTGAGCAAGTGTGAATGCTGGTGCACACCAAGTGGACTGAGACCACTTCCAGATGAACTCTAGTGCTGAAATATGAATGCAACACATATAAAAGACATCTAAATTAATCCCAAACAGGACATGATTTTTCAAGATGTGACCATAAAAAGGACTGAATGCTCAAGCATACCTGTTTTTATCTTACCATAGTCACGGAGTTGCACATTGCAAATGCTGGCGCATTTTCATGCAGCAGATCTTCCTTTGTCTGTGTGACAGATTCATTTTTGGCACTTCTTTAACTCCTTTAATTGTATCAGCTATTAACATGCTCTTAAACACCATAACAACCAGCACATTCAGCCCGGCACACAGCAATGTTTTGGGTGCTGATAAGTTTCAACTCAAAATATACCCTAAAACACGTATTTTGGTTCATTTTGTAACTTTAGGTTTGGACTAAAATTACAGTGTGAATGCCAGGAACAAAAAAAAATTGATATTTTGGGTCTCTACCAAACAAAACAATTCATCTGTGGTTCCCACAAGATTTCTTATGGGTGCTTTTTCTTTGTTTGCTTTTTTTTGTAAGTTTATGGATATGTAGTGTGTAGAGATACAGGGATGTTTTGCTTTAAGCATGGATTACAAGCACCCATAATTAAAATACTTTAAAAGTTTAGAAAAACTTCTCTAACCAGTTACTACATAAAGACGTGTGAGTGTGCAGTTTGTGCTATACAGTAAAACATCCAATATCATCAAGTTATGTTTACCGCAGACCTTATTTTACTCATGAATCACAAAGCCCATTATAAAAACCTTTAGTTACATCTCATGGGAACCAGCAGCAAATTCGTTTTCCCAGGATTTGACATCACAGCTGCAGCACTCTATATATAGCACCACTACAATCCTGCAATCCACATAAGTCTGAAGTCACACATTACTGTACCTTTTCTGCAACAAACAATGATGATATGAACAAACAGTGCTCATAAATGACTGCTAATGAAGCCTGCGGTAAGAAACAACGTTCCATACTTGACAACTGAGCAAGTGGTTAAGGGCAGTACTAATATGCATTTTGGAAGTCTGTTTTACAAGACCACTTTGTGAAGATTTGAGAACCAATTAAAACACTGACAGTAAGGCCATTAGCAGTGAACCAAGCATTCGACTTATTTCTAAGCCAAATAGGAAATAATGAACTCTGGAAAATAATTTAAGACTTCATATCATGGCTATTTGAAGACAAAGTCAGAACAAGCCCTACTGAATTGTTATTGGATATTATAGTATGAATTATATTCCCAATGTCCCTAGAGCCAGTTTCTATGCCGGATGATCGGGTTGTCGTAGTCCTAACCTTCGACTCCAGATTAATAAAGGGACTAAGCCAAAGGAAAATGAATAATTGATTGAATTTCTAATATTTGATTTCTTTTATCTTTGCCATGATGACAGTACATAATATTTTACTAGATATTTTTCAGGATACTCGTATTCAGCTTAAAATGACATTCGAAGGCTGAACTAGGTTATTTAGGCAAGTCATTTCATAATTTTTTATTTTTTTGTATACAATCTAAAAAATATTGCTTGAGAGGGCTAATAATATTGACCTAAAATGGATTAAAAACAATTCAAAGCTGCTTTTATTCTAGCCAAAATAAAAAATAAGATTTTTTTTTACATGAAGAAAAAATATTATAGGAAATACAGTGAAAAATTCCTTGCTCTGTTAAACATCATTTGGAAAATATATAAGTAAAAAAAATCTCTTCAACTGTATATGCTTTGTGTTTCTACAGGGAGCGTGATTCTCTACGCTGGTTCCAGTGGCAGTTCCAGTCCAAGTCCAGGAAGCCCTTCAAGTGGTTATCAAACCCAGTCTCCATCCTCTCACTCCCAGCCTTCTTCCCCAGAGGAGGTGACCTTCACCGAGATCGGGGCCTTCAAGCAGCAGGGAAATGCTGGATCACCAAATTCTCCAAAACTGGTCTTTCAGTTCCCTGAAATCTACAACAACTCCACAGCAGGTCCAAACCCGCACAGCTACTCCCACCCTATCGCCGGTAAAAGGCCTTGTGGATTCACTGGCACATTTACCAGTAAGTGGGTTCCCTACTTAGCATCTGAAACACACAAAGTCAGCATCTTCTTTCACCAAGGAACAACGAGTCCCTAATATTAAGGGCATCTTCCGGTGTTCTTTGTACGTCCTGACCCTGTTTTTGCTCTGTTTCTATCTTTATCCGAGCAGAGACGGGAGGCATGGTGCTCCTTTGTAAAGTATGTGGAGATATTGCATCAGGGTTCCACTATGGTGTCCATGCATGTGAAGGCTGCAAGGTAAGACAGAACTTCTACTATTAATAAATACTAAATAATTTACTTTTAACAATAAAAATGTTGCAACAATGCCAAGATTAGTTTTGGTTGCCCACTGAACATTTAGGTGACCTGTTCTTATACAAGAACCTTTTTTTCTGTGCGGTGTGGTCACTTTCACTGTAACATGCCAAAAGTACAAAAGCAGAATCCAGTCATTTCAATAGAAAACTGCATGAGTTTCACAAGAGGCCGAAAAAGCTTCTCAAGCTCAAATGTTTCTCAAGTTGGTCATGCAAATCAATCACTGATTGGTTCAACTGAGTTTCTTATGGGCATTTGCTAAAGACATTGGTTTGCCATAAACAAGAGACTATAGACCTATTTTGTTATAAAAACAAAAACTTAGGCTGCATTTACACTGCAAATTTTGATGGTCAATTCCAATTTTTTTGCTGACCTGCTTACATCATCTTTTAAAAGAGACTCAGATCCGATTGTCTGCATTTACACAGCACACGGCAAAGGTGCAATGACCATGAAAAAAGAGCAGGCGCTGACTTACCACTGAAAATAAAAAAGCGCTCATTTTAATCTGTTCATGGGGTTTCATTTTTTAAATTCTTTTCGCCAAGTTGTTTTACCATAGTTTATGACAGAAACGTTCTCATTTTGCCATCTTCTTTCAATCTAGGTCTTTTTTAAACCAGTAGGCATCTTAATGTGATGTCCATGGCATGATTTATGCATGTGTGTGTGTATGCAACAGTTTTATATTAGTTTATATTGGTTACATGGTGAATGTTGCGCACAACATGCCTAAATACTTGTGCTACATGACAATATAAAGACTTTTTTAGTCTTTGTGTCTGAGATTTAGTTTTGGGACTCTGCTGAGTTCTGTTTCGAAATGAAAGCGTCAAAGTGACGTCATGGTTTTTAATGATGCGCGACTCGCATTGACAGGTGAAAATCTGATGTACTTGCTAACACTGCAGACACGAGGACACAGATCCGATTCGTATCGGATAAATTTCCACATATGAACAAGGCCTGAATCTGATTTGAGTAAATCATAATCCATGTAATTTTTCCCTGCTTGCATGTACATGAGCCATATCTGATCTGTGCCACATAGGAGAAAAAAAAATTGGAATTGAGTCACTTGAACCATTCAGTGTAAATGCAGCCTTTAGAGAACCAAATTTAGTTTCCCAAAGAATTATTCATCGAACTTAAAAATAAAAGTTCTGTACTGGCATTGATGCTTTCATGAAGCACTTTTATTAATCTTTCCATTGCACTAAAGATTCTTTACCATAGAAAAATGAGCTTTAGGTCAGTGTTTCTCAACCATGTTCTTGGAGGACCACCAGCACTGCATGTTTTGGATGTCTCCTTTGTCTGTCACACCCATTACAGGTCTTTCAGTCTCTGCTATTGAGCTGATGGTCTGAACCAGGTGCGTTTGGTTAAAGAGACATGGACTGTCTCTCAATTTCAAGAACGCAGAGAATGGGTGTTCTTGTGAAGACAGGTCGATTATGCCAGGTCACCTCGGAAATACAAACTCGGTAGACAGCAAGAACACAGAATGCATCCTCTGAGAAATGAGATGCTGCGTTATTCTTGATGGTCACGTATTTTTAATAGACAATTATTTAAAAATTACAGTATTTATACAACAATTTATTGTTTTTCCTTTATTCAGTATACATAACATGCACAAAAACTGTACAAATATACTTTGCATAATACAAATAAAACAGATTTTTTTTTTGTCATGGAGTTTTTATTCTTGCAAATAGGATTTTACATTTTACAACAACTCACAAAACAATCCCCAAATAAAACAATCCACATCTAAAAATAAATAAATAAAATAAATACAAATACAGAGAAAAAATAAACAAATCACATAGATACACATATACCTTCCCTTAATCCACATCTAAGGTTTTTTATAAAAACAGATTTTAATACAAATTTCAGCAAATAAACATCCTTAATGTTTTTATGCCTTAAATAAGATTTTAATTGTCTTATTTAGGGAAACACCTGAAATAAATAAGTTATATCTCTGAGCTTTAATAATGAATCTATACAAAATACTGCACTTCCCACCTCCTTTATTCAGTTACAATGACTTCTGGGACTTCCAGAGCGAGTTCGGTGCTCAAGTCTGCATTGGTGCATTCTTATCACCAAGAACACATTCGGGAACTTTCATGGATCCTCCGTTCTTGCAGTCTTGAGTTTTGGAATTGTACTTTGACGATTGATGATGACGTTACACGAGAACACAAGAACGCTGAAGAATCCATAATGAGAAACAGCCATGGATAATGTGTAGTGCTGGTGGTCCCTCAGAAACGTGGTTGAGAAACCCTGCGTTAGATTATTGAAATGTTTTTTACACTTAGAAAAAAAACTGTTATTTTCAGAACTGTTAATTGAAAGGACTTTTGGGAAACAAAATTGTATGGCATGGCTGCAAAAATGACCCTATTGGATAAATTAGAGTGTAGCAAATATCAAATGCCTTTCATTCTTTGCAGGGCTTTTTCCGCCGCAGCATTCAGCAGAACATCAACTACAAGATGTGCGTGAAGAACGAGAACTGCCTGATAATGCGCATGAACCGCAACCGCTGCCAACACTGCCGCTTCAAAAAATGCCTGTCCGTTGGCATGTCCCGTGACGGTAAGAACATTTTTTAGGAGGTTATCAGGCCACTGACATATGACAAATAGCGAAAAGTCGTAGTTCCATATCATTCTTCAGGCCAAGCACCACACCCGCCCCCTCAACCTACTTTCCTCTTTTAGTCTTGCACCGTTGGTAACTTTCAAGAGAGCAAGTTTCTTTTAGTTTGGCACTGCGCTCATTTCCGTATCTCACTCGCCCTTTGTGGTCCCTACTTTTTCTCGCCTCCTTCTCTCTATTGGTTTTCCCTTCCCCCTTGCACGCTCCCTAAGCTCTGCCTCCCGATTCCTCCCAGAGACAATGATTTATGAGGGATGGAGTCACGCAGTCCCTGAAGCTATCTGTCATCTGGAAAACTGCAGCAAATACAGGAATTATTTTGAGAAATTGGAACGCGGGCGACTTGATTACCACGCTCGTGCCCTTATAACATCCTCAGCAATTATTGTCGTGCTGCAGCAAAAATTAAGCAAAGGATGCAGAAAAAGGCACGCATCTGAACTCTTTAGAAGCACAATGCATCATCCGTTTGCGTTCGGCTGTGGTTTAACTCTAGAAAGAACAATAAATCTGATGAACAAATGAAGGAACTTAGCAAAATAAACTGACACCCATATCGCACTCGTACATGGTGACCTATTTAAGCTGGGTTTGACTATGGTTATGCTCTCTGCAGCATTTCACAGTTACCAGCGGATGTGTGTGTGTGAAAGTGTAGGGTTGGCTGATATGGCGGATTGCACTGGATGTTGTTCTAAGAGGGCACCAGCATGAAATGAGTCCACTTGGTGCAAACGGGGGAGGTAAACAGTCATTTTAACCTTGGTTCCTGAAAGTGCAAGGCCCCACAACCTAGAAACCTGTTTCTCTGGCAGATTCTCTTGCACAAACAGGAAAACCTCATGTAACTGCCTCAATTGCCACAATAAAGTAGACGCCCTGATTTCATTTCATTTCACTGCCATCAGTAGTTTAATTTTGGTTTTGTGATACAAACAGATGTTTGGTTTGACACGATGAGGCGGCATAGTTTCACTTCCGCTATTATCTTGTCATTTCGCAGACTTGTAATCAGTGCATCGCTCTAGCTGGAGCTATCTGTGTCACATTGTTTTGCACTGGATGAAATGTCTTTGCATTAGATTTCTAAAGACATTATGCTTTAGTGAATTCAAGTAAAATTCTGAAATTATGTTTTGGAATTTGAATTGGCCACAACTCACTTAAAGTTGAAGTAAAAATTATAACAATGACTGAGAGTGGAATTTGCTAAATGCAATTGGAAGAAACACAGATATGGCATTCTTGGCAACTAAATACTTTTTCTTAAACTTTAAACGTTTTGTCAAACAAACATTTAAAGTTGTCAATTTGATCTTCTAGTAAACAATTGTTGAAGTTCTTAAATTTCATTTACTTAAAAAAATGAAAGTATTTTAAAGCAAATGAATTATATATTCATCAAGGCGGCAACACTAAAGCTTTAAAAATAACAATGTATTAAATTAAAAAGGCTAACACAAAACACTTCTAGCACACTGGCTCTTTATCAGACAGTATGAAACTGTGGTCACACTGGACTTTTCTCCCCATAGGCCTCCGTTCATATGCAAGCAAATGCGTCAGACTGGAAACGTAAGCTCGTGCAACAAGTTTTGCAGTTCGCTTGGTGGTGAACTCTGACCTGCAAAATCGCATCCCTTGACTGCGTAAGACCAATCAAGGATCAAAACATGACCTCTCTGGACAGAAATTTAAAATATGGAGCAATCACTTGATTTTTTAAATGTCTAATAATCTTGTTTGATCCCGCCCCTTTTCGCAGCATCGTACGATAGAATTTCACAAGCTTAAACTTTAGTGTGACCGCAGCTTTAATCACAGCATGTTGCTCTTTTTATACACTTTTAGATGACTTCATCTCATACATTATCTCCCGGGAGTCCGCGGGGTCTTAAAAAGTATTAAAAGTTGCTAAATCAGTTTAGAGAAAATTAAGGCTCTTAAACGGAATTCAAAAGTCTTTTTTACGAGGTCTTAAATTTTGTTTAAGTATTGTCCAAAGTGTTCGACTTCAAAAAAGCATAAATATATTTATATTCCTTCTAATATTAACAAAGGCACGCTAGATTCACGCAATTGGTTTGGGCCTAGCGCGTCCGGCCAAGCTCCTCCGTCCAGGTGATGTCACGTAATTTTCGACAAATGTGGGAAGGTGATGTGACGCTCTTCACATGTAGCAAAATCATAGAGCGAAACTGACAGCAAAATGGGAAAATGTAAGTTTTCGCACTCCTGGTTAGAAAAATTAGTTTAAACAGTGTTTGAAGCCCGCTTATTCTTTTAAGCTTTGTTTCTTGCAAGCTTATCTGAGTTCAATGGAGCTCAATCATGCAACAGATTTATTTAACTACAACTGTTTATTAACAACTGTTTATTAAGTTAAGGGTTTGATATGGATTAAGTGGCGATGAGATCTTAAATATTCTGAGAAAGTTTTTAAAAGTCTTAAAAAGGTATTGAAATTACCTTCAAGATTCCTGCATATACCCTGATCTCACAACAAAAGGAAAAGAAAAAGAAAATACACATTAGTAAAGTACACAGCTTACATAGTCAAAAAGAAAAACAAATACTAATAGTACATCACAAATAAAGAAAAACAAAACAGAATGTAGCAAAATATTGCCAAAATATTGCCATTTCTACCAAGCTAAACAAAGCTAATAAATTACACATTTTATAATACATTTTAGATTTAGGTTTAATTTAGCATTTTTGTTTGATATCTCATATTAGACTGCACTAAAATCTTGAAATGAATAGCAATAAAAAAAAATTTTTGGTTTAATTCAGAATTGCAGTGCAAAAGCCTGTTACGAGACAAGTCAGCAGTGGATTGCCAATGCAAGATATATATCAGGCTGCAGGGTAAAGCACATAACCATTGCATGTTATTTGCAGGATGCAATCATAGCTCATTTCATTTTCTCATACACAGGTGTTATGAGACATGATTCATGATATACGGAACAACACCCTTCTCCCTAGGGTGATATTGCGCGATAATGGGCGATATGGCAAAAATGCAATCTCAATAATTATTTTCCATATTAAAAGATAACAATATATATTTTGATATAAGTTGTTAATGCTTCCAGAGTATTGCAATAATGACTGCAGCCCCAAAAAATTGAGAGTTCATTAAATGGCATAAAATTTTCGGCCATTAAATTTTCGGTGGCAAAAAATTTGTTCCATCTCTACTCTTTCTTCTTTCTTTCTTCCTTCTCTTCATCTTCCATTCCTTTTCACAGTCATTAGTTTCTTACCCAATTAATGTGGCATTGTCATCACGTTCTGCCTGACCCACTGCCCTACTTACAGCTTCAGAGCGGAGTGAGAGTTGCATAGAGATGAAGAGAGGAAGGGGAGGTAGTGATGAAGAGTGGGGGGAGGTAACATATGGTAACATTGGTGCTATTTTTAGACTCCACAGCTGACAGATTTTCTTAGAGGAGGGGCTGGTGCTGGAGAAAAGAGTGAGGGGCTCATAAAAGATGCGAAAGATGCGTCTAAAAAAACGTGCATTTATGATGTTCATCCATATTTTACTCATTGACCAATGGCTAGAAATTCAGCACGTTTTCAGCACTGCATTGCAAACAGTCTCCTATAACAAAGCTGTTTTTCTTTCCACTTCCAAAGCAATTTTCAGAAAATCATTCAATTCAAAGTTATTTCTGATACTGTCATGTGTTCGATTGCAAAACACATTTTGTCAGGGACATTTCTGGATTTCTGACCAGCAGGATCTTTCTCTCAGTGATTCAACATTGCAGCAGTTTCACAACATTTTGTATTTTTAGAAAGGAGCAGAACTTCTGTTGTTCAGATAAAATGTCTTAAATACACACCAGGCAATTCATTTGTGTCAAATTCAACGTGAAAACCAATATGAAATGAAAACTCACAAAAGTTTTCAAAGAATAGTTCACCTTGGATGGAAAAATTCAATTTTTGTTTATTCATGTCAATCTTATTTCTTATTTTGTACATGAATGTTACTTTGATAAATGTTTTTTTTTGCCATAGTATTAAAGACAATCAGACTCAGTGTTTTAGTTTTGGACTAAAAAGCTGGTACCCACATGTATATCGCTCTTTTATGATGCTATAATGCATCTCTTATGTGTATAGTGTCTATAATGTTTCATATGATGAGGGAATTATGTGTGCAGAAGATGAATGAGTGCATTCTGATTGGTCATTGCATTCGCAGACATGTTAGTGATTGGCAACACTGAAAAACTCAATGTACAGTGCTCAGCATATATAAATACACCCCTCACAAATCTCTCTTTTAAATGCATATTTTTAATTAGAAGCTGTAAAATATAATATTTGTGCATATAATTTATATGTTAGAGAAAAAATAAATAAATACAAATTTAAAAAAAGAGGAAAAATCAAGAGTAGCAAAAAAAGGAAAGATTTTGTTGAAATTTTGTAATTTATTTCCAATGTTTTGCTTGAATTTAATTGCATTGTCTTTCAGTTCCTAAATATGTTTGTTGACTAAAATAATATTTTAATAAATATATATGTTTAATAAACCTGTTTTGTTTAAATGCATCAAAATACATTGCCTATGTATACTGAGAAATGGATGAAAATATTCTTTTTCAAAATGGGGTGTACTCAATTATGCTGAGCACTGTATATACAGTCTAGCCCAAAATGACTCATATCCTTGGCAAATTCTGACTTAGTTACTGTTATTCAACCAGCAAGTTTCTTTTTTTGACCAGAAATGACACAGGCTTCACCCAAAAGATAATAAGAGGATGTTCAAGAGGCATCATTGCGGGAAAAAAATATTTCTTTAAGTAAAAATATTTCTAACTTTAAAGGAGACTTATTATGCAAAATTCACTTCTTAAAGGGGTTTAATCACAGTTGTGTGGCAACAGTCGGTGAATATAACCAGCTACTAATGCTAAAAATGTGTTACATTTATTAATTTTTGATCCCACTTGATAAAAACAGTCTGCAGAAACACTTTGATTTATCAGAGGGGGAAAGCCCCGCCCATAAGCGACGATCTCTCCCTCATTAACATAGGGCGCTGGTCTATTTATTGAATCTGCCACTATGCTGACATATAGGCATTTGTAGCCTTCTTTTAAAAAAGTTGACTGGGAGCACAATCTCGTTTGAGTTTAAAGGCACAGTCACCTAAATGGCACAATTAGCATCAAAGCTGTAATGGTCCATTTATTAGTCCTATGACAGAACTAACAGCATGGGTGAAGGTTAAATGCATGTACTACCTTTTGAGCACATGTGAAAGGAAATATGCTTATTTGTTAAAATTTATTTTAATTTGTTTCCAGCTTTAAATTTAATCTGACTTTAATTTATAACAATTTAAATTTAGATTTATCCAATTCAAGCTGTTTACCTTATAGGTTGGGATTTGGTGTAATTTAGATCGATTCCATTCTTACAAAGCCTAACAAAGAGTTATAAAACATTATTTGTGTGGTATTTTGAGCTGAAACTTTACATACACACTATATGGTCATTAGAGACTTATTTTATATCTGGGGGCAAAAGGGGGCATAATAGGTCCTCTTTAAGTCAGAGTTTTCCAGAGGTATGAATAATTTCCGGCTTGACTCTAAATAGAAGTAAATTGCATGCCCCATATTGAAGGGATTGCTAGATGTTTGTGACAGTATGAAACAGGGGTGTTTTCACATTTGTTTTGGTAGATTTAAGGAGAAAAAAAGCATAAAGTTAAAAGCTTGAACTGTACCATAGAGCTTCTACTTCATGTTTTTTCTTTCTCTGACCCTTAGCTGTGCGTTTCGGCCGCATCCCTAAACGTGAGAAGCAGCGTCTTCTGGATGAGATGCAGAGCTACATGAACAGCCTCAACGAATCCTCCATGGGCATGGAAACCTCCCCACAACATGAACCACCACCCAGCCCGATTGAGAACCAATCCAAAGAGGCCATCGGTGCCTTATCCCGAGCCTACCAGGACATCTTCACCAACACACAGGACCACTTGAACAAGCGTGCAGGGAACAACAACATCAGCAGATCGAGCAGCTATCAAAACAGCCCTTCTCAGGACAGCAACTATCCTCATGCCAACCCTCTTGCTGGGTATCACACGACCACTCACGAAAGCTTCTCAGGCCCGGTTCGCTGTCCAGTTTCCACCAGTGAGAGCAAATGCCCGGTGTCGTTAGTGGACAACAATCGGTACAGCTATGCTCCTTCATTCAGCCAAAATCACTCCCAGTCCAGTGTTAACCAGCCCTCACAACCCACTCAGGCCCATTACAGCAGCTACACAGCCAGCCAATCCCAAAGCCCAGCCTCGTGTCCGTTCAAGCTGGCTGCTGGCTCCAAAGTGCTGGTAAGCAATGTTTTGAGATACAAACAATGCTAAGTGGATGATTTAGAACATGTAGTAGCCTATTGCTTAATTCAAATGACATTCTATTAGATTACACATTATAGGTAATATATTCTTACTGCTTTTGAATTACTTTAAGTAACTCAGTTTGAGTTTGAATTTTAGCAGTTTTTATTAGATTTCCAGCCTCTTTTCATTTTATTAAGTTAAATGTTTGCTTTGTGTGTTTTTTATTAGATTGTGTTTTCCTATAAACTTATATTCAGTTAGTTAAAGTTTATATTTGTGACTCTGGGCCAAAAAACCAGTCTTATGTTGTGCTACATATCTGTGGGAATAGCTTAAAAATATTCTAAATTATAGACTAAAATATAGTCAAAATTATCAATTGTTTTTGATCATCATTAGAATATTAAGTAAGTTATCTTTCATGAAGACATTTCATACATTTCTTTTTGAAAACATATCAAAACCTAATCAATGATTACTAATATGTTTGCAAAGTACTTAAATTTGACAACTTTAAAATGGATGTTCTCAATATTTTGATTTTTGAAAACCCTCAGATTAACAACATTCAAACAGATGTATCTGGGCCAAATATTGTCCTATCATAAGAAACCATATATTAATGGAAACCATACAAATTTTTGACACTTTTGACTAGGGCCAGACAGACATTTTTTTTGCTATTACTACACAGAATTGCAGAAATACATTTTTATTTTATGTTTACAATGGAAATCCTATTAGATCCACTTATTTGGTAAATAAAGCAAGTCTGTTATTATATATCTACTAAAAGACAGAAAATATGACTTTACAAACTGTATTGTAAAAAAATCAAATAAACATTTTTAGATTAGTCAAAAATATTACTAAAATTAATTTAAAAACGGAATCAATATAAATTTACACATATTTACACAATTAAATAGACTCAATGATTTGCTAAAAATCGGAGGATATTAAATCAATTAAATATAAAAATAATCGTTTTAAAAATATATAAACAACCAAACTCTTTAATCTGTGGAAATCAGATTGTATTCCTCAATTTAAGACATGGTTAACTTATCTCACTGAAATATTGCACATGGAAAGAGTCTATTATGGAGTTAATGATAATTTTGAAAAGTTTTACAATACATGGCTAACATTTCTTGAACACCTGGACCAATATAATAAGGACTCTCACTACATGCTTACTACCCCTATTGACTGCCGATTTGCATTTTCATTAAAACCGTTCATTTGCCCTAATTGTTTTTTTTTAATAATATTTTTTTTATTATTACTTAGCTATTTTCTTTTTATTTTTTATTATTATTACCATTATGTTCTGTGTATTATCATGCTTATTTTGCGTATTTCTTTTTTATTGTTGTTGTGTTGAAAAACACTAAAATCTGTGAATTAAAAATAACTGAATAGCAATAATAGTCTGATAATAGTATTTTAAAAATGCAACCTAATCAAAAGACAGATATTTATTTTTAGAATAAGATTATATAATCCAAATAACATATAATCCAGCATTTTATATCTAAATATGATGTATAATGCAGCATTTATAATACTTTTAAGATCAAATACATAGATAAATGAAGTGTGATATCTAATCAAATCTAATAAAGATATGATCTGCTGTCTCTCTCATAGGCCTGTCCACTGAACGCCTGCCCTGTGTCAGCTCCTGGTGTTTCCAGTCAGCAGGTGTGGGAGTCTTTCTCACAGTGCTTCACACCGGCTGTACGTGAAGTGGTGGAGTTTGCGAAGGGCATTCCAGGCTTCCAAGAGCTCTGCCAACACGATCAAGTCATGTTGCTCAAAGCGGGCACTTTCCAGGTACTGATTACACAACCCTCATTTTATTACTACTATTAAAGCAGCGCAAAATCAAACAGATTTCCCAATTCCTCCTAATTCAAACTCACCCTATTGATTTAACCCAAGGCTGACATGTCAGATCGTTTAAAACAAACTCAGTAATGCGCAGATAAAACCCAGTGTTTACACTCTCAGGGACGTCAACCTACAAATGGCTAACTTGTTGTATTTATATAGATTTAATCAAGATTTTTCAGAGTTAAAAACAAAACGTGCCTCACCTGGGTTCACTTTTTAACCTTCATCATATCCTGTTGTCTTTTGCAGGTGCTTATGGTGAGGTTTTGCTCACTGTTCAACCACAAGGAAAGATCTGTGACTTTCCTCAATGGGCAGACGTACCCGCTGGGCACCCTCAGGGGTCTGGGCATGGGCTCACTGCTGGACGCCATGTTTGAGTTCAGTTCCAAGCTGAGCTCTCTGGGCCTGGAGTCAGATGAGATGGCTCTCTTTATGGCTGTGGTGCTGGTTTCTGCAGGTAAGAGCAACACCAGGGTCAGATTAAACATCGCTGTTATTGCTACTCATACTTGGTGTTGAGGATTCGAACAAAGCTTTGACCTTGAAATAATTTATTTGTATTAGAGATGCATGTTAATGTAGGATTAAAGTTCTTTTAGATATTGACAGGCAAGTTATTTTATGGTATATAATGGAACAGAAATGTGAAAAATAGGGGGTGTGGGCCAAAGTTGGTCCATGATGGACTTTAATTTGGCCCACAATACCAAACCGCAAAAACAAAAAAAGAAGTAAATGTTTCTATATTTCTAATTTAACAATTTGACACACTTACGCTTTCAGTTTGAGCTACTAAAACGCTAAATGTAATTAAATGTAATATAAATTTAATTACTTCAATATTACAGGGTGTTTTCTATTAATTTATTAAATTTAAAGAATTTAAAATATATGAGGGAAATAATTGCAACCTTTATAATACAATACAATACCATTTGGTATATTTCAATGTCTTTTTAGTCTAACAGGCCTCATCCAAGTATGTTTTTCGGCCCTTTGTATGAAAGTAAGTTTTGACACCTTTGTTCTGATAAACTGCATATCATTTTGTTTTTATAATTTAAATAAAACAAACATTTTTACAAAATTTTTTGATTTATCTACATGATCCAAACCAAAATGAACAAATCCCACATACTTTTATTGTATGGAGAAAAAAAAATAAAATTGTTTCCCCAATTTGTGTAATATCTGTTTAATGGAGAGACGATTTTTTTCAGCACATTTCTAAACATAATAGTTTAAATAACTAATTCCTAATAACTGATTTATTTTATCTTTGTCGTGATGACAGTAAATATTTGCATAGACATTTTTCAAGACACTTCTATACAGCTTAAAATGACATTTTAAGGCTTAACTAGGTTAATTAGGTTAACTATGCAGGTTAGGTTAATTAGGCAAGTTATTATATAACGATGATTGTTCTGTAGACTATAAAAAATATTGCTTAAAGGGGCTAATAATTTTTAGAATTAATTAATTTTGTTTAAAAAAACTGCTTTTATTCTAGCTGAAATAAAACAAATAAGACTTTCTCTCGAAGAAAAAATATTATCAGACATACTGTGAAAATTTCCTTGCTCTGTTAAACATCATTTGGGAAAAATAAAAAAAAAGGAAACAAATTGAAAGCGGGGCTAATAATAATTTATAAGGGGGCTAATAAAAAAAGAATTCAACTGTCTGTATGTATGTATGTATATATATATATATATATATATATATAATTTCAAATTAATACATTTCAACTAAAATTAAAACAATTGATTTAAATAAAAGTTAAATCAAACAGAAAAAAAAAGATTTTAATTTAAAATCTATCAATTAAAACACAAGTAAATAAATCAATACATATCTAGAGTTGTCACAATAATCAATAAATCATCTTATCGCACAACACATGGACATGACCTCAATCATTCTTGGTGATGCAATATATGATCGCCCATACATAAACAAACAATTCTGGCTACATTTTAGCCTCTCTATCTCTATTATAGGTGTGAGAGTCAGTATGATTAAAAAACACTTACTCCTACTACCTACTACTATTTACTATAAACTACTGTAGTATATATTCATGGGGGTGTCTGACAACTGAAAAAAGATCTGGTAGCAGATATCACAGTTTCTGTTACTTTTTACCTTGCACTTTTGTTAGCACTTATTATTTATTTAGAATATATGATTTCACATTCAGATTCCAGTGTCTAATTATTAAATTGTACTTGCACTGTGATGATATTATATTTTCATTCTGGCATTATATAATGAGTGGCTTAAAATGGTCTTAAAATGACAACAATATTGTTCATCACTATATTTTGGTGCAATATATCGTAAAAAAAACAAAATAGATATCGTGTCAGGCCTTTACATATAACAATAACAAGATGACCCAAAATATGCTTCAACTTACATTTATTTCATTATTATTACTATAAACACTTTTGTGTCTATCCACAGATTGCTCTGGCATTTCGGATATGTTGGCGGTTGAACAGCTCCAGGAAGGACTCATCCGAGCTCTGCGCACTTTAATCAACCGTCGACACCCCGACGACAACTCGCTCTTTTCTAAACTTCTCCTGCGCCTCCCAGACCTGCGCACCCTCAACAACCTCCACTCCGACAAGCTGCTGGCCTTCCGCATTGACCCATAAACTATCAGTCCCAACAGCCAGAAACCACCCAAAGGCCACAACAAGCCATTCAGAGAAAACCCTTCCCAGAAAGACTGCTCGTTTACAGGGAGATGTTGAGCAGGTTCCCTTAGGAACCAGACATTACGATGCGTGTTAATGAGGAACACAATGAACAGATGCTCTCAGCACGCTCTAAACGAGACATTTAAGCTTTCATGGATCATTTTCACACATGCATTGCTCTTATGTTTGCCTCGAGATTATATTTATCTGAGGATAAGTTTTGCCAGTCATATCATCATAAATAAGCTTACTGCAACTTTTAAAGACCAAAAAAAAAAAAAAAACGGGTCATTCCTCTGGTACTGCCTGCAAAGCACACAGTCATTAGTCGAGTGCATCATGTATACAATAGAAAGGTATTTTTAGGGACCATTAAAAAGCCAATTGCATGAGCCTGTGTGCTCGAGAAAGGGACGAAAATTCCATGTACATAAGCCATAGTTATCACTTATACGGTCACATTTAAATGATAAAGAATACAATCGTCACCTGTGTTGCTGTGTTAACATTTAACTCCACAAGACTGCATCTACCACAGCTCTAACGATTATTTAAGTTCTTAAAAAAATAAATGTCATTTCACTTGGGAGATTAGATACAACTCATCATATTTGTTGTTTTGCTTATTTCTATTATCATCGTCAAGCCGAATACAGTATACTTCCTTTACGACTATATCTGAATCTAGGGATACGAAACCAGCATTCTCTCCTACTACGCATGCTATGTTTTGTGGTTTTCTTACTGTAAATATTGCACAGTTACACTGATTGAACTGCCTGCTCGGAGAAAAGAGGGATATGCAATGATGTGTGTTTTGTGTGTGACTGAAACGGGGCGTTTGGTGCCTTGTAAGCAATGGACTGATGAGTTGTGTGTTGTGAGAAAGAGCCCCTGGACACCAGCACAGTATCTTTACAGCCTTTACTAAGATCACAAAGCATGTCGATAAGGCATTTTTGGACTGCCATGTGGTTGATTTGATGAATCCATCGAGTTTGCTATTATGGTTGGCTATGAAGTTATGTTATTGAATCATATGGTAATGTATATTTTGTAAATTGTTTTGTTCCGTAGAAAATATAAAAATACAAGATTATCTATTCTGATGATGTCTGGTTTCTGTTTTGCTTTGTGTGTGTTTGTGTGTGTGTGTGTGTGTGTGTGTGTGTGTGTGTGTGTGTGTGTGTGTGTGTGTGTGTGTGTGTGTGTGTGTGTGTGTGTGTGCATGCATAGGATTTTTATGAAAAATAGTCATATTTATGTACAGTGCATCCAGAAAGTATTGATAGTGCTTCACTTTTTCTACATTTTTAATGTTACAGCCTTATTCCAAAATTGATTAAATTCATTTATTTCCTGAAAATACTACACACAATACCCCATAATGACAATGTGAAAAAAGATTTTTTTTAAATTGTTGCAAATTAATTCAAAATAAAAAACCTGAAAAATCACATGTACATCAGTATTCACAGCCTTTGCCATGAGGCTCTAAATTGAGCTCAGGTACATTCTGTTTCCACTGATCATTCTTGAGATGTTCCAGTAGCTTAACTGAAGTTCACCTGTGGTAAATTCAGTTGATTAGACATGATTTGAAAAGGCGTACGCTTGTCTATATACAGTAAGGCTCCAGGGTTGACAGTGCATGTCAAAGCACAAACCAAGCATGAAGACAAAGGAATTGTCTGTAGATCTCTGAGACAGGATTGTCTCCAGGCACAGGGCTTGGAAAGGTTGTAGGAAAATTTATGCTGCTTTGAAAGTTCCAATGAGCACAGTGGCCTCCATCATCCATAAGTGGAAGATGTTTGGAACCACCAGAACTCTTCCTTGAGCTGGCCGGCCATCTAAGCTGAGTGATCAGAAGGGCATTAGTCAAGGAGGTGATCAATAACCCGATGGTCACGCTGTCTGAGCTCCAGTGTTCTTCTGTGGAGAGAGGAAAACCTTCCAGAAGGACAACCATCTGTGCAGCAATCCACCAATCAGGCCTGTATGGTAGAGTGGCCAGACTGAAGCCACTCCCGCTTCGAATTTTCCAAAAGGCATCTGAAGGACTCTCAGACCATGAGACTAGGGCTGTGCATTTAATCAAAAATCCGGTTTCGATTTCGATTTTGGCTAACGACTATAAAGAACCATTAATCGAGATAAACGATTATTGCATCATATACCGCCCCCTTTCCAGTTGTACACATTTGTTGCTCTGCAAAGCGCAGTTCGACGTGAAAATGACTAAAAGCATGTGCTGTACTGTAACTTTTGCAGCACGTGATGCGCATCATTCATATTATTAAAAGCGCGAAAGAGCATGTGCTGTTGTGTGTGTGCGCGCCGCGCTTAGCCTTGGACATGTAGTGTGTGTGTGTGTCTGTGTGTGTCTGTCTGTGTGTGTGTGTGTCTGTGTGTGTGTGTGTGTGTGTGTGTGTGTGTGTGTGTGTGTGTGTGTGTGTGTGTGTGTGTGTGTGTATCTAACGCCATCTTAATGTGAGCGCTTTAATGTTCAAATACATGCACATTTGTGTCAGAGCCCGATGTTTAGTAATTATTCATATTAACCCTCATTTGTTTAATAAACAAACATGTTGAGAATCATAAGACGTGAAAGAGAAACCATAACAGAGTCGCACTATTCTTAAAGTGACAGTGCGCAATATTCCTGCTGCTGACAGTCTATAATATTAATCAAACAACAAAAAGACATAATCACTCACTGCTATTGACTGCAGGACTTTTGTAGCTGAAGTTTTTTTTTCTTACAGTGAAGATGCTTAAAGCACAGTTTAAACATAACAGATTTATTAACTCATTTCTTTTATCTTTGCTATGATGACAGTACATTATATTTTACTAGATATTTTTCAAGATACTAGTATTGAGCTTAAAGTGACATTCAAAGGCTTAATTAGTGTAATTAGGCAAGTCACTGTATAACAGTAGTTTCTTCTGCAAACAATCAAAAATATATATTGCTTAAGAGGGCTAATAATATCGAACAAAATAGGTTTCAAAATATTTAAACCTGATTTTATTCTAGCTGAAATAAAACAAATAAGCCTTTCTCCAGAAGAAAAAATATCATAGGAAATACTGTAAAAAAATTCCTCTGTTAAACATAATTTGGGAATTATTTATTTATAAAAATAAATTCACAGAAGGGAGAACAATTTTGACATCAACTAATAATCGTTTTGAATAATCGTGATTACAATTATGACCAAAATAATCGTGATTATGATTTTTTCCATAATCGAACAGCCCTACATAAGACACAAAACTCTTTGGTCTGATGAGACTAACATTAAAACTCTTTGGAGTGAATGCCAGGCGTTACGTTTGGAGAAAACCAGGCAATACCATCCCTACAGTGAAGCATGGTGGTGGCAGCATCATGCTGTTGGGATGTTTTTCAGCAGCAGGAACTGGAAGGCTAGTCAGGATAGAGGGAAAGATGAATGCAGCAATGTACACAGACACCCTGAATAAAAACCTGCTTCAGAGTGCTCTTGACCTCAGACTGGGGTGACGGATCATCTTCCAGCAGGACAATGACCCAAAGCACACCTCCGAAATATCAATGGAGTGGCTTCACAACAACTCAGTAAATGTCCTTGAGTGGCCCAGCCAGAGCACAGACCTAAATCCTATTGAACAACCCTGGAGAGATCTAAAAATGGCTGTACACCGTCACTTCCCATCCAACCTGATAGAGCTTGAGAGGAACTGATTAGAGGAATGGGCAAACATTTCCAAAGACAAGTGTGCAAAGCTTGTGGCATCCTATCAAAAAGACTTGAGGCTGTAATTGCTGCCAAAGGTGCATCAACAAAGTATTGAGCTAAGGCTGTGAATACTTCTGTACATGTGATTTTTCAGGTTTTTTATTTTTCATAAATTTGCAACAATTTCAAAAAGTCTTTTGTCACATTGTCATTATGGGGTATTGTGTGGAGAATTTTGAGGAAATAAATGAATTTAATCCATTTTGGAATAAGGCTGTAACATAAAAAAATGTAGAATAGCGCTATGAATACGTTCCGAATGAACTGTATATTGAATATGTTCCAACAATCAATGCATGCTTTATGCTCTCTAAAGATAATTTAAGTGGACAAACCATTTAGCTTGTCATGTATTTCCATGCAGACTTTATGTCAGGAGCTTCAGAATCATGTAGAAATAATTGTAAGTGGCCTGAAACTGTCAGTCAAACAGAATCGACTTTTATTTAGTACACTGGCAAGATGCTGTTTATTCTTTATTGACAAGCAGATTCAGCTAAAAATGAACCATGCAGCTTAAACAATTGTACTTTTTATGCTCTATTTGTAGAAGCAATAATATTTTAGTGATTCCTTATTGCACAGCTGTGGTGCAGTTGTTAATATGGGAGTCATCAAAAATGTGATCCGTCTAACCCAGCTAGCTAGTTACGGTGGTGTGGTGACATCGCGTGGACACTCACGGTAGTAAAATAAACGAAGTCAACACAGGATTTTGAATTTAGTGTCAGTGCACTTCTTGTTTGAGAAGTCTCTTTTCTCGGCTTCCTACACTTTTTGCGTCAGCTAACAAGATCAAGCAATGTATCAGATGTATTTTACTTTAATCTTCATTAACAACGTTCACTTACTTGCTCCACGGTGTCATTTCATCTGAGATGTTAGTGTCCGATAGACTAAAGATAGATGTTCAACATGTTTGGAAAAAAACGGTAATGTCAGATAATTGCTAAGGCTAATCTTATAGCCAGCAGATGTACGATGTATCGTTTAACGTTCACAATTGACAATATTTCCACACTTGTTTTTTAATGATTTGTCAAATCAAAATCTAAATATTTTAAAAACCCTTACCTGAATTTTAGTTTTCATCAGTGACATCTCATTCTCCACATTCATCTTTATGCTAACATAGTTGCTGTCTGGTCGATATATTTCGAAAAAACTTTATTTATAAAGATAGCAAAATATTTCCAAATGGTTGACGATGATAAAAACATTAAAATAGATTATTTTAGACGTTTGGGATTTTAGTAACATTTTGTTTGGTGTATAATCGAATATTTAATGTCTATTGTTGGTATTTCTTAGTCTTGTTTGTTGCTAGATCAGATACGGTTGCGGCTGGAAGATGAAGATAATTATTTATATTATTTATTAAATTTCCCATTAATTGTATTTTGTTTGTTCTGTTATTCTGTTATCTTGTATCTGTCGTTTAAAGCATAACAAATAAATAACAATAATAAATACATGCCCTAATTAATATTAATACTGTTCCATATATATATATATATATATATATATATATATATATATATATATATATATATATATATATACCAATCCCTGATAAAAAAAACGTCTTTTCTTCTGTTGCATAGCCAATCAGCGAGCCCCACCTTGTATACGTAATTAATATTAATAAGGCAAGCGCCTTACGTTTGTTTTGCGTCATGACGCCTGAGTAACCCGGAAACACACGCGGATGTTGTAGAACATATATTGCAGGCATTTAGATGAAAAAAGCGTCTGAATTCATGGCGTAGAAAAGGTATTTAATAATCCCAAATCAGCGGACAGTTTCTAAATTCCTTAGAAAAATGTTAAGAGTACGGTAGGTGTGTTTAAGAGTTTATCCACGCATTATAATCACGAATGTTTGAAGCTTAAAGTCAAGTTCCATTTAAAAATCATTAATGTTTTTAAAGCGTTATTATTAAACCCATAATTTATGGGCGCAATACATACAGTATATGAGGTGTTGATAATTACAATGTGTCTTTTTTTCAGAAGTCAAGCTGACAGTTGCTCATGATGAGTCCAGAAGTGAGTTTATCCAACAGTCATGTGTCACGTGATGATGTATGATCACTTTTTGTAAAACATTACTTTTATTCAAAATATTTTGACATTTTTAGCCATTATTTTCTTATATGTAATAATTTTGCTAATTTTGTTATTTTGCAGATGAACCATTAATTTCAATGCCCCAAAAGCTGTAGGAGGATGTTGATCTAGGATTTCTTCTGATTCCTCCACTCACCTTCAGACAGATTTGTGCCCATCATGTTTGTGACGGCATACCTAGCATTTATAGTCCTAGCAGGACTGTGTGTGGCTTTAGAGATCACAGCCCGGCGTCTCACCTTATCCCAGGCCACACAGACAGCAGTCGCCAATCCGGCTTTCCAGCGTTTCCAGAAGCTCTTTCTGAAGGCGTATCTCCTGGCTCTCTGGGCAGACTGGCTACAAGGGCCTTACCTTTACAAACTATACCGACATTACAACTTCTTGGAGTCACAGATTGCCATCCTATACGTCTGCGGTCTGGCTTCTTGTGTGCTGTTTGCCCCGGTGGCCGGATGGCTGCCACAGTTTCTCGGCCGAAGACAGACGTGCCTCCTCTTCTGCTTGGCTTATTCAGTGTGTTGCATCACCAAACTCTCACAAGACTATTTTATGCTCATTCTAGGACGTGTATTAGGCGGCCTGTCCACTTCTCTGCTAACAACCACCTTTGAGGCCTGGTATGTGCACGGTCACGTTGACATCCATGACTTCCCCAAAGAATGGATCCCTGTTACGTTTGGTAAAGTCGCCAATTGGAATTATGGACTTGCAGTTGGTGCTGGACTAGTGGCGAATTTGTTCGCAGAATGGCTTGGGTTGGGACCGGTCGCTCCATTTCTGTTGGCTATCCCGAGCCTTGCTGCTTGCGCCTGGTTTGTGCTTTCCGAATGGGGTCAGGAGGACAAACAAGAAGGCATGAATGGAGACAAAAACGCCCCCCTTCTTAACTCCCTAAACACCCCCAAGTTGCAATTGTCAGCACGTGCCCGTTTCTGGCGTAGCTGTGTGGATGGCCTTCGATGCCTGCTCTCGGACCGCCGTGTTATGCTTTTAGGAGGCGTTCAGGCACTTTTTGAAAGCGTGCTGTATATTTTTGTATTCCTGTGGACTCCTGTTTTGGATCCTCATGGCCCACCTTTAGGAATCGTATTCTCCAGTTTGATGGCGGCCACCATGGCGGGCTCCACACTTTTCCGATTGGCCACATCAGCCCCGTATCGACTCCAACCCGGTCATCTGCTCTGCCTAGCCATTCTTCTAGCGTTCTTCTCCTTCTTCATGCTGACGTTCTCCACCGTGCCTGGCCAGCCCCGGCCCAGGGAATCTCTGCTCGCTTTCCTTCTGCTGGAGCTGGCTTGTGGGCTTTATTTCCCAGCGGTGAGTTTCCTCCAGGGTCGTGTGGTTCCCGTGGAGCGCAGAGCTGCAGTTTTGGCTTGGTTTCGTTTGCCTCTGCACCTCCTGGCCTGTCTGGGGCTGCTGGCGCTTCACGGGGAGGTTTCAGGGTCCGGTGCGGGAGAGGCTGGCAGCGGCACCAGGCACATGTTTGCAGGCTGTGCTGGGATGATGCTGGCCGCTCTGCTCGCCGTTATCAGCCTTTTCACTGTGGGCAGGAATGATGCCGACCTGAGATTAGAGGGCCCCAAACTGGAAGGAGAAATCTGAGTTGGACAGTGGATTATATATGGACTGTTGAAGTGAATCTATTCAATAGGATAGATCAGTGTTTCCCAACCCTGTTCCTGAAGGCACACCAAGACATTTTCAACCTCTTCCTATTCAAACACACCTGAATCAACTCATCAGAACATTAGAAGAAAACCTGAAATGAATGGGTCAGATAAGGCAGACAGCCAAAATATGAACTGTTGGGTTGCTTCCAGGAACAGGGTTGGGAAACACTGGGATAGACCTTTGAGATGAAACATCTCATTTTCAACGGCGTCCCTATGAAGTACATAAAAGAAAAAAGAAAAAAAAAGAGTACAATACATCAAAACAAACAGAGATTGTGGACTGTGGTTTTATATACTTTGTTTCTTTCCTCATGCATTCTGTCTTGGTTAAACAATTGTATTTATGGGTAAATGCGAATGTTAATAGAACCAATAAACTCAAAATCGGATGTATTTCTAAAATGTGTTTAGGAATTAAATTGGGGCGCGATATGTTCAACAAGTCAGTGAGCCGGTGAGGGATCACAAACACACATTGTGAAATGCGTAGGGTTTTTTTTTTATCCATACGGCGTGCGGTATAAAATTCCATTAAAACTACACTCTTCTAGCAGTTCATACTCTCATCCAATATCTTGTTTTGACTTGGGGGGGGCATGCATGAAATGCTCCTGAATGAAAGTAAAAAAGTGGCAAACTGCAGTTAAAGTCGACAAATTAAAAATAAAACACTTGAGATTACATGAAACTCCAGAGGAAATGTTGGATAGTGTGGTGAAGCAATGACATAAATCAAACTGTGCTATAACATGTAAAACAGAATCATGAAAGGAACATTCAAAACACAACTAATGTAAACACCTTAATCATTGTATTATCCTATTTAGATTAAGACAAATATTTTGATTACTGATGCAAACATTTATTTTAACACCAAGCCGATACCCTGGAGTAGATTCCCTATACAGTATGTATTGAACTGTGGCTACTGTTTGAGCTACAATTAAAGCACAGTGTGATTATTAAAACAATAGGCTATGCATTAGTAATAAATGCAATAAGACAGTTTTTACATCCATCTCATGCTGCACACAGACCATACGGACAGGTTAAGGTAAGCATTTTCATTTATTGAAATAGATGGCAACTGAACAAATTAAGGCTCATGAACAAACATCTTAGAAAGCACTGTAAATAAATGCATATTTGAAAAATATAAAAATAAAAATTACAAAATAAATCTGTTGTGAAGTCTAATGACCACAGACATCAGTGTAACATTTCTCAATGTGTTCAGTTCATTTCCAGTCATTCCATTTTAGAGTAGGGGGTCTCCACTTATCGCAGCTCGTAACAAACATTCCCAATGAGTGGATTTCTATATGGAATTTGAGAGAGAGAGAGAGAGGCCTTCGGATGTCAATCTCTTATGCTATAAAATACATTTTTGTTATAGTATTGAAAACGACTAACAGCAGTACATAAAATAAACGCATCTGCACAGTTGTATATGGCTTGTGTGAGGTGGTATAGAACTCATAAGTTACATATTTAAGTAATATCCTCAACATTAATGGTGCATCACAGTTTTTGTTAAGTCAAATTTAGCTTTTCTTTACCAAAACCTATAAAGTGAGGAAAGAAAAAAAACAATCACTGTCTTTGGTTATAAAACCATTGCATTAAAGAGTGGCATGCAAAGAAAGAAAGTTGTAATGGGCATTTGATTTTTATTCGTTTGTCTTCATTTCAAATGTCCCAGTATCTCTTACACCCACAACTGGTGCTTCACATTTCTATCTCAAACCCGTTTGAAGAAATAAATTTTGCTCATGTGGTGGCTCAGCAGACTTACAAGGACATGTACTAGTGATAATTAAAAGTTTAATAATATAATAAAGAAAATGCTCAGGTTGGCAGTCTTATATGAGGAACACATTTTGTTCCCTTTAGTGTTGTCTGTTTATGCAGTTTTGGTCAAACTTTCTGAAATCTTATGTTTGTGGAATGTTTGCTGACATTGATTTTTCCTACCAAATGCACATTGTAAAAGATATCCATTAATGAACAGTTTCCATATTTGGTGGTGTTTTCTGTTTATTTACGATTGTAAATTGCATTATGGGATGTTGATTTCTGCTCTATGGAGGACGAAACCTGCAAAAACAATAAATAAATAAATATGCAAATAAATAAATGAGTAAATAAATTCATAAATCCAAGCGTAAATAAAATAATAAAATAATAAAATAAATAAATACGCTAATAAATAAATAAATAAAGGAGTAAATAAATCCATGTACAGTATAAACAAAAAAAATTAATAAATAAATACGCTAATAAATAGAGTAAATAAATCCATGCATAAATAAAACAATAATAAAAATAATTTTGTTACTAAATAAAGTAAATAAATCCATAAATCCATGCATAAATAAAACTATAAAATAAATAAGCAAATAAATAAATGTATAAATAGAACAATAAAATAAATATGCAAATACATAAAATATGCAAATAAATGAGTAAATAAATCTATGCATAAATTAAACAATAAATAAGCATGCAAATAAATAACTGAGTAAATAAATCCATGCATAAAAAAAACAATAAATAAATACGCAAATAAATAAATGAGTAAATAAATCTATGCATAAATACACAAATAGAGTAAATAAATCCATAAACCCATGCACAAATAAAGCAATAAAATAAATAAATATGCAAATAAATAAATGAGTAAATAAATCCATGCATAAATAAAGCAATAAAATAAATAAATATGCAAATAAATAGTAAATAAATCCATAAATCCATGCATAAATAAAACAATAAAATAAATATGCAAATAAATAAATAAATGAGTAAATAAATCCAAAAATCCATGCATAAATAAAGCAATAAAATAAATAAATATGCAAATAAATAGTAAATAAATCCATGCATGAATAATATATATATATATATATATATATATATATATATATATATATATATATATATATATATATATATATATATATATATATATATATATATATATCCAAACATTTCCTAATTAACCATAAATAATTAACAGTGCGGGGTGATAAATAAATTACATGAATGTTGGGGAATAAGAAAATTCTAAACTCAAAGTTGCTTTCTCTCCCCCCTGCAGGTTTCGTCCTCAATCTCTGCTCTGCCGAATTTTGATGTTGAAAATTCAACTCTACAATTTAACAAACTGACTTTTATTGTTCTGTTTGGAATAGTATAATGTATAATAAGTAATATAGAGAGAAATAAGTGTGTAAAATAAGAGAAAATGTACTGGCAGTTTATTATCAGGTTTTTTGTACCGTAATATAACATCAACCCAGACTATATATCACTTTAAACTATTAAAATCGTTAATAAAAGTCACTTTTTCAAACTTTTCAATGTTAAAAGATGCTGAAAGAAAGATCAAGATCCCATAATGCAGATCAAAAACATAAATAAACAGGAAAAAAAGATAAAAACATGAATAACAAAATACAGAAAACTGCTATCTTACGGATATTTTTACAGTGAAACAGTTCAGAAAATAGTCATGCTTACATTGTGTTACGTTCTGCAAAGTAGCAGTGTTTCACATGTGATTTACACTAAAATGTGAATGACTCAATGCTAGATTTTGCAGAATAGTTTCTTAATTTTGAGTTTCCTAAAATGGTTTAAGTGCAAAGGGTTCGCACAGCAAAAATGTATTGTAAAAAAGCATATCTTATTTTCTGATTCAAAATCTAGAACTTCTTGAAACAAGATATAATCACTTGAGAAGCAACACATGAGATAACAAAGCTTATTTAGAGGGAGGTTAAATAATAGTATACCAGTAAATACCAAACTGACTACTGCAAGTGAAACTCATTAGCATGATTTATTTAAATCCTCTCCTACCATGAAGTTTGCATTTGCAAACAAATTCGCAAACATACATACTGTACTCATTCACACACAATTTAGCCGACCCAACTCACCTATACCGCATGTCTTTAGACTTTTTTGGGGAAACCGGATTACCCAGAGGAAACCCACAACATGCAAACTCCAAACAAAAATGACAACTGACCTAGCCATAACTCAATCCAGTGACCTTCATGCTGTGAGGCGACAGCGCTACCCACTGCACCACCGTGCTTTTGAGGTTTACATCTATATAAAAAAGTATAATTGGGCGGCTTGGTTGCTCAGTGGTCAAAAAAGTCGCTGGTTGGACCCCCGACTGGGCCAGTTGGCATTTCTGTGTTCTGAGTTTGCATGTTCTCCCTGTGTTGGCATGGGTTTCCTCTGGGTGCTCCGGTTTTCCCAACAGTCCAAAGACGTGCGCTATAGGTGAATTGAATACACTACATTGGCCGGAGTGTATGTGTGTGAATGACTGTATGGATGTTTCCCAGAATTGGTTTGCGGCTGGAAGGGCATTCACTGCGTAAAACATATGCTGGAATAGTTGGTAGTTTACTCCGCTGTGGTGACCTCAGATAAATCAGACGCTAAGCCGAAGGAAAATGAATTGAATAAAAAGTATAATTGTCTTGCACTATTTACAAGCAAGATGATTATTACCCCCGACTATGACCCCCATATGGCATTACCATGTAACCGAACAGCCAAATATATATACAGTTAAAGTCAGAATTATTAGCCCCCTTTGAATTTTTCTCTTTTTTAAATATTTCCCAAATGATGTTTGACAGAGAAAGGAAATTTTCACACTATGTCTGATAATATTTTTTCTTCTGGAGAAACTCTTATTTGCTTTATTTCGGCTAAAATAAAAGCAGTTTAACTTTATTTAAAATCCATTTTAAGGTCAAAATTATTAGCCCCATTAAGCTATTTTTTCCCGATTGTCTACAGAACAAACCACTGATATACAATGACTTGCCAAGTTAACCTAATTAACCTAGTTAAGCCTTTAAATGTCACTTTAAGCTGTATAGAAGTGTCTTGAAAATATCTAGTTAAATATTATTGACTGTCATCATGGCAAAGATAAAATAAATCAGTTATTATAAATGAGTTATTAAAACTATTATGTTTAGAAATGTGTTGAAAAAATCTTTCCGTTAAACAGAAATCAGGGAAAAAAAGAAAACAGGGGGGCTAAAAACTCATGAGGGAAAATAATTCTGACTTCAACTGTATATATTTTTGTGCAGGCAATATATGAGATGGAATGAACACAATACATATTATCTCATAAAGTGGGCGGTTCATTCCGAAGTGGCGACCTCTGATAAATCAGAAACTAAGCTGAAGGATAATGAATGAATCGCATGAAGTGTTGCTTCTTGTGTATATTAATCATATTTTAAGAATATCCAGATATTTTAGGCAGAATAAGGTTTTTGTTGTGTGGAAAGCAGTCAGTGGCAGATAGTACAAAAGATAGATGTGTACGAATTTAGTGTACTTTAACAAACATTATTTTGGGATTTAAAGTCATAACTTACTTCAAGTTTACTTGGCCATTGTGCTATATAATCTATATAATCAAAACAACCAGTAAATGGCAGAATGTGCAGTGTTTATAATCTGGAGAGAACGAAAAAACATACTTGTGCTCTATTCAAGCACAAAATGAAAAAAATATACCAGTAAATCATAAACAGGAAAATAAATGAAGGCATTCATTACCAGAGAAGGTGCTGTTAAGAAGAATTCCTAGTCTTGGAATGTTCTCATTATATATTTATTTAATTGTTCACCCAGGTAAGTAATAGTGTTAATCTCTGTATATTTGTCTCGTTGCTCCTGCTCTCGTAAAACAGTGTAACCCAAAATGTTCGACCATCACACAGATACACAGACACAAAACACTAGAAGAGCACATTCACTACATGTATTTCTTTTTTAAAAACCAATAGGCAAAATAGCCCATCCCTCCGAGAGAGCCCATTAGGAAGGATGCCCCGAAAAAGGATGGCGGCTTCTTTTTTACCATTCGGAAAGCATTGGGTAGAACTGCCGAAAGCAGGGTGGTGTGGATGTCCCCCAATACCTTGCGGAAGGCGTAACGCTTCTGCACCCGCTCAAAAAACGACTGCAGGTTTGGCCGGCTCCCATCCTCCCAATATTTCCTCGAGAGTCCCAAGAACTTGAGCCTGTGCAACGTGGCTCCAAGACAAATATCAGCTAGTGTAAAAGTAGGTCCACAAAGCCATAATTCACACTTTTGACCTGCGCAGGAAGAAAAGACAGCCTGTAGATGCTCTTGAAAAAGCTAAATCATATACAGTGGCTCCTAAAGGTACAGGCTTATTCTAAAAACGTAAAGCTATATACATTTCTGGAGAACGCCAGAAGGTTTTTTGTTATTGTTGTTTTTATTTTTGCGAATCCACCAGAGGCCGCTATGTACACTTTTTAATATCTCAAATTTCGCACCTGCTCTTCTTGCATAAATCCACAAGAGGCTGTTGTCGACTGACTGACTGGCTAACTGACTGACTCACACTCCCCCTTCCCTAAACCCAACCAATAAGGTTTTAAAAAGCACAGATTGACCCGCCCACCCACTTCCCTGACCCCAATTGCAGTGTTTTAAAAAGCAATCCAGAAAAAGAAAAGCCCTCGCCGGATTTTTTACTACATTTTCAGATGTTACCACATTCTAAATCTGTTATTTACTTGATTATTTAGTTTTTTGGCTTCTGTTTGTTGGCTCAGCTTCTCTCTGAGTCAACTCAACTCCACCAACGTACAAGGTGAGCTACCAGGCAAACTGGTAACAGCGGAAAAGCCGTCCATACAAAGGTAAGCAGTAGGACTGGGCGGTATATCGAGTTCTGGGGATATATCGATATGATTCCCCAACGCGATATGGTTTGAGGCCACACAAGCACATTCTGCGTGAAACAGAACACTCCAAGGTAGCACGCGAGCTTTGCATTCGCAAATGAATGATTCACTCCCTGAGTCATACAAAAGATTTGTTCAAAATAAACGAATCGTTCAAGAATGACCCATCACTACACGCGACATGGAGAAACATGCAGTGCCGTTGTTGTACCAAAATCTGACTCCCCGGAAAAAATTTCCCCATCATGTGCACGCACATCACACAGCGCCTGCAGCTGTCACATCGGTTTAGCAGAAACCTTTTATCATTAGGAAAGCATTTCCGCAATTGACAGCCAGAACAAACATAGAATCTTTGTCAAATTGACTGGCAGCACCTGAATGTGTTCAAAAGGATTAAAATGCCAAAATGGGAGGAATTTATACCACATTTTAAAAGTGAAACCACCTCATATTCACTGATTATAAGTTCAGTATTAGTACACGACGGTCTCTTTATATTTATATTACAACACATTTAGCTCCGCGTTCTGGTTTGTTATTTTGCTCTGCGTTCTGGTTTGTTATTGCATATTGACTTCAATTATGATAATATTCTAATTATTGCATTTATTTATTCTGTTTAATAGATTTTTTTAGTTTATCCCCTTAACTAGAAGACGTGATTGGATTTGTGTGTGTGCCCAGTGTACAAACGGTTGGAGATTTAAATGATTATTAAAATGTTCTGTCTACCAAACATTTTATTTTTCTTTTTTAATATCTCGCTGTTAGCTACTCTTTCAACAAATGACAATATAAGAATGAGAATTATAATGATGATAATAACAGGGAGGGAAACCCCTGTGTTTAAATTATATTTTGCTCAAAAACTGTTTAATAAAAGTTTCAATAAATGGTTATATATGGTTTACCGTCATTCCCCCTAGAAATAAAGAGATATGTTTTTTTGCCCATAACGCCCAGCCCTAGTAAGCGGTCAGCTGGTAAGCGAGAAAAGGAACAGAGTCGTACCACCCATTAGCATTCGTTTTAAAGGTTACATAATTCACTGTCTCCAGAAATGTATATAGGGGCACATTTTCAGAATGAGCGTACGTTTTCACTATGTTGCAACTTAATGATTAACGAATAAATAAATGCATGCTTACATACAGACATGAGTTGTTATGATTTACAGGAATTACGTGACTAAAAACAAGTCAATATTCTTAAGATTTTATCATTATTGGTCATATACAAAATTTTTAGACCAAAAAGGTCTTTAAAATTAGTTGTATGTAGATATGATAAAACTTGAATTATTCACATACGCACACACACAGACACACACATAATCTAAAGAGAACAACACAATATATTGATACTATAAGCACGCATAAAATGAAAGAAGCAAAGAAGTCCTTCATTTATGAAGCTATTGTAAATTTTAAAAAGTCCTTGTGATTTTAAGGATTCATAAAATGCACCTATACAAATAATTCTACTTTCACAAGGTTTATATAAATATATAAACTCACATGTAAAAAGTACACAACTTTTTACACAAATTGAAGAATGAAAAAATATATATTACAATAATAATAATAATAATAAAAACACCCATAAATAAAATAACTATATATTATAAATATTTTTTATTAATGTTGCTTTGTTTTAATAAAGTTAAATATATGGTTACTAAAGATTATTGTATTTGATTTATTGACATTTATGTTTCTTTAATTCATGTTTCTTTATTAAAATAATTTTAAATGAGTTTCTTATATTCTATTTTGTTAGGGATATTTCATTATTATTTAATTATGATTTTTAAAAATGGTTTAAAAGAAAAAAAGGCAGAGAACATACCTTGATATTCCAGTTTTCTTTTTTCCAGCTCTGCCTCTACTTGGTCTAGTACCATCGCCAACTCTCCAAGAATTTTTTTCAGGTAGTTCACATTATCGTGGTCCAAGATCTTTGCCTACAACATGTAAACATTCAATACAGGCTTTTATCTTCATTTTAAGATATGTTCTCCTATATTTCAGCCCATATACCATATACACAGCCACATCAGATCAACTGCTCATACAAATATCAGGCAGATGGTCAAGATGAAGCCAAATATCAGGAGGAGGAAGAACATGATGACTTGTTACATGGCTTGAATGTCAGTGCCAGATTGGCTGATCTGAGTACTCCAGAAACTGATGATCTACTATCATTTCTACTAGGTTTACAAAAATAATGGTCCAAAACAGAAAACAGGTGTAGTTCTGTGGATGTCAATGCATTTTTGATGCCAAAGGTTTGAGGAGAATAAAGAGGCTAGTTTGAGCAATTAAAAATGCAATAGTAACTAAAAAAAATGAAATAAAATATCACAAGATGCAACCTTGTTATGCAGAACTGAGGCATTTTTGGTATATTTCATACACATATAGCCAAGAGCAGGGGTTCTCAACTAGTTTGGCCATGGGACCCACATTTGTACTTAGTCATCAATCCGTGACCCAAATTTTTAGGAACTATAATATCATTTTAGGAATTATAATTAATTTGTATTTATTTGTTAACATACACAAGTACTGACAGATGAATCATAAGAAAATTACCAAGGCTTACAAATAAACAATACTTTATTGCTGTCATTTAACAAAATGTATAAAATTATACTAATATTACAGAGTAAAAACGTCAAATACTGTAAACAGTGGTTAGGGTAAGGAAAAGTTCAGTTGTCGCACATGCATTTCAAATTAAAAGTCTGATATAAGCAAAATAAGTAAAACATTTATTTTTTGTTGTTTTTTTGATTAGACACACCGCGACCCACTGAAAATGTTCCCGTGACCCACTTTTGGGTCACGACCCACCAGTAGAGAAACACTGGCTCAGAATCTTGAGGTTGTTATAGATTGTGGTATTAATCCCATGTGAACAGTTCTTCAGTAAACAAACTACAAGCATGTCTATTTTTTCTTTAGAAACACATTATATATGAGAGCATGGACCACAAAGCTGTCATATGTTGCATGGGGATAATTTTGCAAGAGCCTTCAGCAATGTTAAGCTGCTCTGACACATTCTACATTGCAAAAGCCCTATAGAAATAAAGATGAATTAAACTGAACCAGATCAGTATTGTTGCTGACAATAAGCTCAAATCATCTCAGACTGGTTTCATGAAGGTCACCAGTCACAAAATCTCAAACCAGCAGAGCACATGTACAAGCTTCAAGTCTGCATCTTACGTGATGTTGTCATGTCAGTATGGAAACAAAATCTTTGAGGATTGTTTCAAGCTAATTTTTAAATCTAAACTGAACCTGTACTGGAAAAAACAAAACAAAACACAGGCTCATTGAAAATAGGTGACTCAAGCTACATTTTCACAAAATGTAAAATACATTGCTCCGGTTACATTTCATTGGAAGTTTCAGCCAACAAATCCATTAGAGGGAGGTATCTATATTTTTGTGTGTTACTCAGGCTGTGTTTTGTTAAACACATCATCGACACGTCCTTCTTGTACAGGTCCGTGAGAAGGCGAGGTTTGCTGTATAGATCACCTTGCAAAAATGACCTAAACTGTACCTTAAAACCAACCAATAGGTTTTTAAAAAGCAAACTTTGCGGCCACATGGTTTTACATTGCTTTTACCTGTTTTGTGGAACCATGCTTCACTCTACTCAAAACCAAACACATCCAAAGCCCAACGCTGTACTAAGTGAGCAACTGAGAAAGCTGACAACAGCAGAAAAGTTGTCTATGGAGATAAAAAACTAATTTGATTAGAAATCATAGACATCATTAAGTTGTTTTGTGGTATTTATTGGGTGTTGTACAAATAACTGCATGAAAATAATCTTTTAATCATTAATAATTAGGGATGTAATGGTATCAGAATTTCACGGTACGGTAATACTTTGGAATGAATGTCACGGTACGGTATTTATTGAATCATTTACAGGAAAAACAAAACTACAAAAAATACTTCTAAAAATACTCCAAAAAAGTGCCAAAAGTGTCAATGACATACAAATTAGCCATCTATCTGTAAGCTTTGAAACAGGAACTTCAATTTTAATAACAAAAATTTATTAAACCATGTAAAAAAATAAAGTTTCAATTTAGTATTGTTGAAAACTCATCACATTCAACATTTAATCACTCACTCACTTAGATAGAGATGGGTTTAAAGGAAAATTATCATATAAATATAATCTGGTAAAAGCTGGTATCTCTGGGTATTTACAATGTCCCCTGCAACAGAAAAAAACCCTCTCATTTGGGACTGAGGTTTCTGGGACAGAGATATGACTTGGCCCAGGTTGACAGCAGTGGTTGACGTTGTGCATTGTCTTTCCCCCACTTGAAGGACAAGCCATGAGTGAGATAGAGGTCTCTTTGCGGTACAAGTCAATGGCTGCATCAATCTGAACAGTGTGCTGTGTTTCTGCAGTCCCCATGACTGTTATTAGTCGTATTCCCCAACTTGCAGGCAAGTGCACACATAGGGCTCAACCCTTTTTAGTCTTGGATAGAAAATGCCCTTCCAAAATGATCGAAAGTGCCCCCACGACGCCACACACCCTCCATCCCGCCTTTCAGTAGACGCGCGACAACACCGCTCTTGAGTATGCGCGCTCAACCCCCCCTCCCCGCTTTACAGTACGCGCGCGACAACACAGCTGATCAGAACGCGCGCGACAACACAGCTGATCAGAACGCGCGCGACAACACCGCTATCAGTACGCGCGCGGCAACAACACCCGCTTTAGGTTCGATCATTTCCAGCTCTTTTTCATCCCCACTACTAGGAGCACACTCCATTTCCTTATTACTGGATCTGTAGCGACAACAGACCGCAAAGGATGATGGCCATGCCTGGGCTGATGGGAATTGTAGTTTCTGCTTCCTCCCGTTCGCTTCATTCGCCTGAGCAAATTTTCTCAGAAGACCTATAGTTTTATCAAGTCATGCGACTACGGTAATATCGAAAAAAATTTCTATTGCGGTATGACGGTATTTACAATACCGTTACATCCCTATTAATAATATGTCATAAGTAAATATGTAGATATCATTAGTGTGAAAAGGAATAAAAGTGGTTGGTGCCATACTGCCCCCTAATGTTCATTTTACCAAGAAACTGCAGTCAATCCCATGTTGAAATACGTTTTTGAGCTTTAACAAAAATGTAGACTGAAGCAGATAATTTCCAACGAGCCTTTAACTTGGCATATCTAATAGTGGCCGGAGAGTAAAGGCTATAAGATCCCTCCAAAGTCTGATATATATCATGTATGCAATAAAACTGCTGGCTTACCATGAGCTTTTTCTGCTTGGAGAGGTATGGTTCTGTCAGCTGAGGCTCCTCGTGGTCCAACTTCATCAGTTCAGACGCTGCATTGGCCAAATGTCCTGAGAGAAATCAAAGCAAATTGTCTGCATCAGGCTTTTATCTGGATACACATTTATGTTGTAAACCCCTAGAAATCGGCGCAGTCATCCAGGTTTTATAGGAGTTCCTTCTCCGTGAGTTATGTATAGTTAATTTTGTCAGGCGGCCCACAGTGAACTGGCACTATTTTCTGCACAGTTTTAAGGCTCCTGACAACTAATTAAGGGATTTAATAAGACTTTACACATAAAATCAAAGCAGTGACTGTGATAAACAACACCTATCGTAAGGGCTCCCTCCAAGTTATGACCCATAAAAGAGATTTATTTGCAATTATGCCGGGTTTCCATGACTTTACGTGATTTACTTTGCTGCAATACATTGGCGGGATCAACTCTTTGGCTTGATTTACATTGTACTGGCTTGTTACGTAATAGGTGAGCAATGCGGGTTTACAGCAGATCCAATATCAATGAACTCTGAATAAATAGGCCAGCGTTAGAGCACTTGAGTTTGAGTAAGCCATGCCAATCCACAGCCAACATGCGAGACAGCAATTTGCATGAAATTTGAGAAATAAATACCGAGCAGGTTTTGCAAGGAGATTTTGATTTCTTACACTCCTAAAGGGTTAGTTCACGTGATGCATTGGATGTTGTAGTTAACCAAACGTTATCACTGACTTCCCACAGGTTTGAAATATACGATGATTCATTTTCCTTTGGCTTAGTCCCTTTATTTATCAGGGGTCACCACAGCGGAATGAACCGCCAACTATTCCAGCAAATGTTTTACCATTCCAGCTGCAACCCAGTACTGGCAAACGACCACACACACACTCACACACACACACACAAACACACACACACACACACACACACACGCACGCACACACACACACACACACATACAAACACACACACACATACACACATACACACACACACGCACGCACGCACGCACGCACGCACGCACACACACACACACACACACACACACACACACACACACACACACACACACATACACACATACACACACACACTGTGGTCAATTTAGTTTATTCAATTCACCTATACTGCATGTCTTTAGACTGTGGCGGAGACTGGAGCATTAGGAGGAAAGCCACGCCAACACACGGAGAACATACCAACTCCACACAGAAACTTATAAATGGTCTCTTTACTCAAGGATTATTGGTGCGCTATATTGTAGTATCACTTACTACGTATTTCAGCAGTGGCGTACTTTGGGATCATGGAGTCGGTTGTGAGTTCAGGATGAAGAATGCATCCATGTGTGTAAGCATCCATGGGCAGTCCATCCAGCAGCTCTCGGTACTGCTGGACTCTTGCATACATGGGAGTGCCTTCATCTGGAATTAGCTGGGCTACTGTGTCTGGAAAAAAAATACACACACAGATAGATGGTAAGTATTCTATACATAAATATATTTATATGCAATTCTTTCGATATGATCATATATCCTGCCTGGTGTGGTGATGTCATGCCTCACATGTCGCTGTTTCTGTGTGAAGTCAAGAAAGAGGTCAAACACTGTGCCATGTGTATATACACATATGTTCAAGTCCAGATCGGGAGGTAATGTCCGATTCCAATCGAGTCTGAAAACGCATGATCGGGCCCAATTTCCGATCAGATCAGGATCTGGACATCCCTAATTATTATTATTGTTATTATTATTATTATTGTTCTTGTTATTATTATTATTATTATTATTATTATTATTATTATTATTATTATTATTATTATTATTATTAAATAGAGGTAGTGTTGCACTTTTTGACTATTTGATGCATTTAATTTCGATTCTAATTTTTACATATTTTTATTGTTGTATTTAATTCTTCAGTTATAAAAAATTATATATATATATATATATATATATATATATATATATATATATATATATATATATATATATATATATATATATATATATATATATATATATATATATATATATATAATATTTATTTTTTATTATTATTTTTAGTTTTTTTTTTATTTAAAATAAAATGAAAATAAACTATGGACATATGCCGAGCTAGTGTTGTTCTCATACTGATAAACTTCCGGTGACCTGTTATTGGAAATTTTTTTCCATTTTCCTTGTGTTCCCTTTTCAGCATCGATGTTGTAATGTAATTAAAATACATTCAGTTAAATAAACTTTGGCGTTAATTTAGTTGCTCAAGCATAAAATGAGACAAAAGGCCTTTTACCCACACTCTATTGAATATACTGGGGTAAAATAAATGCTCATATTACAAAGACATGGCGGGGGAAATGGTAATTTAATGCAGTGCTTCTTGTACAATGAGACCCACTTTATATCAGATATCACTCAGCCAGTGGAGATCGTTGATTTTTAAAGAGAACTGACCTTAAACGGGCAGATTTTTGCATTGGCATACAGTTCAGCGGAAGCGCTTAACCCAGGTTACTGGCAAATTAAAAGTCCTATTAGCATGCTTCGGCATATTCCCTATTGAAGAATGAAAATTATTTCTGCGTCCATTTTGTTCAATGTAGATGTGAATAAACTTGCTACAATTTAAGTGTTTTTTTTTTTTTTTTTGATAAAATATTCATTTTATTAATATTTCATATTCTTGTTTGCAAAACAGTATGCATGCAGAGTAGATAAAAAATAATAAGAAGAAATAAAATTTTTATTCTTTTTTTATCCAATGATAAAAATAATCTAATTTCATTACATAAAAATAAGAATAAATTTAATTACATTTTTTAATTCTACTGCTGATCGCTTCACCCAACACTGGATCAAAATACCTCTGTTCTCTTACATCACACAAACAACTGAAATATTCTACTCCATCAAAACACACACACACACACACAACATAAAAATCTGCACTGACTCTCAGCAGCATCACCGTCCATTTGCCTGACTTCATTATAAATTAAAGCTGTGTACAGCAATTGTAAATTGCATTGGCCTGTGAGACATGATCCAGCACATCACGTACAGTATGAACAACTATTTTCTTCATTCATTCTCTAGGACATTATCACAAAACCCCAGCCTGATCTCACGAGGAAACATAAGTATTTTACGTTTTGACAGTTTAGTGGTTAATTCGTATGAATTTGTTCGAGTTCACTCGTACGAATATGTACGATTTTAAAAAGGAGGCTAGGCACCCAACCCCACCCCTATCCCCAACTGTCACTGGGTGATGAGCAAATCGTGCTAAATTGTACGAATTAGATCGTATGAAATCATACGAATTTGCCACTTAATCAAAAAGTTACAAATTGCCATGAGATTTCGTTGAAATCTCCCATTTATGTAAAGCCAGATTGAATGGCATCAACAAAAAATAAAACAAACGTATGGGTAAAAGTAGCAAAATATATACATAACACAAAATATGTTTCAAAAGGGCCGATTTTTTTAGCCCACAGCATTTAGCAACGATTAAATTATTAAATTTTAGTCACTTTAACAATTTGTAATTAAGTACAAACAAACAACAAACAAGTAAGTAAAAAAAAAATCTGAATCAGTCTGTTCAGATCTGATGAAGACAATGAATAAAAACGCTCAGCTCTGTTCACTTGAGCGAGTGATCCTGGATCAGTGAGAACACTCCCACACTCAAACTGTGTGTGAAGACATTTGAAATGACAAGTCTGTGAGAGAAACTATAGCGCAGAGCGTTTATAGAGATTTACCATTTGTGCTGCTTATACAGGCCTAGAGGGAAACAACTGTAGTTATAGTTAACCTTCTTAGACAGAATATGACAACTAAAACTGTGTTGTTAGGATAAAAGGCCTTTAGAGAAACAATTATTTGAGTTTTTGTTTTTCTAACCTAGATTTACAGTAAATAGAGAAAATGTGCATTTCCCCACCATCTACTTATATCACTTTAAAATATCTGTCACTTAAAAAAAATGTGTCGATTTTAAAGGATTTTAATGTGGTAGATTTAATATGGTAAATTCATTAGGCTGACACAATTGTGTTTTTGCATGATTATAATTATTCATACATTCATTCATTTTAGCTTAGTTGCTTTATTAAACAGGGGTTGCCACAGCGGAATAAACCGCCAACTTATCCAACATATGTTTTTCACAGTGGATGTCCTTCCAGCTGCAACCTAGAGCTGGGAAACACCCCTACACTCTCTCAATCACACACAAAAACTAATACACTACAACCAATTTAGTTTATTCAATCCACCTATAGCGCATGTGTTTGGCCTATGGTGGGAAACTGAAGCGACCAGAGGAAACCCACGCCAACACAGGGAAAACATGCAAACTCCACAGAGAAATGCCAAATAGCCCAGCAAGGACTCGAACTAGCGACCTTCCTGTAGTGAGGCGACTAACCACTGAGCCACCAAGCCGCCACAACACTGGCTCACCTTTAGCCACCGCAGCTGCCTCGTATCATTTTTGTCTTTAAAGGTAAGTAGTGTGATTGCGGTCAGTCTTACCTCCTACAAAGTTGGTCTCTATATAGTCTATGATTTGGTTGTAGTCACTGACGATGGTGTCTCCGTGGATGAACACTGGCACTTCCTCTCCTAGATTAAGCCTCATGAACCAAGGCTCCTTTTGCTCAGTGAGAGGCAGACTGACGTCCCGCTCTTCACACAAAAGCCCTTTCTCGTTGATCACCAGACGCACCTGTACAAAAATCATACATGACATCATCATGACATTCGATTCGAGACTCTGAATGGCTTTCGTTTAATGTTACATTACCTTCATTACCATCATTATCGTTATTAAATACCTTATTTTTAACCCTGGGTAAAGAAACACATCACATTTCTAATTTGGCAGCACTATTTACTCATTTTTTAGCAGCCAACAGTCAGTATTCAAATGCCTCCCATGTTACACATTGTTTAAAGGTGCTGTATGTAAGTTCTTGACTCTTCTAAAGCATAAATACACCATAATACATTTGCTGATTTTTAAGAAATGCTAAGTGAACATTCTTGTTTATCTGAAAAACAATGCTGAAATCAGATATTCTGCTTTGAAAATGTTCATTACGTGCTAGAACAGCTCTTTGTTTTGGTCATTTAACCCGCCCAATGGCAGTTTAGCCAAATATATTTCAGCACCCTGGGTTGCCTTGTTGGAATATTTCATTCATTCAGTCAGGAAGGCTATCAAAGCATGTGCCCATGACCGAAACGTGAACTCTGGTGAACAGTAACAGCTTCCGAAATGAGACGCAGATTCCAGATGAGGTGGTTATTAATTAGCAAATAATAGAAATATGAACATAAACATTAGGTGAGTAAGTTACATTGTAACCCTGTGTCTAAACAACATGCTGCACGAGGAGTATGAGCAATTCAGCTGTTTGCACCAGACGAAACATGACAGAAATGTAAATACAGCCATTCAGAAGTAAAGAATAGTGCACTCACTGCACTCCAACAAAATGGTAAGGTTTATAATCTAAGTACTACTATCTGCTGCTGTTTTCAGTAGTATGGCAATAAATGTGATGTAAAATGGCAGTCAAACTCACATAATTAGCATTTAACACTGAATAGAGCACATGAGGTGTACCTGAGGTGATCATTGTCAGTTTTCTGTTGTTCAGCTTTAAGAAATAGAAGCCGTTTCTAAAATATACATTTCAGGTGTTGATTAGAAGAAAAACCTTCTTTTAATGTAAAAAAAATATTTCTTCTATTGCGTGCTGTTGCTTTAATTTAGAACACGACTTAAATCAGCCTTTAGGCTCGATAGTCAGGCTCACTCCTGTCAATTTCATCAGTCTGGCAACCTGCGCTTGCACACCTGGATCAAAACACACACAATACCTAGTTCAACCACTGGGTGTCAAACTTACATACTGCACCTTTAAAACGGTTGTTTCAGAAAAACTTGTAACAGAATCATCCGTGTCATCTGGAATGCCAAAAATATTGAATTCTTACTTTTATACATGTATGGTAAATTATCCATAAATTAAGAGATTTACGTTTTTTTTTTATTATTGTTTTTCCCCTGTTTATTTATGCTCTTGAATTGCATTGTGGAACTTTCCTCTATCAACTTTTGATGTTGAAAAGTTTGAAACAGGGACTTTAATTGATATTTTTAATAGTATGAAGTGATGGATTGCTGGTGTAAACATTTATATAGGGGCTCAGTGGTTAGCACTGTTGCTCATAGCAAGAAGGTGGCTGGTGTTCTGACGGTTCATTCCGCTGTGGCGACCCCTGATGAATAAAGAGACTAAGTCGAAGAAAAATGAATGAATGAACTTTTATTTATTCATTCATTCATTTTCTTCTCGGTTTAGTCCCTTTATTAATTAAGGGTTGCCACAGCGCAATGAACCGCCAACTTAACTACAGACAATTCAGTTTATTCAATTCACCTATACCGCATGTCTTTGGACTGTGAGGGAAACCAGAGCACCTGGAGAAAACCCACATGAACATGCACACTACACTCAGAAACGCCAACTGACCCAGCCGGGGCTCGAACAAGCTACTTTCTTGCTGTTAGGCTACTACGCCACCGTGCTGCCCAATGAACTTTAATATATATTATATTTTAAAATGTATTTATCATCTTTTTAAAAAACGTATAGTTTTAAACTACTAAAATGTCAATAAGTCCCCTTTTGAGAATGCAAAATCAAATTGTTCAACATCAAAAGTGGACAGAGCAGAGATCAACATCCCATAATGCAATTCATAACCATAAATAAATAGAAAGCACTGATCAAAAACACAAAATAAGAAAATGATATGGATTTTTTTTACCATGCAGCGCTTAAAGTTCAATAAGTAAACAAACATCTACTGTATAGCAAATTACATGTAATATTTTTATTGCCATTGTTATTTCCATAAACAGTATTTAACATTCATGAAAACTTTCCATTGCAGAAAAGACAAATCTGTACATTTCATTCTGAACATTCTTCACACATTAAGAAAAATTGTTATTTTAAGAACTACTGTTTATCAAGATTATGTAAGGAACTAAACATCTTTTGTATGGCTTCACTGTGAAAACCTCCTTTAAGAACCTTTTTCAAAGTGTGCTGCGTTTGTGTGGACATTTGGTAAACGGGCATGCAATAACCAATGATGTTCCACCCAAAATCAAGATTAAGAGATTATACCAGACCACTATACCACATTAAAAGGTCAAACCACACAAAGCAGACCTGTATTATAAAGATTTTTCTAAAACTGGAAAGGTCAAAAACAAAACGTCTTAGTGTGACACAATTTGCATCATCAGTGTTCTGTGATATTTGGACTCCACTTTATGTCATCAGAAAGCAGATGGCTTTATTTTTGTAAACACTGTATCTATTTAATAATTATTCAAATCAATTTCACTCTTGATGTGGTTTTTGAAGGCATTTGTGTTTCAATTAAATGTCTGGCTGGCCAGCTGTTTGAAATTAGATCCAACATTTTATTGCTTGTCTGATGTGGGCACACATTTTGTTCTTGTTCACTAATGGGCTCAAACCAATGTGGCATCTTTCTAAAATGCCTGTTTGTATTTAAAGTGAGCGACTCTGAGGTCTACAGCAGTAGCTATAGCAACAATTCATATAGTAACTATAAATACAGCAGCATGTGGGAAAAAAAAGCTTGGCCATGTGTCTGAGATTTCCAATCTCTTACACCTTGGCTTCAAGAGAAACAACACAACATGTTTCATAGAGCCCTTTGATGAACTGAGAAATCTAAATTGTCTATCTTTCAACATATAAGAGGTCATTGTACTACAAAAACTTTCTGCAGAATTCAAAAATATATATAAATTAGGTTTTCTATCTAAAATCAAACATATTTTTATGATACTTGGGGTATTTTAAAGACTATTTTGAAAGTGTTAAGGATCTAATATTATTTAGATTAGTAATTAAACAGGAAAAATGTATTTAATTTATGAGAACCGCCCTGTAATTTTCCTTCAAGAAAATGTTATTAACATACAAAATTATGTTATTATCTTGTGTAAAAGGTGACATTTCAGCAATGTTGTATGCATGTAGTTTGGATTTAAGTGTGTACAGTATTTCTTAAGTTTTCTCTCTTGTCAAGAGAAAAACTGAACTCTAAACTGTCCTGTTAGTTAAAAAAAACAGCTTTTATTAAAGCCAATCTACCAAAAAGGCTGAAGGGCATAACTTGTAGTATGTTAGAGACGTAACTTAAAGTTAAGGAGAACCACATGTCATAACTAAGTTGTCAGCAAGATGGCGCTATACATTAGTTCGGATGAGATGTTACACCGAGGTCTTGACTCTCTGTGGTCATTAAACTTCCATGGCACTTCTCGTAAAGAATAAGCTTGTAAAACCAGTGTCCTGGCCAAAGTCCCTTAATCGGCCCTTACGATCATGGCCTCCCAATCATCCCCATTTACTGAATTGACTGTATCACTGTCTCTTCACTCCACTAATAGCTGGTGTGTGGTGAGCGCACTGGCGTTGTTGTCCTGTGGCTGCCGTCGCATCATCCAAGTGGATGCTGCACACTGATGGTGGTGTGGAGAGACCCCCTCTTATGATTGTGAAGCGCTTTGGGTGTATGGCCATACACAATAAATGCGCTATATAAATACACATTACATTACATAAGAGTAGAGTAAATTCAGTCGACTAAAATCTTATGAAATTTAGTCGATTTAAACTAAAATGGTTCAGAAGACTAAAATATGACTAAAACATTTTAGTAAACAATTTTAGCTAAAAAACTAAGACTAAAACTAAACCAACATTTGCTGTCAAATTAACACTGGTACGTGAGATGTCACTGGGGTGGCTCCTTTTTAAAAGTTGCACATTTGTACCTAAAGGGTTCATATTAATACATCTCATCCTTCAAGTTCCTGGGGACGTACATCTCAAAGGACCTTTCCTGGACGACCAACACCTCCAGCCTGATCAAGAAGGCTCACCAGCGCCTATTCTTCTTAAGGCAACTTAAGAAGAACCAGCTTTCATCAGCCGTCTTGGTGAACTTCAACCGCTGCACAATAGAAAGTATCCTGACCAACTGCGTCACAGTCTGGTATGGAAGCTGCTCTGTTGCTGAGCGTAAGGCACTGCAGCGGGTGGTGAAACCTGCCCAACGTATCACAGGGACCACACTGCCAGTGCCAGCCATTGAGGACATCCAGAGAAAACACTGTCTGTACCGAGCAAGCAGTATTCTGAAGGAAACCTTTCACCCCAGTCATAGACTGTTTTCACTTCTGCCTTCCGGCAGGCAATTCAGGCTCCCCCAGACAAAAACCAGCAGACTGAGGAACAGCTTTTTCCCCAGAGCTGTCTCCCTCTTAAACTCTTCCTCTCACTGACTCTTTTGCCCCCAATACACCCCCCACTCACCACTAACTTAAACTCCTCACAATAACTGCACTGTTTAACATTTGCACATTTTAAAATGTGCACATATTCATTGCACTACATTACACTGACTTACTTACATGGACATTTGTAATTATGTACACACCCACTGCACATATACATTTGTAATCATGTTAATTTATCTGCACTACTGATTATTAATAGTAACCTGTACATATATTCATCTATTGTAAATCACTGTTCATAGCTAATACAACCTGTATATAATGTTGATAGTACATCCATCTGTAAACATCACCATAGTTTTTCTATAACTGCCCTTTATAACTCATATCTGTATCCTGCACTTGCTGCTATTGCACTGCTGGTTAGACCTAAACTGCATTTGGTTGCATTGTACTTGTACATGTGTAATGACAATAAAGTTGAATCTAATCTAATCTAATCAAGTGTACATATTAGTACCTAAAAAGTGTACCTCTTAATTTTTTTAGGTACATATATGTTTTTGTGGTGCCAAAATGGACCCTTTAAGTACAAATGATTTATCTTTTAAAAAAGGTACCTGACCAGTGACAGCTCGCCTACCTTTATTTCTGACAGTGTAATCAAAACTGTTAGTCAATAATATAAATGGCCTTTTACTTCTGAATTTACAATCCGCCATTCTTAGCCAAACGCTGTGTTCAAATGAGGTCTAAAAGAGCTTGTTTACTTCTTAATTATGATGTCTGGTGTTGACAATATCAGTGAACCCTTAGAAAACAGTACAACATCAACAAAGGCAGTTCATGACCCCATAAGAGGAGAATATCAGTGAATGAAGTAGCATTAAAGATACAATCCCGCCTCGTTCTCCTAATCCAGATTAATTGGTCCCGATAAAACGAGTCGCTCTGATTGATGAGTGACAAGAGCATCAGTCAGCAGCTCCAGGAAAGGCTATTGAATGTCAGACTTTACTGTGCTGAGGTTTGAGAGGTGTTACAAAGCCAATTAACACGTCTGATGAGGCACTTCACAACAACTGTGGGATGCTAGACCAGTGGTGTACAGTAACCAAGTGTTGTTACTTCATTACTGCATACTTAAGTACATGTTTTAGGTATTTGTACTTGAGTTTTCATGACTCATTTCTAATATCTGATTTTTTTTGTCTTTGCCATGATGACAGCACATAATGTTTTACTAGTTATTTTGCAAGATGCATAGTATTCAGCTTAAAACTGTGATGTTAAGGCTTAACTAGGCAAGTCAGGTTAAGTTAGGCTTTATCACCAGATAGCCATGCCTGCTGTAATTCCTATTTCACAAACTTATATCAACATTTTAATACAAGTCTTTATTTGAAAGAGTATGTCTTGAGGATTTGATTTTACCTTAGCGCTGTGCTTTCATTTTCTCTGTCTCAGTACATATTTTAGAAAACTTTTACTTTATTATATTCATTAAACATAAAAACGTTTTTTTACTCCGCTGCATTTCCCGAAGAGAGGAGTAAAAGGCTATTTTGAAGGGGAGAAATCATCACAGATAAGACAGCGATGAGTAATTTGTGAACAAGTTGAATCTGTTCAAAGTGAGTATCCAGAAAACGATTCACTGATTTTAAATGATCTCTTAAGAGTGAGTCCTCAGTAAGGAAATCTACTGATTCGAATAATCTGTTCAGAGTGAGTCTCTAGTAAATGATTCACTGATTCAAATGATCTGTTCAGAGTGAGTCTCCAGAAAATTATTTGGATTCAAATTATCTGTTTATTTGAAGAGAGAGAGAGAGAGAGAGAAAGAAAGAGAGAGAGATCAATTCATTTACTAGAGACTGAGTCTCTAGTAAATGATTCACTGATTTAAATGATATCTTCAGAGTGAGTCTCTAAATGATTTATTGATTTAAATTATATGATCAGAGTGAGTCTCCAGAAAATGATTCACAAATTTAAATGATTTGTTTAGAGTGAGTCTACAAAAATTATTCAGATTCAAATTATCTATTTAAAGTGAGTCTCCAGAAAAGATTCACTGATTTTGAAAATGGGGTTCAGCGTGTGAATGTAGTTTTCACTTGAATTATTATGAATTTCATTGTGGTTATCAGAGTATGATAGTTTTGGAAATTCAATTTATTTACAAAATAAACATACATTAATAAGTACTTTTACATTTATTCATTCATTCCGTTTTCTTTGACTTAGTCCCTTTATTCATCAGGGGTCGCCACAGCGGAACGAACCACTAACTTACACAGCAAATGCCCTTCTAGCTGCAACCCATCACTGGGAAACACCCATATACTCTCATTCACACACATACACTACGGCCAATTTAGTTTATTCAATTCACCTATACCACATGTCTTTGGACTGTGGGGGAAACCCACGCCAACACGGGGAGAACATGCAAACTTCACACAGAAATGCCAACTGACCCAGCTAAGACTCGAACCAGCGACCTTCTTGCTGTAAGGCAACAGTGCTAACCACTGAGCCACCATGTCTCCCAAATAGAAAATCAAGTACTTTTGTACTTTGACTAAAGTGATATTAGAAAGTATACAATATACTTCTACTGGATAAACATTTTATTAGGATATTTGTTTATTTGTTCATATCTGTTCACAAATGCTACTTTAACTTATTTAATAAGTAAATAAGGTTATTAAACGATTTCTTTTAAGTTATACAAAGTTTAACATAATATATTTAGTCAGTTTGATTGATGTACATTAAGATGACTAGAGAAGTTCATTTGATTCAACTAAAATAATTCAGGCAGCAAGCATTTTAAGATTGTAGTCAAGTGCCTAGTACTGTATGTGTACTTCATCCACCACTGGAATGGCCACAAAATAATCATCTGGAAAGGACACATCTTAACCTTTTGCAGCTTCATCAGGTTAACACATTGATTAATACACAAAAATTAAAGCGTTGAAAGATCTGCTCAGTGAGGTGACATGGTTGTTTCCATGATTGTTATTTCTCAAGTCAAAATTAATTTCACAGGAGCATCATGAAGAACAATAAAGCTTTGCCTTATTTAACAGCGTTTCTCAGTCTGCTGGTAAGTAAATAGGAGATGGATTTTGGCAGGCCATTGATTTTTTCCTCAGCTTTCCATGCATGTCTGTAACTACTGTAATCAGCAAAATGAATCAGTTTATGATCTGAGCCTCGCTGATGTTTTGGTCAATTTAATATTGTTGTGAGGAGTCAGGTTTAGCTTAGAGGTAACACGTAATATTTATTTAAATCAGACTGACTAGAGAGTGACAATCAAATACGAGAGCCTCACGCTTGCTGGGTCATCCTACGGAATATGAGGCCTTTCCTATTTCGAATCAGCATATTTAATGTAAACATTTTATTAAAATAAACATTTTATGAGACAATGAATGTCTTTAAGTGTTACCTGGAATGCATTGCAGCTTTTAGGCAAGGCTTGACAGCTTTGCTTTTAAAAAGGGGTCAAGGAGATTGTTGGCAAATTTTTAGCCATCACTAGCCTTGTGCTCAAGGTCAAGATACTAGAAAGTGTTTATTGGAAAGTTGCATTTTAGTGCACATATAAATAAAATCAGCGATTATATAAACAACTTAAAAATGTTGTGGAAGCGACACGGTGGCGCAGTGGGTAGCGTCATCTCCTCACAGCAAGAAGGTCGCTGGTTTGAGCCCCGGCTGGGCCAGTTGGCATTTCTGTGTGGAGTTTGCATGTTCTCCATGTGTTGGCCTGGGTTTCCTGCGTGTGCCCCGGTTTCCCCCACAGTCCAAATACATGTACTATAAGCTAAATTGGCCGTAGTGTATGTGTGTATGTCCTGGGCCTCTAGATTGAGGGTTGCGTGCTAACAACTCATAAAAACTAGATGTAACAAAACACCAATATAGTGTGGCTAAATATCAACTGTGAAATAAATGGCCCTGGAAGTAAGTAAGTAATCACAGGTTTCAGTCGATGCTTTAAAAATACATTGGATGACAGCTTTGCTTTATAAAAGGGTCGTCGGTCAAGGGGTTGTAGGTCATTTGTAGCCATTTAGCCATCACTAGCCTTGTGCTCAAGGTCATGATACTAGAAAGTGCTGCATTTTATTCATTCAGTAATTTTCTTTTCGGCTTAGTCCCTTTATTAATCTGGGCTCGCCACAGCGGAATGAACCGCTAACTTATCCAGCATATGTTTTACGCACTGGATTCCCTCCCAGCTGCACCCATACACTCATTCACACACATACACTACGGACAATTTAGCCTACATAAATTCACCTATAGCGCATGTCTTTGGACTTGTGGTGGAAACGGAAGCACCCGGTGTAAACCACGCCAACACAGGGAGAAAAAAGTCACATTTATAAATATATCGTCATAATAAAGGTACACCATCATTCAGAATGAACAGTACGTAATAGGGCTGCATATATTATTTCAGCATCAATACCGTATTGTGCAAATATGCAATAGTCAAAACGCAGAGTTGAGATTATAATTAACCAGGAAACAGTTCAGAACACAAGCAAAGTTTAAACCTACTGCAGAAAGACTACAGAAACTAATTTATTGTCACTGTGTAAGATTTCAAGCTAACTTAAACCATTTGGGGACAAGAATTTATCAAATTTGTTGCATGTAAAATATAAAATAATGAATTATTTTCTAATAGATATTTAAATGATCTTATGAAATTATCTTAATATGCAGAAAAGAATAGATTTTTTCTTTTTTTTTCAGAAAAGAATAAATATTGCAATCTCTATTTTCCCAATATCACGCAACTCTAGTACTTAATAATATATAAATGTTTAAATGAAATTATGCTGGGTTTTAAAATACCAAATCCTATCTGGTAATGTTTATAGTACATCCATCTGTAAATACTCATAGTTTTTCTATACTTACACTTTACAATTTATACATACAGTGCTCAGCATATATAAGTACACCCCTCACAAATCTCTCTTTTAAATTCATATTTTTAATAGAAAGCTATATCAAATTATTTAATTATATATTTGTGCATATACTAGATTAGTCAGTACTGGAGCCAAATCTGGAGCTTATCTAACAAAATAATTAACGATAAAGGTCCAAAAACTAGTACAGCCAAATTTATGCAATAGAAAAATATTAAATACAAATTTTAAAAAGAGGAAAAATAAACAGAAGCAAAAAAATAGAAAAACTGATTTGAAACTTTGTAGGTTGTAATTTATTTTTTGCAATATTTTGCTTTAAATTATTTGTACTATCTTTCATTCCTAAATATGTTCAGTGGCTAAATATTATTTTAATAAATATATCTGTTTAATTAATCTGTTTTGTTTAGATGCACTAAAATACATTTCCTATATTCACTGAGAAATGTATAAAAATATTCATTTTCAAAATGGGGTGTACTCAGTTATGCTGAGCACTGTATATCCTGCACTTGCTGCTATTGCACTCCTGGTTAGACATAAACTGCTGCCTTGTACATGTGCAATGACAATAAAGTTAAATCTAATCTAATCTAAAAAATAAAACCCTAATTATTTAATATTTTATTATAACTTAATAAATGTTGTGTTTGTATATGATAAACATTTTCATACACTAAAGATATTTTCATTCATTAAATAGTCAAAATCAATAATAAAAAAACAATATAACAGGTATAATTTCATACTAACGTATATTATGTAACACTTCAAAAACATGACATTTTTAATAAAAAAAAATCTAAAAACCCTACAATATTATGTATGCATGTATGTACAGTGCTCAGCATATATAAGAAAACATGCAGATGAGCATTGCATATGCTGCACTTGCTGCTATTGCATTTTTGGTAAGACCTAAACTGCATTTCATTGCCTTGTACTTGTATATGTGCAATGACACTGAAGCTGAATCTAATCTACCAAATAAAATCCTAATTATTTTGTATGTTATTATAATTTAATAAATTTTGTGTTTGCATTTTTGATAAAATATATTCATTAAACAATAAAACAACACAATTTAACAGGTATAATTTCATATTAACTTATGCATGCTATATTATGTAACATTAAAAACATCACATTTTAATAAGAAAACACTCAAATATTATGTGTGCATGCATGTATATATATTTTTGCTGATGGCATTCATTGAAATGCCTATTAGCCTAGCATACAGCAGAAGTTAGGGTTAATTGTTAAAGTTTCCACATTAATGATGCACACAGAAACACATTAACTTGGAAATGACCATGACTGAAACCTGCACGAAGCATATTGACAGCAGAATACAGAATCACCGTTTGTTTTTCACAAAGCTACCTCATTTTAATGAATAATTTATACTACCATCATCATCATCATCATCATTCAGGGCAAAACAGCGCACAACTCCTCAACAATAGCTTATAAACAGTTAACCCCAATGCATTAGCCCCCAATATCAACCCAATGCATACCCCTGATCGATGATATTGAGCTGCGGCTTTACTTAAGGCAAAAAATATCCCGTCTCCTGCTGAGCTTTCGTAATGTCTTCATAAAGGACGCAATGGAACGCACAGGTAGGCCAATAAAGCGCGCGTGCATCCCGAACAAGCGCAATGTATTCCCGCTGTGGCTTTACATGCTGCATAGTACACACACACACATATATACATTCACCCACCATTTTCACGCTGTGTTTTCCTTACCTTCTGCGAGCTGAAGGACTGAGTCCAGTGGTACAGCACGAGCCTGTCTTTGGAGTATGGCTTGTGTTCGTGTATCGTGGGCTCGTGACTCTCCTCTCCGTCTGGGATTTTGCCATCTTCCTCCATGGCTGAAATGGGCCACCAGCTACAGTTGGTGGGAGTAACATTGTTGGAAGACGCCATGACAGAGGGTTTTGTGCGTGTGTGTGAGAGAGAGGAGAGGAGAGAGAGGGGGAGAGAGAGAGAGAGAGAGAGAGAGAGAGAGAGAGAGAGAGGGCAGGTGGGAGGAGAGAGATGTAGGGAGGGTGGAAAGAGCTTGAGCGCGGCGGGATTTCAGCACCATGAACAGGGGAATCAGCAGCATCATCAACGCGCCGTCACCGCATCACTTCTCCATAGACCTGTTAAGAGGAGTTCATACAAAATGAGCAATTTTAAAGATGATGAAAAGCAGGAATGTCATCTTTACCTGGTTTTGATTTGTTTGTTTACGCTTTTTTGAAAGATGTATGCTTTTGTATTGTATTTATAAATACTTATAAAATACTTATTGTATTTTATATTATTATTAAAGACCTGCTTGCTGCAGCTGAACTCCAGATACAAACCCTTGATTATGAGGAGAAGAGTTTATGCAAAAAGAGCAGTTTCAATGCTCAAGATTATGGAAGGATGATGATGCGACCTTTTACTTTGATGTCATTTTTTTAAGTTTTGTTTTTTTGTTTTTATGTACTTAAAAAAAAAGTTTGCTTTTTGGTTTATGCAAATTTTTCTTAGTATTATATTATTATTATTATTATTATTATTATTATAGACCTGGTGCTGCTGGACATCCTTATGGCATGGAGAAGAGTTCATGCGAAATTAGAATCTTTCAAAGAAGGAACTTTTATGGATAGATAATGTTTTTTAAAAATATGAATGTCATCCTTACTTTTTTTTACTATTTTCTTTGTCAGTGATTGCTTTTGTAAAATGTACGCTTTTTGGTTTAATGCGAATATTTATTTTAGCTTTTATAACACAACATAAAATAATGCAGAGAGTTACACCCTCTAGACATTTTTGACTACAAATGATACCCACATGCTCATCGCAGAAGAGGTGAATGTGTGTCAGTATGAATGACACAATGTATTTTTTTTTTTACCTCTGTGAATGTTCACTATTAACAATTGAATGCAACAATTGTACTTAAGGTTTAAAATAAAGCTACTGTGTAACAGTTCTCTGAACGCTGTGGTTTTGCTTGATTAAAGTAGAGATGCCCAAAATAGTGCCCACAGGCCAAAGTTGGCCCATGGTAGTGATGGGGCTGTGGTTGGGGCGAATGCCTTTGGCAGAGATCATTATTTCTAATTTAACGTAACCTTTTGTTTCTTTGCTTTATTGCTAAGCTACAAAAAAGCTAACTGAACTTAAATGATTTAATTAAATGATGTAAATGACTCAGAATTTTAAAATGTAAATACTGTCACTTGACAGATAGATATCAATGCATTAGACATCTGCAAGCAAATCAAGATCAAAGCAGGAGCAGCTTGACTAGTGCATTCTGCATTGAACTCCATTGTGTTATAAAAGGGATTGTTTATGATTTTACTGTAACATGTTTGGTGTTAAATGTTACAAATGATTTTGCATTAGTTAATATGATTTAAAGCAACGCTTTCTAGTTATTTTTTAATATTACAGAATAAATTAAGATATTGGCCATGGCAAATTTAATAAATACAGTTTGCTATGTTTGGTCCACATCCTTCAATCAAGTTTTTGCCATTTATAGAAAAAAGTTTGGGCACCCCTGGAATAAAGAATAATTTAGTAAGGAGAAGCTAATGTTATGCAATAGCAGAAAATGACCAGCAGATGACGCGGTTTCTCTACACGCATGATGATCTGCAGTCAAATCAAGTAGAGCAAACACAGGTTTTTCTGTATGCAGCACAAGACTGAATTCTTTGGGAAACTTTCATTTCAGTTCAGCTTAAAAAACCGTAACTTCTATAGATGTTGTCTTTTTGTAGAGTCTTAAATGTGGTGTCATAGTGGGGCAGTGGGTAGCACGATCGCCTCACAGCAAGAAGGTTACTGGTTTGAGCCCCGGCTGGGTCAGTAGGCATTTCTGTGTAGGAGCTTGTATGTTCTTGCATGTCCTGCTTCCTCCGGGTACTCCGGTTTCCCCCACAGTCCAAAGACATGCGTGAATTGAATAAGCTAAATGGGCTGCACTTTATGTGTGTGAATGCAAGAGTGTATGAGTTTCCCAGTGATGGGTTGTAGCTGGAAAGGCATCTGCTGTGTAAAACATATGCTTGATAAGTTGGTGGTTCATTCCACTGTGGCGACCCCTGATTATTAAAGGGACTAAGCCCTTACACATTAAGTACTAAAATGTGCTATAAACATAAACTACATGTAATGGAGAAGGACAAAATAGAGTTTACACATAGTTCATTTTCACTCCGAAATTGCACAATTAAAAAAAAATAAATCACAAACAAACAGCAAATAACATATTGGCTCAAATGTGATCTGAAGAGAGCCAGAAAAGCAAACTTGAAAAGCAAATATGAACTTGTCTTCATACAGTTTTGCCTATTTATTTAGTCAGAACTTAATATTTAACATACAAAAAAGTGTTAAAACAGACGAAATAAAGATAAATAAATAAATAATAATAATATGAACTTAAAAAAATAAGAAAAGTCATATTTCCTTAGAATATTTTTTGCATTACTAAAAGTTATTTGTAGATAAATACCAACAGTCTAAATCAGAGATGCCCAAAGTAGGGCCGTGGGCCAAAGTTGGCCCATTGTAACCTTTGGTTTGGCTCACCATACCACCTGACAGAAGACTGAGAATGCCGGAGAGGATTGGGGCAAATGCCTTTAACACAGAGATCATAATTTCCAATTTGACATAACCTTTTTTTTTCTTTTACTGTGGAGCTAGAAAAAAACAAACTGAAATTAAATCTTTTATTTAAATGTATAAGGGAATCTGATTTTATAAAATGTAAACAATGTCAATTGACGGATTGAGGATTATATGCAGAAGTCATCGGTGAGCAAGCTGAGGCCAAAACTACTGTAATCAGTTAATATAAAGCAATGTTTTCTCTAGTCCTTTTTAAAAATCTTATTGAATAAATTAGTAAATTACCAACGGCAACTACCTTTGGCCCACTACAGCCTCAATCAAGTTTGGTTTTTGGCCCTTCATAAGAAAAAGTTTGTGCACCCCTGATCTAAATGAATGAATAATAAATCAAATAGAATAAAATTGCTGCTTGTTCAAACTTCAATGAGCTAAATAAACACAATTCTTGAGTTTTTTGGGACAACTTAATTGTTTCATGTTTAATCTACTTAAACAATTGAGTTAACTTAATCGATTTGAGTTGGGACAGCATGAAGAAATTACGTGGAACCCAGCACTTTTAACAGGTTATTAAAATATAATATACTTGAACTTAAGGGCATTATTATTCGACTAATGTATTTCCACTACATTTAACTGAACTCTCCAAAACCCCAAAAGTTCCGACCTGTGTGCTCGTCACAATGACTCTCTGTATAGTGCCTGCGAATGCAACAGTTTCCCTATTTATCATATGTGCACAGTAAATAAAGCATAATAAAACGTACAGGCATGCAATTATAACAGTTTCTAGAATCTATGCTTACGAACACACACTCAAAATAACAGACAGAGGCTCGAGCGACCCCCGATATGGACATCGAGCCCAAACCCCGTCCTGCAAGTGATCTGGCAGCGCTTTTAAAAGTGCCTGGTGCTGCTGGCCGATTGGCCTGTATTTTTGGAACAGTGTCGGGATCTGGTAGCCTTGTTGGGACTGTGAAACACATCCAGCTACTCCAAGTGCGAAGCGGGGAGGCAGGGAGAGGGGAGAGGGGTTGAAAAGCCATGATCTATTCGATTAAATAGATCATTGTAAACAGAAAGCAACAAGATTATGTAACTAAAAACAAAAAGCTAAAAAACAATCCTCCCTCTCCTAAGTCACTTCAACTACAAGACGTTTGATTCAGCATTTAAGGATATAGCCTATACAAAATCAGCAAATGATGAGCGACGACTCTCCAAGTCAGCGCGAGGAAAAAAGGATCGGCTCTCTCCGGTTTACGCATGGATTTAACAGCGCCCGGTAGAGGTTAATCGGTAAATTATAGTTTTTTTAAGTTTGAGAGTTTCGGAAGTTATTGGTGATTGCAGTGAGAAGTGATGAGCGGAGGTCGCTTTGAGTTTGATGATGGCGGAGCTTATTGTGGAGGCTGGGAGGGAGGAAAAGCGCACGGACACGGGATCTGCACCGGACCCAAAGGACAAGGAGAGTTCTCCGGCTCTTGGAATTACGGGTTCGAGGTGGTCGGAGTCTACACATGGCCGAGTGGAAACACGTATGAGGGCTATTGGTCCCAGGGGAAGCGTCACGGTTTAGGTGTGGAGACCAAGGGTCACTGGATCTACAAGGGAGAGTGGACGCACGGCTTCAAAGGCAGATACGGGACGCGCATCAGTCAGGGAAGTGGCGCCAAGTACGAGGGCACTTGGAATAACGGACTGCAAGATGGTTACGGCACCGAGACCTACGCTGATGGCGGTAAGGTCGGAGAATGAACTTTTGTGAGTGCAAACTGTGAGTTGACATTTTAAGACAGGGGTTAGGCTGGTGCGTAACGCAATACCTACACCTTGGTAAGAGTCGTAAAGACTTCAACGATCCCGTTTCCGATTTAGATTCTTCGTAATTCTTTACTCACAAAGGGGGAAAATATAGTTCCAAAAAATATTAGCAATTACTGTCCTCATTTGTTGCTAAATAAGCTTTAAATTTACAAACACAGGTATTTTAATTATCATAGCCGTATTAGAGCTGGACTACGAACACAACTTTATAAACTATTTATTTATCATTCAGTTAATTTAAAATACCCTTATAGTACTATTATGAAGATTTATTTACATCCAAGGTAAAAATAAATAAATAAATAAAATAGAAACTCGCATCTAATTCACATGATTTCGTTTTTTAAAGGGATAGTTCAACCAAAAATGAATTTACTCGCCCCTTTACTTTCAAACCTTTATAAGTGTCTGTCTCCTATTAAACACAAAACAAGACATTTTGAAGAAAGCTCAAAACTAGTAACCATTGACATACATATCTGTTGTTCCTACGGTGGAAGTGAATGGTTACAGGTTTTCAGCTTTCTTCAAAATTCTAGGTGAGCAAACAGTGAGGACATTTTAGAATGAACTATCCATCTCAAACTATTTGTTCAAAGATTTGTTCTTTCTAAACCATTCCTATTTTACAATTCTACTCCATTCTGATTGGTCACATCAGTAAAAACAGAACGTTCTCCTAAAGTTCATACAGGATTCTTTTTAGTTACCCATTATCATATATTTTTTTAAGGCGAACCAAATAAGAGCATTCTTACTGTGTGTGTGTGTGTGTGTGTGTGTGTGTGTGTGTGTGTGTGTGTGTGTGTGTGTGTGTGTGTGTGTGTGTGTGTGTAAAAATATAAACAGAATCACACATTCATCTATCATCCAAAATGTTTTACTAACATTGGGAACATTGTATAAAGAAGACATCCCTGGCTATGGCTGACCACCATATTATTCTGGAAAGCAGAAATTGTTCTCTGGTGATCGGTCAGTCTAGTGATTGGTCGACCTAACAACACATGTTGGAAAGGAAATGCCAATTACTATATCTTATAACGTGTCAAGAGGCTTCCTTATACAGGACTGATTGTGCACAGTGCAGTACAGCGACAATGACATTGTAATCGCCATAATAATTCAAAATGTCTCATGAAGAAACATTACAAGAACTAGTTGATCCACCTGAACATGAATGGAGCAGGACGCTTCTCAGTGGTAAACCAATCACACACATTTCTGAGGTTATGAAATTAATGGTCAGTCAAGTGTTTATTTTGGTTATTAATGAAAATGTCATCAGTTTTGTTGATTGCATGCACTAGATTAAATTCTGCTCCTCCATAAATTACTTTCATCAAAAACAACCAACTGCAGATACGATGTACTGCAACAGAAAGACGTTAATTTAGCTGCTTCAATTATTATAATGGAAGGTTGTTTAAATGTACATCTGATGACCAGAAATTGGATATAAATTTAAAATGGGATTTCGAAATGAATTTTAATTGATGCAGGAAAAAGATTTACGTTGTTCAGAAGCGTGCAACAAATTCTGATCTGTGTTTGTAAAATAAAATAGTAAAATAAATATAGTCCATTTAAAAATAATATATTATTGCAAAACCTGATCAAACCAATATGCGTGTGTATGTATGTATATATATATATATATATATATATATATATATATATATGTGTGTGTGTGTGTGTGCAGAATAATTCACATCTTGTAAACAGCAAAGACTGTAAACTAAAAGTAGACTCCCAACTAAACTAATCCTATAAATATTTCTAGAAGTGAAAGAAAACTGTTCTTTAATAAAATCAGACAAACACTAATTCATTGAGCCCATGCTAGTAGTATAAACTTCATGCTTCCAGTTACAGAACCCTGGTGTTTCCACAGATGGCCTTTTGGGTTAAAGCCTATTGCTAAGTAACATTTGCCAGTGCAGAAAGGAGGGCGCTTACAAATTAGTGTCACAAATCCTGTTCTGGACATGGTACAAGTTGTTTTCCACTAGTGGCCAAGTTGTGTCTTTTGTTGAGACACAATCAGGATGATAAGTCAACATGCAGTATAGGACAACAATGTAGATTGTCTTAGATTCTTAGATTTTAAAGTCTTTTATATAAATATTGCAGTTTTAGAGTTAAATTATGTTTATGGAATACTGTTTTACACAGCGTGACAACAACATTTTAGGTAGCTTCAGAACACAAACTATAGAAATGAATTAAACATTCAGGTTTTTGAAATAAAAGGGTTAGCATCTTTGTGTAGAGTATGATTTGTGTAAATGCATGTCATGTGCATTCATGTGAAGGATTCAGACTACAGGCATGCCTTAGTAGGCCTACAGCCAGCCTGGTAAAAGGGGGTTCTTCTTTTTTTTCAGTTTTTTTGCTGTTATTCACCTAATTTTCTGTTTAATTATGAGAAATTTAAACACTGCATTTAGTGACATTTTAAGCATTATTTATAGCTGGATTACGGTAGCTTGTTGGATGGTCATTTTTTGATGTACCGAAAATATTTCCTAAAGATTTATAATAAAGAAAGACTGTAGAAAAAAAACAACAACTTTTTAAAAAAAGTTATTACATCATATATGATTAGAAAAAATTTAGTCTGTTATCATTTATTAGACAAATAACAAGCTGGCCAGCCCATTCAGCTTTCCTCAGTCAGAATTTGACCATTTGAATAAAAAACAATTATAAAATAATAAAAATAATGTAGAGCTTCACAATTTTTTTCTAGCCTCTCTTTATTTAGAAAATATAAATGCATGGATAACAACAACAACTTAATTAGTTTTAAAATTTACTTTAATATGGGCCGCTTTTTGGGCTTCTGAACTTTTTATTGGTCAATTTTTTTTTTCTCCTAAGAATAAGGTCCACAATTTAGAATAAAAGTTAGGCTATACTTGTAAAATGTTTTTTCGATCACTCTTTATTTTTATGGTCCATTTGTTGAATCTAAGTTGCATTGTAACTAATTCTCATTAGATTTTAAGTAAACAGTTAGGTTGGGGTTAGGGTAAGTGTTCACATGTACTTGCAAAGTTTCTTACAGTCAGTCAAATGTCTGATCAGCAGCAGTATCAACAGATATTAAGCAGACAGACTATTAATACTCAAATGGATCATTAAAATAAAGTGTTACCGTTTTTTTCTATTTAACAACAGTACTTCAATAGCGCATGGTGACGCAGTGGAGCAGTAGGTAGTACTGTTGCCTTACAACAAGAAGGTCGCTGGTTCGAACCTCAGCTGGGTAAGCTGGCATTTCTGTGCGGAGTTTGCATGTTCTCCCCGTTTGCGCGTAGGTTTCCTCCAGGTACAGGGGAATTGGGTAGGCTAAATTGTCTGTAGTGTATGAGTGTGAATGGGTGTGTATGGATTTTTCCCAGAGACGGGTAACGGCTGGAAGAGCATCCGCTGCGTGAAACATGTGCTGGATAAGTTGGTGGTTCATTCCGCTGTGGCGACCCCGGATTAATAAAGGGACTGAGCCGAAAATAAAATAAATGAATGAGGTCAATAGCGAAAGTTGTCTTCACTTGTGTCATATTCTGCATGGTCTTAACCTTCGATGGGTTATTTTCACAATTTATAATGGCGTATCAGCCAAAATAAGACAAATGAGAAAATAGTGGCAAAAATTCTGGACTTTTGTCAGTGATAAAATAACAGTGGCAGATTACACATTGTCATATGCGTTTCTTTAAGTGACAATACCAACTACTGCCATGGAATTTAGTCTTTTTTTTTGTGGATCAGCAAATGCAAATCTTTTTAACAATGTTTTTTTTTTTTTTTCAAAAATGCAAAAGAAAAACATTTAACTTTCAACATTTTGACTTTAAACCTTTAACATTTAAAGGTAAACTACACACAGTAGCTTTTTTTCTGGCAAACAGTATGTGTGTAACATTTGTTTTCTAATAAAAACTCCTCAAATGTAAACAACTTATAAAAAACATCCCATAATGTAAATAAGCTGTTATGTAATAAGAATATGTCATTTACTCAGTTTGTCAAAAATGTCAGGTAGAACCTTATAATTCTAAGGTGATGAAATGACTATGTCATAGACATTATGGACATTACATGGAGCAAAAAACAAGCAAACAGTAAACTGACTCCTACAGTAAACGAATTTTACTGAAATGTACTGTTGAAATTCTTTCCTTATATACATTATGGTCCCGAAACCCAGTGTCCACTTTTACACTGCTTCAAATCACATGTACAGAATCTGTTTGGGAAGCAGCATCTATTTATCAATATGGAGCGCGTCGGACAGTTACGCACAGCTATAGGGATTGTTTTGAGAATTGCATAGGAGACGCAACAGAGCCTACAATGGAAATGAAGAGAATCCCGCTGTTTTTATATTTCAAAGTGTTTTCATGCCTAAATAAAACAAAAGCACAGAACAGATTCACATATAAATGCAAGATGGAAACCCTGGTGGTTCGGCGCTAATGGTTGTGTATAGGCAGGATTGGCTCTTTAATGTTTATTTCCACCCTTCATTAAAAATATGGGAGAAATAACTTTACGGGAAGATAACGGCAAGAATTGTAAAATACAGGGAAATGCCAGGAAAAACTGGAGGGTTGATAGGTATGGGTTAAGCATGTTAACCTTAGACTGATGTAATCTGAAAATTTAACTAAAACAAACAGGAAGTGCATCTTCAGATTTTAGATTACAAGCACAAACACTTTTTTTTTCTTAATGACAAGCAAAGATAAAGTGTTCACCACAAAACTAGCAATGTAAGCTAACAAAAATAACGATTAGTTTTGACTTCATGTGTACTTTAAGCAGTGGTGTAAAGTAACAAATTACTAATACTCAAATTACTGTAATTGAGTAATTTTTCTCATGAATTGTAATTTACCAAGTAGTTTTATAAATGTGTACTTTTACTTTCACTTGAGTCCATTTTAATACTGTATCTGAACTTTTACTCCACTACTCTTCTGCAACCTGCAGTCACTACTTTATTATTTATTGTTTAAGGGGAATAGAAAATCAGTCCTGTGATTCCTGTCCAGTCAGATCCCACACAGAAGGTAAATCGCATCACAATGAACCACCTCAGGACATGGGTGATTTATAATTGCAGCAAACTGATTGGAAGCATTAAAAGTGTCCAAGAAGATGTCCAAAATCTTTACACGCAATGACCCAGAGCCTGTTTAGATGCATGTTATTGATAAAAATATGACGAATGTTTACTGTGTGATGACCGAAATGGCCTTAAACACCCAGCAGGCACAAGACGTCAACACAACATCAGATTGACATTGTACCCTAATGACATGGAGATGTTGCATTTTGATTGGAAATGAAAATCAGGTTGATTTCAGAATTTGATGTCAGGCTGATGTCAGTGTCCAACCTAAAATCAACCAAATATCAACATCTAATGATGTTACAGCTTGACGTTGTGTGGACATTGCCACTATGATGTCTATGAGACGATGGATTTTGTTTGCTATACCTGACGAATAAATGTCAGTGGTTTAAGATGTTGATTGACTCATTGTTGGATTTTGGTCACTTTTCAACACAATCTAAAATCAACCAAATATCAATGTCATTTGTCGTCGTTATTGGACGTCAAAATAACGTTGTCCTTAGACGCTGGCTAGACATTGAATTTTGGTCACCTGACGTCATGACCTAAATCTAACCTAATATTATCATCTTATAATGTTGTGTGCCTGCTAGACACTAACTAAATGCACTACAGAATGTTACGTTTACACACATCCACAAATGACATGTAAATGCATCAGCTTTTCACAGTGTAATACTCTCTACTCTTGAGTACTTTTGAAAGTTCTACTTTGTACTCATAATTTGAGTAATATTTACAACAGATACTTTTACTCTACCTGCACTACATTTTTAGGCAAGTAATGGTACTTGTTCTTATAATTTTTCATTACTGTTTCCACCACTGACTTCTCCACTGAGTTCTCCTATTCTGCCGGTGTCCTCCTATAATGCATCTATTGAGCTGTAAGCTGAGTCATCATTATTTGCAATGTAAAGTCCTAGTCCCGGCACTGTGTGAATTAAGGCACATTAATAGCCGTGCCTGTACCCTTCTGCCCTGCCCGTCCCTGAGGACTGATGGATCTCAGACATGTGTTTCATGACAGGAGTGGACCCGCAGGCCCCATGACATAAATAACTGCACGTGGTTTATTACCCCAGAGGTAGATATGAAAGAGGCGGCTCGCTAGCAGTTGTACTGCTGTAAATACTGTTGTCTCACATGCCTGAAGTGACAATGAGCTTACGGGTGGCCTGAATTTGAATAAAATGCAGTGGTGTAATACAATCTGTAGTTTAGCTGAAGGGATGACAATTCCGTCATCGATTACAGACACTCATGCTCATCCAAACCTGAATGGATTTCTCACGTCAAGCAAAAAAAGAATAACAAAAAAAAAAAAAATGACAAGGATCAAATAATTCAAAGAAATGGCCATTTCACATCAGAGATTCCATTTTCCTTCGACTTAGTCCTTTTATTCATCAGGGGTTGACACAGCGGAATGAACCATGTAATGATTTACACAGCAGATGAACCTTTCAGCTGCAACCCAGTACTGGGAAACACCCATACACACCAATTAACACTCATACACTTCGGCCAATTTTGTTTATTGAATTCACTTATAGTGCATGTCTTTAGACTGTGGGGAAAAACGGAGCACCTGGAGGAAACCCACACCAACATGGGGAGAACATGCAAACTCCAAACAGAAATGCCAACTGACCCAGCCGAAACTCGAACAAGCGGCCTTCTTGTTGTGAGATCTTGATTATTACATTGGAATAACAATGTAGTTTCTAGCTAAATCAGTCCAGGAAATACACTGAAAAAAAGTGTTGCATGCAGAACTGTTGCAAACTATTTATTTGTGTTGAATTTAAACACACAAATTAAGTTTAATAATGTTCAACTTAATTTGTTTGTTTAAATTCAACAAAAATAAATTGTTTACCACTTAATGTAAAAAAAAAAAGATTAAATCCAAGGAATCATCTCAGAATAATTTTTTTCAGTGTAACAACTTTTAATTTTACATCAGCTTTAGAAAAAGAGTCAAGCTTGAAATGGAAAATTATTAAAACTCTATTCTAAAAAAAAATAATTAAGCAAGATGCTAAATTGGGCCTGTCCAAACTCAGTCCTGAAGCACCGGTGTCTTGCAGATTTTAGCTCAAACTTGCCTCAACACCAGTGATGTGCAATACCACTGGTTTTCTGTCTGATCCGATACCAAGTAAAATAAAGGTGAGTATCGACAATACTGATACTTTGCCCAAAAATTACTGTTTGGGAAATTCAAGTAATAAGTAGTGTACTTAAAAGTGTCACTTTACGCTGAGTACGAGACACATTACGAGTTATTCTTGTTTATTTTTTATTGATGAAGAATTATTATACAAAAAAAAGAGCCAACTAACATATTTATTGACAGCATCTGAGCATGTATATCTTAAAACACCTGCCTGAACATCTTAACATAAAACAATAAACATTCACAACTTTTAGTTTAGTGACATGTTAATCCGGTCCCCTTAAAGATTTTTAACCCAAAATACAGCCACATCGCCACATTTCCAGCAGCACCTTTACCACTGTTTTTCCTCTCTTCTGACCGCCTAGTCATGACGTAGTCATGTTCTGTCTTGTGATTTATATGTAGGTGTTTGATTAGATTTGTGGTTTTACCACAGTACCTCATTGTTTTGTTACACATGTCACAAACAGCAAAGTTTGAGTTTATGGAAGTGAAGTAGCTCCACACAAAACTTCGCTTGCAGTCACTCATATCCAATGACAGCGTGACTAAACAACATGTGCCAGCGGACTGACTGAGTGACTAGCTAGCGTGCTCTGCAGTTATACAGTGCCATATTACACACATGACTTGGCAGGCGGAAGAACAAGTAGTTCCGCCTAAGCTGGCATTATTCCGATAAACTAGGGTAATTGTGATTACTTTTCTCTGTTTTTTTATTTCCAATAAACAACATATTTGCTCCAAATTACTAAATATTAATATTTTGATAAAATGATAAATTCTAGAACACACAAAGCTGGTATCAGAGATATTGATAATTTAGTATCGATCCGCACATCACCACTCAACACACCTGCAAGGATGTTTCTAGAAACGAGCTTGAGTAGCTAGCCATGTGTGTCTGATTGGGGTTGGAACTAAACTTTGCAGGACACCGGCCCTCCAGGACTGAGTTAGCACCCTTGTGCCAAACGGTCTAATCCGATTCAATGAACTTTGCTAAACTAAAAGTGTTTCCGCCAGTCTCTTAAATCAACTGAATGGATTAAAAATTGTAAAAGTCAATTGCTTAACTTGAATATTTGGCAAGCCAGCACTATAACATCTTCCACTTAATGTCTTTTTGCAATTACAGGTACCTTCCAGGGCCAGTTCACAGGTGGCATGCGGCACGGCTATGGAGTACGTCAAAGCGTTCCCTATGGTATGGCAGCAGTGGTGCATTCTCCCCTGCGCAACTCTCTTAGCTCCCTACGTAGTGAACACAGCAATGGCACACTCCTCCAGCAGGACGTCCCGGTCATCACCACCACCAATGCCTCAGGCCAGGAGACTCCAGTCAATTTACCCATGCCTCTGGGGCCATCCCGTGGTGGCTTTGCCCTCACCCTGCAAGTGGACCCAGATGCGGTCAAGCCCAAGAAAAGTGGTCTCTTCCGCCGCGGCTCATTTCTTGGCAAGCTAAAAAAGTCTGATTCCCGCACGTCTCTCTCCAGCCAGAAGAGCAAGATCAGCTTTTTGCGGACTGAGTCAGCATTGAGTTCTGCTGCCAGTGATGCAAACTCCACCATCAGCCTGGGCGAGAGCGAGGGTGAAGGCGAAGGTCATAACTTTCCCCCCGTAGAGGCAGACATTGATGCCACCACCACTGAGGTCTACATGGGAGAGTGGAAAAATGACAAGCGTTCAGGGTACGGGATCAGCGAACGCTCTAGTGGGCTTAAATATGAGGGTGAGTGGCTCAATAACCAGCGCCACGGTTATGGGTGCACCACTTTCCCAGAGGGGGGAAAAGAAGAAGGCAAGTATGTCAACAACATGCTCGTGAAGTCTGTGAAGAAGAAGATGATACAGCTGAAGGGCACAAAAATTAAACAGAAAGTGGAGCGCAGTTTGGAAGGGGCACAGAGAGCAGCCGCTATTGCGAAACAGAAGGCTGAAATCGCCAACTCAAGGTAAAGAGCGAATCACTTATCTGCTCATAACTGCTGGTTCCAGATGAAATGATGCCTACAATGTTGACCTTATTTTGTGATGTCATTTTTGTGATTGTTTTAGAACAGGGGTGCCCAAACTTGGTCCCGGTGTCCAGCAAAGTTTACTTTCAACCCCAATCAGACACACCTGGGTTAGCTAATCAAGCTCTTACTAGGCTTTCTAGAAACATCCTTACAGGTGTGTTGAGGCAAGTTGAAGCTAAAAGCTGCAGGACACTGGACCCTCAGGACCCAGTTTGGGCACCCCTGTTCTAAAACAATCACAAAAACGAGCACACAGCAAGCTTGGACACCCCTGTTTAAGAGCTTCCAATTCAGTGGCCTATATGGAAGAAATGACTTTCAGAAATGACTGGAAATAATAAACAGCAGAAAACGGTCAAACTATTCGCTCAACAAACAACTGTGTTAATGACTATACATAAAAAGTAGAGTAATATAATGAGAAAATATATGTTTGCAATATCAAGAAGCGTAACAAGCTGTTTTTAAAATCTAAAAACCAATGGAAGTGAAAGAGACCGGAAGTCTAAAGCCAAAAAGATTCCAATGGCTGCGCTTGCTTGTACCTCAAGTATAACGCCCCATTTACACGGGGCTTCAGCGTCAATGCTTGACTGAAGGCATGTCTGAAGTTGGGGCTAACGCAGTGTCAGCCAATGAAATTCAGTCAGCAATAGGCCACTGTCTAGCTGGTGTATTTGCATACAGCGATCTGATTGGCTGACGCTTCCATCATTGCTTGAAAAGTTGAGCTAGTCCCAACTTCTGCAGCGAGCAACGCCTCTGAAGCGGCGCCAACGGATCCACAATGCAGTTCGGCAACGTCTGACGTCACCCATTCAAAGTGTATGGGAAGCGTTGACGTGTGAATGGGGCGTAAGGGCAATATAGAGACATATAGTTAAAGGCAAAATTATTAGCCCTCCTTTAAATTTTCAAGGAAAAATCAAGGAACTTTTAAAATTATTTCCTTACATATTTAATCTTATGGAGAACTTCTCAAAACTTTTAATTTTGCTGGAAGAAAAACAGTCTTAATAAAAAAAAAAGTTTTATGTCAACAAAGAAAAATTTAAGTCAACATTATTATCCCCTTAAGAGTAGTAGTTTATAGTAGTAGGCTATAGAACTAACCACTGTTGTCCAATGACTTGCCAAAATAACCTGACTTGTCTAGTTAACCGAATTATTTAAGCCTTTACATTGCACTAAGTTGAATACCAGAATCTTGCAAAATAACTAGTAAAACATTATATGTACTGTCATCATGGCAAAGTAATTGGTTTTTTAAAATTTGTAATTAAAAATTTTGTGTTTAAAAATATGTTAATTAAAAAAAATCTCTTGTTTAAATAGCACTTAAAGTATATTTTACAATATTTTTTTAAAATAAATCACAGGGGGCTAATAATTTTTCCTTCAACTGTATGTGAGGGAGATCATAATACTGTATATATGAAGGATAATTTGTGCAGTAATTTGCAGACATTGATCTGTGAACTGCTAAGGTACCATTGACATTTTTTATTTTGTTGTAATTTGTTGGCTTATGATTCAAATAATAAATAAAAAGGGGATAGCATCATTATGGCTATTATTTTTGTTTTAGAGTAAAATACACAAAATATCCAAACAAATATAATGCACAAGTCATTTCGAATAATAGAAATTATATTTCTTAGTATTATGTTTAAGTATTTTGACTGATTTTGATAAGCAAGTATGTTCACTTCAGTTTTATTGTGAGTTTACAGTGCAACTCCTTTTACTGAAATTAAAACACAGTAAATATTAGTAAACCACAGTAAAATATAAAACATTACAGAAACTATTATAAAAGTTATAAAAAGTATAGAAGCATAATCTTAATTGGGCTAACTTGCGACTTCTCAATGATTACTATTATCAACATTGTCATATACCACACCCCAAGCCAAATTAGATATCCACTTTTCAGAGACCTGCTAAATAACTGATACATGTTAACACGTCACATCTATTACCTGACAATGTTTTTTTAAATGATTTTATATAACATTTGCGAGAGCCAGAAATGAAACCTCCTAATGCCATCTCTGTGTTGTTTCCCAGACATTCTAAAATCCCAGCGCAAAGTGACTGAAAGCAGGCCACATGTTCAAAGCTTCATCCCTATTGATGGCGTCCTGGTGGCGTCAAGGCTTCGCTCCAGACATGATAAATAGTACCCTAACACTAATAATACAGCTTCCCTCCAGAATAAAATATTTAGATTTCCACACACTCCTGACAGCGTCTGCAGTTTATCATCGGGATGCTTGAGCCTATAAACAGACGGCCAGTTTCAGGTGCAGCCGCTTTGATAAAATCTTCCCTCCTTGTAAGGAGATGCACAAAGCACAAACAGCCTCTAGTTCTCAGCCATCAGATGAATTTATAAATCAATAAAGATGACAACCTACATTTTCTTTTAATCATTTAGCTGAAGATTTTGTATGAAGAAACTTACACCTGAGGCATTTAGCGATTTAACAAGAAGAGGCAATACACAGTGTAGTGACAGTTATACAAAGAAACTGTTTGTGCTCAGAGAATTAAGTGCTAGAGTTTGGAAGTGAGTGTTTCTTTATATATAGAAAGAGAGAAGAGTGTTTCTACAGGTGGATTGTCATGCCCACTCACCTGTGAGCCACACTTCATAAATGTGATATGTATTTTTTTTTTTAGATATGGAGTGATTGTAAGAAAGTGTCTGTAAATGTGAAGAACTGGTGCAAGTGCTAAAGTGTCTGAGAGATGAAATGTTTTACTGAGAGCAGACTTAAGCCAGATTGCACTCCATGACGAGAAACGTAGAGTAACATTGAGGAGTAAAGAGTTCAGATAAGGAGCTCAGTGCTGTTAAACGCCTCTATGTTAATGGATAAGTGTTTTAGCCAGTGCCAGATCGGTTTTTGTGGATGTGAATCTGGTCTTATGGCAATATAAGACAAACAGACTATTGACAGCAATCCAAACAGCTATCTGAAATCAAAACCAACACACAAATGTCTAGTTAAATTGACAGAACTATTCTGCTTCAGGCCGCACGGTGGTGCAGTGGCTAGCGCTGTCACCTCACAGCAAGAAGGTCGCTGATTCGAGCCTTGGCTGGGTCAGTTGGAGTCTCTGTGAGGAGTTTGCATGTTCTCCCCATGTTCACGTGGGTGCTCTTCGGATGCTCCGGTTTCCCCCACAAGTCCAAAGACATGCTCTATAGATGAATTGAATAAGCTAAATTGTCCGTTGTGTATGTGTGTGTGAATAAGTGTATGAGTGTTTCCCAGTAATGGGTTGCAGCTAAAAGGGCATCCACTGCATAAAACATATGAAGGATAAGTTGGTGGTTCATTCTGCTGATTAGATATAAATATATAAAATAAAAAATATATAATAAAATAAAAATAAATAGTAAAATAAAATTAAAATAATATAAAACAAATATATATATATATATATATATATATATATATATATATATATATATATATATATATATATATATATATATATATATATATATATATATAATTCATTCTTTTTCTTGTCGGCTTAGTCCCTTTATTAATCCGGGGTCGCCACAGCGGAATGAACCACTAACTTATCCAGCAAGTTTTTACGCAGCGGATGCCCTTCCAGCCGCAACCCATCTCTGGGTAACACTCACACACACATTCACACACTCATACACTACAGACAATTTAGCCTACCCAATTCACAGGTACTGCATGTCTTTGGACTGTGGGGGAAACCAGAGCACCCGGAGGAAACCCACACGAAGGGAGAACATGCAAACTCAAAACAGAAACGCCAACTGAGCCGAGGCTCGAACCAGCAGCCCAGAGATCTTCTTGCTGTGAGGCAACAGCACTACCTACTGCGCCACTGTTTCGCCCTTATATATATATATAATGCATAATGTATAAATAAAATAAAAATATAAATTTTAAAAATTAAATGTTTAAATTAAATATATATATATATATATATATATATATATATATATATATATATATATATATATATATATATATATATATATATATAATAAAAAAATTAATATATTAAATTAAATAAAAATAAAGTAAAAAATTAAATCTAAAGTTAAATAAAAAATGAAGTAAAAAAAATGAAATATTAAAATTAAAAAATATATTAAATAAAATAAAATAAAGTAAAAAATAAAATCTAAAATTAAATAAAAAATAAAGTTAAAAAATTAAATTTTTAAAAATAAATAGAAAATATATTAAATAAAATAAAAATAAAGTAAAAAACAGTAGTGCTGTCGCCTCACAGGAAGAAGGTCGCTGGTTCGAATCTCGGCTCAGTTGGCGTTTCTGTGTCGAGTTTGCATGTCCTCCCTGCCTTCGCGTGGGTTTCCTCCGGGGCTCCGGTTTCCCCCACAGTCCAAAGACATGCAGTACAGGTGAATTGGGTAGGCTAAATTGTCCGTAGTATGCGTGTGAATGTGTGTGTGAACGTTACCCAGAGATGGGTTGTGGCTGGAAGAGTAAAAACTTGCTGGATAGGTTGGGGGTTCATTCCGCTTTGGCGACCACGTATTAATAAAGGGACTAAGTCGACAAGAAAATGAATGAATAAATAAATAAAATAAAATAAAAAAATAAATTAAAAAATAAAATATAAAATAAAATAATATGAAAATTATATAAATAAAATAAAAAACTAAAAAAATTACTCTTTGAACCTGTACAGTAAATTGTAGTAGGAAGTTCTTATTCAGGATTGGCATTTTTTTTTTTTATAAATTAAATATAAGTAAAGTAAATTTACTTAGTATACTAGTATTTTACTAGTATAAAGTAAATTGTAGCTGTTTTCTAACTGAGGATTAAATAAAATGTAATATATTTATAATAATATTAATAATAAAAAAATAAAAAATAAATAAATAAATATAAATTAAATATAAAATAAAACTCTAAATCTCTGTCTGAACCTGTACAGTCAATGCTTAAAAGTTTTCTTTCTAAGATTCCTAACAAATAAAATCAAATAACTGTATCCAAATCTCAAGCTGCTCCTGTACTGATGGCTGTACACCGGACTTCCGTGTGCTGAGCTCAGAGATAATAAATAGTGTGTGCAAAGTTTGTTCAGGGGTCTCTGCTTCTAATGCTGATGTATTTAGAGGAGCGGAGGGTCTTGTGTGGAAGACGAGACTCCTTAGAGGCCTCGGCACCGGGTGTAAATGACGCACGGGCCTCTGGTGTCAGAAAAGGAGGCCTGCCTAAAAAAGGACAGGCACTGTTGCTATATCACAATCACAGGGGAATGTGACAGCTGATAGTCTATTCTGTCCTCTGCTTCTTACAGACACGCAATCCACGTCATACACTCATATAATACATACATATAGAGCAAAATCAATTCCAAAAGTATTGAAATTAAAAGCTTGTCGAATAGCACGAGCTGAAAAAAAATAATACATTTATGCTTGCATTTTAATGACTTGAATTGCCAGGGTATGTATTTTTAGAGCTTGTATTTTTAGCCTAATCTCACGAGCAAACACAAGTGTTTTACGCTTTGTCAGTTTAGTGGCTAATTCATATGAATTCGTATGAGTTCAGTCATATGAAAATGTACGATTTTAAAAAGGAGGCGTTGCACCCAACCCCACCCTTAACCCCAACCGTCATTGAGCGATGAGGAAATCATACTAAATTGTACGAATTAGATCGTACGAATTCATACGAATTAGCCTCTAATTCAGAAACGAATTGCCGTGAGGTTGCGTTGGTATTTTACATAGCTGTTGATGTAAGCTGTGAATATTTCAACTAAAAATATTTCAAACACGTTTTCATACTTAAAAATTTTATCATTCATATTCAATTTACAGATTTCATGTACAATATTCAAAGGGCAATATTCAGTTCATTTTATTTCAGTTCAAAAATTTTCTTCCATAAATTCAATGGATCAAATTCGGCTGTTAAAATTTGACATTGCATCCGGGAGCGGCAGGAAATGTCCTAATTTTACTCATAATCATTTTATTAGTTATGCCCAAGACATCTATGTTAATAATAATTGCTACTTTTGTGCCGCTTTTTTTCCTCACCTACTACTGGTTTAAAAACATTAAATTGGTCCTTCTGCTAGTGAAATAGCAGCTGGAGATCTGCAATCTGTTGCTTTTCCTGTAGTTCCCGGAAGTAATGTCGAATTTCAGGACCTGAATTTGAATGACTGAATTTACGGAAGCTAATTTTTTAACTGAAGTAAAATGAACTGAAAATTGCCTTTTGAATAATATACTTCGTATTGTTCATCGGTGTTGAATATTACACATGAAATCTGGAAACTAAATATGAATTATTAATTTTTTAAGAATGAAAATGTGTTTGAAATATTTTGAGTTGAAATATTCACAGCTTAAATAAACAGCTGTGTTAAATTACAGGCCCTAAAAATACAAACCCTGGCAATTCAAGTCATTAAAATGCAAGCAGTTGTTAATTGAGTGTACTATTTTTTCAGTTTGTGCTATTCGACAAGCTTTTTATTACAATACTTTTGGTATTGATTTTGTTCCATAATTACAACTACAAAAATTAGTTTTGACAAAAAAAACCTAGTTTCTCTGGATTTACTATTTATAGTTGTGTGCTGGAGTAAAACACTTTGTTGGATTTATTTGTTACTTCTGATTGCATTTCTCTCAAATTTAAATAGTAATAATAATAATAATAATAATAATAATAATAATAATAATAATAATAGGAGTGAGATGGTGCCTCAGTGGTTAGAAATGTCGCCTCACATCAAGAAGGTTGCTGGTTCGAGCCTCGGCTGGGTCAATTAGCATTTCTGTGTGGAGTTTGCATGTTCTCCACGTGTTGATGTGGGTTTCCACTGGGTGCCCCGGTTTCCCTCACAGTCCAGACACATGCATTATAGGCCAATTGGGTAAGCTAAATTGTCTGTAATGTATGTGTGTCAATGAGAGTGTATGAGTGTTTCCCAGTAATGAGTTGTGGCTGGAAGGGCATCCGCTGTCTAAAACGTGCTAGATAAGTGGTGGTTCATTCCACTGTGGCGACCCCTGATAAATAAAGGGACTAAAGGAAAATGAATGAATGAGTAAAAGTAATTGAAATCTGATTGATTAGTAACACTGATCTTGGTAAACAAGTACAGTACAAATGAGCTCTTGGTGGATCACATACAGAAATGCGTCAGCAAGGGTGTCGAATCCCCAAGAGGATATAAATTTTGCTCCTCCTGCAAATAAGTGAGAGACCGGCGGATACAGATGTACAACACCCTGCCCACTTCTGAACCCAGCCTCATTTTATTGGTGATTATCAGAGAACATGATACTTGCCTCCATATAGAGATGCTTTAAAAAGCTTTTCGGCATCTTGATGTAAATATTAGCGCTCTGATATTGACACAGATGTTAAAATAAACATATGTGGATATGTAAAAATAGTAGAGTTTTAGATTTTTTATAAGATTTCTTAGCCTTTATTAGATAGGACAGTATTTAGACAGAAAGCAAAGTTGGAGAGAGAGAGGGAGGTAGGGAAATGTCCTCGAGCCGGGATTTGAACTCGGGACGACGCCCTGACGTGCCACTGCACCATATGTCGGCGCGCTAACTAGGCTATTGCACTGACGAAAGATTATTAGATTATAACTTATTAACAGGGGCCTAATACACCCCTTTTTTACAAGATGTAAATTAATTGTCTGATGTGTAGTGTATGTGAAGTTTCAGCACAAAATACCACAGGGATAATGTTTTATAACTCTTTGAAGCTGCCCCATTTAGGCTTTGACCGTAATTGTGCCATTTTGGTGACTGTCGCTTTAAATTCAAATGACATTGTGCGCTTTTCAAAAGAGGATGAAGCTACTAATGACTGTGTGTCAGCATAGTGACAGATTCCAGCCATTTCGAATGTTATCACTCGATATCAGTGGTTATCAGCTGATAGATATCAGCTAGTTGGCTCAAAAGACTGTTATCATCCATCCACATGGTTAATCAGCTATAGATTATATACGCCAGAAGTTAACGAGAGTTATTAAAATAATTTTTTTAAATTTCCCATTAATTTTATTTTATTAATGACCACCCCTACCCCAACCCTAAACCCAACCGTCACAGTAATGTAAAACAGATCTGGAGCCTTCTCTGTTAGTATAGCTGATTAACCACAAGAATTATGCATATTATTTATTGCTTTTGCCATTAATAACAAGACTAATATCCTATGCCAATTAGGAGAGATTGATGGGCTGGGCCTTCTCCCACTGCTGTCACATACAAAGTGTTTCTGCAGGCTGATTTTATGAAGTGTGATTATAGAAAAATAAATTAATACATTTTTACTATTAGAAGCTGGTTTTATTTGCAGACGGTTGCCACACAATTGTACTTACCCCCCCCCATTATAAAAGTGATTTTTGCACAATAGGTTCCCTTTAAGTTGATTGTTTCTGATTTATGTAATGTCAGCTGAAAATAAATGAAGATAAATGCGAATCAATTAATTTCAATATTGTATTAATTATATGTAATGATTGTACATTGAAAAAAACAGCCTAATTGGATTAACTTAAATAAACGACTTTAACTTCTTACACCTAAAATAATTAAGCTTTTACAACTTATCAATGAAAACCATAATATATTAAATGGTAAAAAACTAATTAGTATAGTTGTAGCAAGCTGAAGTAAGTTGTTTAAGGCCACTTTTTACAGTTTAGTATTATCTAGTACATACAGTCCATTGTAAATCTGTAATGCTGATGTGTGGTGTAAAATCCAAAGTTGAAATATATGAGGCAACAACATTTTACCATTAATTGCTATACTTACTAATGAAAGAACAAATGAATGAACCAAATTTGTTTTAGTGTTGAATGTTAGAAGTACTTTTCATAAATAAATCTTTAAATTTACAGTGGTTTGCTTTTACTATGGGGTGACACGGTGGCTCAGTGGTTAGCACTGGCGCCTCACAGCAAAAAGGTCGCTGGTTCGAGTCCCGTCTCGGTCAGTTGACATTTCTGTGTGTTGGTGTGGGTTTCCTCCGGGTGCTCTGGTTTGCCCTACAAGTCCAAAGACATGCGCTACAGTTGAACTACTGTAAATAAGCTAAATTGGCCGTAGTGTACGAGTAAATGAGTGTTTCCTAGCACATATGCAGGATAAGTTGGCGGTTCATTCCGCTGTGGCAACCCCTGATGAATAAAGGGACTATAAGCCGAAGCAAAATGAATGAATGAATGAATGAATGATTTCATTGCTGGTGTCTTATCAGTCGTCTGTCTACAGAAAATGCCATCCGTCACTAATCTGTCAACAAACCACCTGCCACATTCCTACACACAACAGGATACCGCTTCATTTAATCATTATTTCATAGCTTGTTGTTTTTTTCTAATCATGACAATCTCAAGTACAGTACAGTTCAAACTTATACTGACCTATTATAGATATTTATTCCATCAAGAATTTATTGAAGCACCTCCCAAAAATGTAATGCACACATTACTGTAAATGTATATCCATGACACACATTGCTGGAAATGTATATGTGTGACTGAACACAGGGAGGGTCTGAACTTCTCTAAACCCTCCACTGACAGCATCTTTAAGTGCTCGAGTTATTTTGAACCCAGGGTAACGTTACAATATGGAAAATGTCACAACAAAATGTTTAACGGTGAAGGTTTGTCATGGTAAATGCAGACGTTACAAAAGCACAACATAATGTAATTGGAGTTTATTTGTATATTTTTGCCATCATAATTTGCCAAATCGCAGACTTGTGAGTTTTTTTTAAGCAAAAAAATTAACCTTTTGACTGGTAGGCTTAGAATATGTAGAATACAATTATACAAAAGCTGTAGTCGATCTTTAATGTGCATATTTGTATCACGTTTACTCAAGCTTTAGATAATTCCAATATTATAATGTCCTCGAGTTGTGCCAACCACTTGTACGTGTCCAGGACATACCTGTCAACTCTCCCGTTTTTACCGAGATTCTCCCATATTTTACAGTTTTATCCCATTATGATCCCATAAAGGTATTTTCCCATATTTATTTTTGAAGGGTGGCAAATAAACATTAAAGGGCGCCGTTGGTAAAAAATCTACTTTTCAAGCTGTTTGGACAGACATGTGTTGGTATAGTGTATAGACCGTCATATTGGTGTGAAACAAACACACCCAGTTCTTTTTTTTTTTTCAATTTAACAACATAAAAATGGTGGACCAACTGGAGCGGTTTTCAGACCGACCGCAACTTGACGTAGGAATGCCGTCCCCCCACCCACTGAATTGATTGACAGGCTCGCGTAGCATGTCCCGGTAGTCACGTGTATAATCATGTCAACAAGACCAGACGTGAGCAAAGCAACCATGAATAAAAGGTCTGTTCAGTTCGCTAGGATCATCAAACGTGATCAAGAGTAAGTTTCACATGTTTATAATGTTTTAAAACAGAGCATGTGTGTAATGAAGTACAGTAATTCACTTCAGCTTTACTTCATCAGCACAGCCGTGTGTCAAAACAATTATAAAAGAAGAGGCTTCAATCCCGGTTTGTGGACGTTAAATCAGGCTTAATTTGTACACTAACATAACAGATATCCATACAGCAGTGGAGATAAGCCTGTATCATGTCACATATGCGTGCAAAAAGAGTGGAAAGCTGAATGCGCTCTGTCTGTCAGTGTGTCCGTCCGTCTGTATTTGTGTGCGTGCACACGTGAACTTTGTACATTGACATTGTGTTTGTGCCTCATCGATGCATCTCCACAACAAATACTCATTGGTACAGTTCTTACAGTAGTATTTCTCACAAACGCTACGTTAGATCTTCTTCCTTAGTCTGTCTGTCTGTCTGTTGTCTAACGCAGCCGAGGGAGGAGATTAAGGTGCACAGAAAGGCACGTAGAAACAGTGGGCGGGCCGAACTATCCTTAAAGGCGCAGTACAACTAAACGGCCCCCTGGTGGAAAGTGTTAAAAAAAAGGATCTTGTAAAAGGTATAATGAAAAATCTGATGGGTGTTTTGAACTGAAACTTTACATACACATTCTTGAGATGCAAAACACTTATATTAAATCTGAAAAAAGGGGTAACCTAGGTGCCCTTTAAAGAGTCGAGCCTCCCTATACGCAACCCATACCGCTGAACCACCAGGGGCCGCCCCTTGCTCTTAAATGTGAATCTGTTCTATGCTTTCGCTTTGTTTAGGCATGAAAACACTTTAAAATAAACATAAAAATGATGCGATCTGTCAAACGGTAATGGGCGGGAATCACTCAATTAGCTTATTCCAACGAGGTGTGCTATTTGCACTTAGCCTAAATAGACACTACAAAAATCTGCGGTTGTTGTTAGATCAGATACGTTTGCAGCCGGAAGTTAACAAGAATTATTTATATTATTAATTAAATTTCCCATTACTTGCATTTTATTAACAACTACCCCAACCCTAAACCCAACTGTCACAGTAATGTAAAAACAGCGGTTTTACCCAATATTATTAATGATATGCATTTAATTACCAGACATATTGCATTTCATTTACTCCCACCCCAATCCTAAACCCAACAGTTACAGAACTATAAAAATATAAATTGTTTTACAGCGTCGCAAAAAAGATGCTGTATTGATGTGCGAATCCGCTGCCATATCCAATCTAGGCTTTACCGAACTTTACAATGTGTTCAGTTTTAGTTTCCATGGAAGCACATCAAGCTTCAAAGCATTAAAAAAACCATGGTTTTGGTTTTAAAATCTGACAGTTCTATGGAAAACACATTCTAAATTCTGTACATTCTGAATCCCATATCTGGAATAGTATTCAAGGGGGCACAGAAATAAAAATCACTTCCTGGATCGTACTGTTCAAAAGGGTTACATTTGTTTGATGTTTATTTGTCCAACAATACAGCTGAAACAGGTGTTCTGTGTCTGCAAAAATGCTTCTTGATTTAAGAATTCAGGGAATCACTTTATTTTGATAGTCCCTTTAACACATTCTGTTGAATTTAAGTTACATTGTCCCTATACATGCCAACATTGGATTATAAATAGAATGTTAGGTTGGGGTTAGAGTAAATTGACATGTGCTTGCAAAGTTTCTTATAATCAGTTAAATGTCTGTTGAAGGAGCAGTATCGACAGATATTAAGCAGACAGTCTACTAATACTCAAATGAGAAGTAATTGGCAAGTAGCTGCAATGCAAATTTTAGTCAACCAAACGTGCAATATGGACAACCATCAAAATAAAGTGTTACCAAATTCTGATATTTGGACTAGAAACAAGACAAAATCTAAAAAAGAAAAAATTGTCAGCAGGGTAAAATTACACCATTTAACTGCAAAAATGCTTTTCTTACTAAGATTTTTTTGTCTTGTTTCTAGTCCAAATACCTAAAATAAATAAATAAATAAAATTCCTAAGTCAAATAGAATTTTCTAGACAAGCAAAACATGTAGTCTTCTTTTAGGAAATTAATTGAGTTTTTCCCCTTAAAACTAACAAAATGATCTGCCAGTGGGGTGAGCAAAATAATCTTGTGTCAAAAGGAAAAACATGATTTTTTTGCTTACCCCACTGGCAGATCATTTTCTTACTTCGTTTTTGTCAGAATATCTAAAAATTCTTAAAATCAAGAAGCATTTTCAATACAAGAAAAAAAATATATGGTTTTGTTTTCAGAAGTAACGTCAAAAGTTAAATGAGTTTAACTTTAAAACAAGCTAAATAATCTGACAATAAATAAAATAAACTTGTTTTTGGCTTGAAATAAGACTTATCCATTGGAAAATTATTTGGTTTATTTTATGGGGAAAAAAACAACAAAACTTCAATTTTGTCATATTTCTAAAAATGCGACACAGTGGCACAGTACTTAGTGTTGTTGTAACACAGCAAGAAGGTCGCTGGTTCGAGCCTTGGCTGGGTCAGTTGGTGTTTCTGTGTGGAGTTTGCATATTCCCCCTGCATTTGCGTGGGTTTCCTCCGAGTGCTCTGGTTTCCCCCACTGTCAAAAGACATCCGATACAGGTGAATTGGGTATGCTAAATTGTCCATAGTGTATGAGTGTGAATGAGTGTGTATGGGTGTGTTCCAGAGATGGGTTGCAGCTGGAAGGGCATCCGCTGCATAGAACATGTGCTGGATAAGTTGGTGGTTCATTCCACTGTGGCAACCCCAGATTAATAAAGGGACTAACTCAAAAAGAAAATGAATTTTTCTGAAAACAAAACTATATTTTTTAAAAGTCTAGAAAATGCTTGATTTAAGAAGGTTTCGATATTTGAACTGCAATCAAGACAAAAAACTATTAGTAAGAATTTAGCAATTTACAGTGCAATAATTCATAATATAAAACAAACCATTTTAACTACGCCTTAACAAATATAATCAGTGTATGCGGTGGAGAATAAGGTGTAGTCTTCTCATGGCCACGTCTCTCTCTGTGAGGAACAGGGTGTTAAAAGAGTGATTTATTTTAGTTCCAGCTCAATGAGTGAAGAGGACACCCTCCTCTGCTATAAATAACCCTCTGCCATACGACCCCCAACGTTTCTTCCTCTCATATTTAAGTCAAACGCACTGCGAACCACATGAACTCTTGGGTCAGTGTGTTTTTTCTCTAGAATATTCTTCAGCATTATTATTGTTGTTGTTTTGCCGAGTTCCTGCTCTGACTGAGATGGTCCTGCATGGGATTCTTAAGTGATGTTAGCATTGCTTTTTATAGTACAGACATCTGCTAGCCCATCTCTCCAAATAAAGCCAGGGTGTCTTGGGTTGCTTTGGTTTGACGGGTAAGATATGGGGTGAAATCACTCGAGCCTTTCCTCTCAGACAGAACAAATGAGGTCAAATGTTGGCATCTCAGACACACTACAACAGCAAACTACTGTAATAATTAAACTGAGCTTTCCTTTAATAATGAAGAAAATAAACCTTAACCTGTGGGTTTGTACACTGCTATTAAACGTGGTTGTTCTCTATTCTGTTCTTGTAAACACACACACAGCTCTCTTCCATAACTGAATTTAAACCAAAGTGTGCAAGCTCTTGAAAGACTGAAAGAATACATATCAATGGAGAAAAACTAAACAAAAAGTCCACAAAGCAAAACAAAACAAAAATTCTTTTAAAAGGGTGCTGCTGTGGACGGTGGTTTAAGTTCAATAGGCTTGTCCAATATAATGGATTCTTTATTTACCCTTATGTTAATTTGGACTATAACAGTAGTGATTTAAACGATGTTTTTAGCGGAAATATTTTTTTGTTGTGGTTACCAACTCACAAGAGTGCTCAATCAAAATCAGCTGTTATTTTGTATCAGTGTAAAACAACTCCAATATAACTTAACTTAAAAGTTGCAGTCAGCAGGGACAAAACTAACACACAGGTGGGGCAAAAACAACAACAATATTTGCTAGATTTACTGGCTTAATCTTGCTTATTTTAAATTGATCTGACTATGACCTTCTTAATGTTAACTGTAAACATGTTTTGTACTTTTTTTTTTTTTTTGCAAAAAACATTAAACATGATCCTATTTTAAATTTCACTTTAAGCAAATATTTCAGAAACAATCCAACAGTGCAAATGTTACAATTTAATGCATATTGCAAAGGCAATATGCATTAGGAGCATCAACACACTGAAGACTCTAATGTGGAAGTGAAACATAAGGTTTAGCTATTATAAGTGGAACATTACTAACAGTCTTACTGTCGTCCCTACAGGAACTATTGCCATTTAAGCCTGACCTACTTTTAAACTAGAAAAACTCAGATTTTAAACTCACTGGATGTGTTATTGTACTTTAATAACCCGTAGGTTGATCATTAGTGTGTGACACATGAAAAGAGAAACACAACTTGTAATAAGGAAAAAACTGTTACAATAATTTTCTTTCTGGATCTAAAAACAGAAATTTGGAGCTACCTGCAGGACACGGTCCCTAAATCAGGTTAACTTGGGACAGCTCCATAAAGCGTTGCATGCAGAATGGGCTGTTATTGTCTGGAAAGCAAATGTTGTCAGGGCTTCGAGAAAATCACTTTGTTACTTTTGTACACATTACCTCCCCTACTGGTCAGGAAAACAATTCTTCATTCTGACAAACACTTAACCTTCTAGACCTAAACTACTTTTGTATTTAGGTACTACTATGCAGTCTCAGAAATAAAGGTATGCAAGCTGTAACTGAGGTGGTACCTTTTAAAAAAAGTGCAAATTTGTACCTAAAAAGGTCCATATTAATACCTCACAGGTACATATCAGTACCTAAAAAGTACAAAAGTGTTCTTCTCAAAATTTTCAGGTACTTATAAATACTTTTGAGGTACCAATATGGACCCTTCAAGTACAAATGTTTACCTTTTGAAAAGGTACCACCCCAGTGACAGCTTGCGTACTTTTATTTCTGAGAGTGTGTAACGGTGAAGGTACTATTATGTAACCTATAATGTTACCTTTTGAGGTAACACTTGTAACTATATCTGTGAGTGTGCATTTCATTTGAAATGATAAGAAATGAACTTAACTCCCAGCATTCACCAGTATTTGATATAATACAACTAAATAATGCCTTTTCCCCTTTTTGCAGAACGGCCCATGCCAAAAGTAAAGGAGACGCTGCAGAACAGGCTGCTGTAGCCGCTAATAATGAGTCCAGTATCGCTCGAGTGGTTGCCAGAGAGCTCTCTCCCTCTTTCCATCAACCAGGTAGCTACAGTATACGACTTCATTGTACATATTGAAAGGAAATAAGGCTGGTTAAAATCTTCCTGGTGAAGTGACAGTGCGCTTGACTAGTAGAGGTAGCATCTCAAAAGAAGACAATGTAGCAGGTGTGATCATTAATCTACACAAAGTCCGAGTTACAGCACTCATTTCAGAACAAACTACATGCTATTGAAATCTCGAGCCCGGAAAACCCTCATTTAAACTGCTCTGAGTGTCTGAAACATGATTAGATTGCTGGGACACAGGCCCTTCAGCAGCTCACCGTGTTCTTCAGTCTGTCCATCTGAATGGCACTGCTAAGCTCTTGACGGTTTTATTTTGGCACCGTCTGTCTCAACCATCTTAGATGAAACTGTAGAAGAGCACAACAAAACATGCGTAATTATAGTTCGCCTAATTAAATGCGTAATTATATTATATATCGCCTGTTTTAATAATAAACATGGGATGTTATTGTGAGCCTGTATTTGCTTTTTATGACCTGAACTTGTTAAGATGTTGTTCTTTTTTTTGCATTACAGTCTTTCGCTTTTTTGTGAAAATATGTGATAACTATTCAACGTCAGGCCGCGAGGCACTAAATTTAAATATACACTCAAGTATACCCTCAAATATGCATGCATTTCCAATTATCTCAAAATTATCAGCACCCGTAAAGAATTTTAATCAAATCTAAAATAGCCGAAAAACTGTTATGGTTATTCTGTCATCAATTTTTTTTTGTGATACAACTTTGAGCATGACAGGATAACAGCTGCCAGGAATGATAAATAAAAATAGCCTCAACTTAGGAGTTAATAAAAAGCAAGTTAAGATAAATTTACCACAGACTACACAAATCTTCAGAGTACATAAACCTACCTTCTGTATCAGTCAGCTCCAGAGCTAGAGGGGGCAGCAGAGCGCCTAATGGCACAAGATAAACAAAAGCAGAAATAATACTGTTAATATGTTTAAAATAGGATCATGTTGATGTAAAATGAAAAAAAAAACAAGAAAGAAATTGATACTATTCGATTCGGCCAATTGGTTTAATAACCCACTATTTTAAATAACATGCTACATACATGGCTGTCAATAGCTGCGTCCCAAATCACGTACTTGTGCACTATTCTACGCCATTTTGTAGAATAGTGTAAGTAGTGTGTTCACACTGAAAACTCTAAAAATAATAAGTGCACTTTAATTACCAGGATGATGCACTCATTCAGCCGGTAAAATTAAGTGTGGAATAATGGACACTTCACGCACTCAACAACCGCTGGTTTGCTCACTATCGGGCTATCGGGCGCACATGTTGGATAACTTTATTTATTTTGGATGGTAAAAACAAAATTCTCCTACAAGAGTGATTATAGCGCCACCCGATGGTGAATGCGGTTATACTCATGGCAGGTATTATTTGATAATTCGGTCGTTTAATTCACTGATTTGGCAACCGTCAAACGTCATTAGGCAAACGGTTTGAATTTCCGCTAAGCAAAAAAAACATTAGTGTGCCATTTGGGATGACACTAAATACATATACTATCCTGTTGAGTGTGCAAGTGCATAAGTACATAGTACATGAGTGAATAGTGTATCAATCCCGTTCACTGCCAGATTTGACTACTTATCTGAGCTCACAAAACCAGATGCAACCAGACAAGATTTGATGGGTGAACATTAGTGTGGGTGGCAGAGTTTTGTAGGACTGTCGCAAAATGGGTGTAATGAAATAAAGAAAAAAGGGACTTAATTTAGCATTTATATAACTCACAGAAGGATGCACAATTAAAAAGCCCTTTCACTCAGATGTTCCCTTGCACAAGTGTCGAATTGTTGCACACAGGTGACCGTTTGTATGTGGTGGAAGCTCGCTATGGGTGTAGCCTTTCTAAAAATGTCAGCCTGAATCTCTCTGATCACTCTCTGTGACCTGTTGACAGTTTATTGAATGAAGACAGTTAACAGCCTTGTATCTGAGTAAGTTACTAACCCAACACAAATCGTGGGTTCAATTAAAATGTACAATGGGCCATAGAAACATACTTGTTTAATTCAGTGGGCCGCAGGTTTGATTATAAACAGTCCACCCTATACACAACATTTTTCAGATTTTTACTAAATGCGATGTGAACCTTTCTGTTTTGAAATAAAATACTCAAATGATATTGAAGGAAAAATTTAAAAACTGTACAAATAATCTTTATACCGGTCATTCAAGAATGATTATGCATGCATTGTAAAATTATAATCAGCTACCAAGGCTTATTGATGTGTCCTCCACAGGTCCTGAGTATATTAAAAAGCGAGCCTTGCAGGAGGTTGCAGAGAGCAATGAGAACATGGAAACAGGCATTCACGAGCCCTTGTTGGCTGAGGACTCCCTGCCAACACCTCCGGAAAGCCCATTCATGCATGAGATGGAAGGTCTGAGACCAAGCTCCACTCCTGCACGCACCCCCTCACCCACCCTAGTCATTGTCCCTCAAGCACCAAGCAAGGATGATCCTCACCTCTTGAGCCCTGGGAGCTGGAATGGAGACAAGATCAGTAGGGGCAGTGCTAGTAAAAGCAGCAGTAGAGCAGGTAGTCGGCCAAATAGTAGACCCATCACTCCTGCTGCTGCTCCCACTCCAGATGCTGCTCCAGAAGAACACTCTGCCCCAAGTAGCAAGGTCCCATCTCGCACCCCTAGCCGCCAGAGTGCCAAAGTGGAGCAGGGTTCAGACATGGAAATCAAAGCTCTGCAGAAAACGGACATAGAGTCAAAAGTGGCAGAACCTGCCCCTGTTGCTAAACCAGTAAGAACCAACCTCATCCTTCCCAATGATGAAGAAGAACCACCACGTCCTGCACCCAAGCTTTCGCCCAAAGCAGCCACACCTGAGCCAAAGGCAGCAGAAGTCAAGCATAGAGCTGACACAAGGCAGCCCATAAATGAGCGCCCTGCTTCTATGACAGAAAGCAAGCCTGAGTATAGGACAGACGTCAGGGAGGAGAAGAAATTTATCAACAAAGTTGAGCCTAAACCTTCACCGAAACGAGAACCAAGCCCTGCCCCAAAAGTCACACCAAAGCCTGAACCCAAGACAGTGCCTAAACCAGAACCAAAACCTGTGGTCATGCCGGTTGCAAAACCTGTTGCCAAGGTGGAGGCCAAAACTGAAACAAGGCAGAGGTCTATTATGAAAGCCCCGAGTGAAATGACACAACCATCTATGGAGCTAGAAGAGGTAAGGCTAAAAAATATTCTTTGCTATTACAAATTGGTCTTTGGATGCATCTAAGTGAAGTTTATTTATAAACTAATTTCGAGAGGATCACATGCTTATGATTGCTTGAGGCCGGTCCTGCATTATCCAGTTTATGATTCACCAATCAGACGATTCCTAAACCACTACAAATACCCTAAGTTCCATATAAGAGCCTTCTTTGTTTTAAAGAATCCCCCTTCCACCCCTACTCCTCCTTCCCTAGATGGGTGACATGGTGGCCCAGTGGTTAGCACTATTGCCTCACAGCAATAACATCACTGGTTTTAGTCCTTACCAAGTCAGCCTACGTTTCTGTGCGGAGTTTACACGTTCTACCCGTGCTCACGTAGGTTTCCCCCGCGTTCCGCAATTTCCTCTCAGTGTCCAAAAACATGCAACTTAAGTTAATTGACTTATCCAAATCGACACCATAGACATGATCCTAGTAAGTAGTTATCTCTTAAGAGCACTCACTATCTGTTCAGTAGCTACTACAGCAGGGGAGTTCTCAAGATCTACCTGAGCTCAAACTCCCCTCTCGCCTTGCAAACAGGAGGGAACCCCAGGCTCAAGGATCTTATGAGCTCAGGGCTCTCTCCCAGCTCAGCACACCAAACAAGCTTTATGATCAATCATCAGCTAAGTGTGAACTCTTGAAACATCCTAAAGATTGAAGACACTGAAATATATAATTTTCTTTCTATGATAAACAAACATGGCATTGCATTAATCTTGTTTTACTCAGTCCTACTTTTCTAAATGCATTGATGTTTCTGTTCCTGTTCTTGAATTTGAATATTTTGAATGACTAGACCCTTATTTTGTTGCATTACTATTTGAATATCAATTCAGTGTACAATGGCTCACTTATCTTAGCTTTAAACATCCTTCCAGTAAGAAAGATCAATCGTTTCAAGCAGCTCATGGGCATGCTAGACACTACTCCAGAACACAGACAGATTGTGCTCTTTGAAATTGAGCCCCGGCTCTAGTGCCTTGATCACATTTTTTACAATCATGCATAACTTCACAAGGCAGAACCCTCAAAATGACAAATTCTCACCTTCAGAGAGCCACATGAGGTCCGTCAGAAATTCAGTATCATATTGCATCACAGCGTCCTCTTGTGGCACACTGAGCCTACTGATGGGCTGTTCCTAGTATGGAAAAAATATTTGCAATGGATAAAAGCTCTCTTGTACACAAAAGATTAAGGATTTCATGTCTATGGTTTTTTTCTGAGCTGTAGTGTTGCTCAAACCCCCACCAGTTGCACATTTTACACAGTTTTCTCAACAAACATGCCAGAATGAACTCATCACCCAATTAGACTGCAAGACTTAAAAAGGGTGACCAGGGAGACCATGGGGCGGACTGGGTCTAAAAATCAGCCCTGGCACTGTAGCCACACCAGCCCACATAACCACACAGACACAGCCCCACCCACGGACACTCACATTCAATACTTATATTGGTGTACAGATGGTAAAGTTATATAAGTACCATATTTAAGAGATATTTAAACATTTAATGTATGTGACAGGAACAAAAACAACCCATTTAAATATGCAATCATTTCATTCATTTTCTTTTTGGCTTAATCCCTTTATTAATCTGGGAACTGCCAGCTTATCCAGCATATGTTATACACAGCGGATGCCCTTAAAGCTGCAACCCATCACTGGGTAACCCAATTCCCAATTGGCCTACCCAATTCACCTATAGCATGTGTTTGGACTTGTGAAGGAAATCAGAAGGAAACCCACACGAACATGCAAACTCAACACAGAAACACCAACTGACCCAGCTGAGGCTCGAACCAGCGACCTACCCACTGCGCCACTGCACTGCCCCCTTTCGAGACTAGTTCAGTTAATTTTATGTATTTGGCAATATCTGACTTGACTGTCTTTCCCTTTTTATGGTCCATCTCTGACAATTAGCTTGTATTTTACTTACTGTTTGTTTGACATTCTTGCCAGATTTTGATTACGTCTGCCTAACCTCTGATTGGGTCGGCCCATCTCGAAACCAGCCGGTCGTTGCTGATTGGGCCAATGCTTAACATTTATTATTATTCTTACTATCATCATCATCATTATATTCACATCTTGCAAGAGATAAAAGCTGCCTACATGTAAAAACAATACATATGAAAAATAAAAATAGCTGACCGGCCCACATTTAAAAAATGGTCCGGCCTTTCTGGCATTTGCCAGAATTGCCAGATGGCCAGTCCGCCCCTGAGGGAGACATCTAAAATGTGCAGTGGTGAGGGTTTCCCTGAACAGTTTTCAGAAGCACTGCACTAAAGTACCTTCTCTGCACTTGATTGTAAGTTCCTACAGACCTTTATTAGTTACTTCAGGTGTGTTTGAGTAAAGATTGGACAAACTCTTTTGGAAAGTAAGAGTAGATTTGGACACCCCTGTGTTAAAGTAGTGCTTAACAAATATGCACTCGGCATGTCTTATTTATTTAACACACCTTGTTTAACTTTAATTAGCTTATTAGGGGAGACCGCTAGTCATTAGTCAGCTAAGAAAGACATCCAACATATGCAGTGGTGGGACCCCAGAATAGGTTTGAGAAACCCTGAACTACATTTAAATTTAGCAACCGCTTTTAAACAAAGTTTGGGGTAAGGACTCACCTCAGTCTTGTTATTGAAAGTGAAAGAGAGTGCTGGTCGTACACTCCTTCCACATACAATCCCTGCCAATGACTTTTGAATTACAAGTCCAACTCTCTAAACCAGGGCTTTCCAAACTCGGTCCCGGAAAGTTTCTCCAACTTGCTTCAACACACCTGCCATGACGTTTCTAGTATATCTAGTAAGAGCTTGATAAGCCGATTCATGTGTGTTTGATTAGGGCTGGAGCTAAACTCTCCTGGCCACCGGCCCCCCAGGACAGAGTTTAGACACCCCTGCTCTAAACATTAGGCTATGGCTGCCTTAAAGCATTGGTGTCCATTTCTGCTCTAGGACCAAGCCATTGTAGAGTTTAATTTCAACCTATTCAGCACAATTGCCTGCATGTTTCTAACATTTCTAAAGACCTTCATTAGTTAGTTCAGGTTTATGTAGGATCAGACCTAAACTCTGCAGTATAGTGGATTTACAGGGGTTGTTTTGGACACCCCTGATTTTAAAGTAGTGCTTCACTAATATTTCCTGGCAATGCCTTCTTCATCTAAAACACCTGATTCAACTCATCAGCTCATAGTCATGAGTCAGATAAGAAAGACATCCAACATATTCAGTGATGAGACCCCAGAATAGGTTTGAGAAGCCCTGAACTACATTTAAATTTAGCAGATGCTTTCAAACAAAGGTTGAAGGACTCACCTCAGTCTTGTTACTGAAAGTGAAAGAGAGTGCTGGTCATTCACTCCCTTCATGTACAATCCCTGCCAGTGACTTTTTAACTACAAGTTCAACTCTCTAAACCAGGTGTGTCCAAGTTCGATCCTGGAGAGTTTATCTCCAACTTGCTTCAACACACATGCCAAGAAGTTTTTTTAGTATATCTAGCAAGAGCTTGATTAGCTGGTTCAGGTGTGTTTGATTAGGCCTGGAGCTAAACTCCTCTGGAAACCGGTCTTCCAGGACCGAGTTTGGACATCCCTGCTCTAAACATAGGCTATGGCTGCCTTAAAGCAGTGGTGTCCGTTTCTGCTCTGGGACCAAGCCATTGTCCAGCAGAGTTTATTTTAACCTATTCAGCACAATTGCCCAAAGTAACTTTCCTAAAGACCTTAATTAGTTTATTTAGGATCAGATCTGAGCTCTGCAGGATAGTGGCTTTAAGAGGGCAGTTTTTGACACTCCTGCTTTAAGACAGTATTTCACAGATTTGCTCAGATTTGTTCCCACCACCACTGCACATTTTGTTTAACACTCTAAAGCTGCGGTCACACTAGAGTTTGTGTGTGTGAAATTCTGTCTTACATCGCTGTGAAAAGGGGCGGGATTAAACAAGATTATTAGACATTAAAAAAGTGAGCCATTGCTCCATGTTTTAAATTTCTGCCCAGAGAGGTCATGTTTTGATCCTCGATTGGTCTCGCGCAGTCAAGTGATGTGATTTCGCAGGTCAGAGTTCACCAAGCTTAAACTTTGCACCGCAGCAACCTGCGAAACAACTCATGACCCTGCGTTTCCGGTCTGACGCATTCGCATGCGTATGAATGGAAGTCTATGGGAGGAAAAGCCCAGTGTGACCACAGGTTAACACTCAATTCAACTTCTAAGCCATTATTCACCACAAAACTAAATTATTTGTGTCAAATAAGGGCAACATTCATTGTTTGTGCAGATGTGGGAGACCTTCTTAGAAGAAGAAGCCATCTTATTTGTTTCAACACAACTGCTTGGGATTTCCTATAGCTATTTCATTTAAAGTTAAATTCTGATTTAAAGGTAGCTTTTTAGCAATTCCACAAAAAATATTACCTGAAATGCCATCAGTTGATTATTTTACTTTGCACCAAGACTTGGAATCTATGGCCCTCAAGATTTACTGTGCTGCAAAGTTTACTTCCAACCCTGATTAAACTTACATACTTGCTTTCTAGTAATCATAAAGGCCCTGCTTAGCTCATATATTTGACTTGTGTTGTAACTAAAGCCTGCAGGAAAGTGGATGTTGTTGCAGATCCCTAGTTTACACAATAGACACTTAAATTTTTTACTTTTTTGTTCTTCCTAGGGGCCAAACACGATTATGATCTGCATGGTTATATTCCTGAACATCGGTTTGGCGATTCTTTTCGTTCACATCTTGTCTTGAGGTGACAAAATCTAAGGTAAGCTCCTATCTGATGTATTCTTGAGTGCAATTTATATTAAGTGCACCTGCTATTTTGTCTTTCTAAAAACACTGCAGGTATTATTACACATGCTTTCTTTCTAGCCAAAACCATCCAGGTGAAAGAAACTACCATGGGGAGCTGTGAGGAAGCACTGCGCTCCATTAACGGCTCTGTTGTTGCGTTATCCAGTTTCAGAACAGCCCTCCTGAGCTACTCTGAAGATGGTTGCCATCTGTAATTGGACCGAGTGCTCCCAAATGATCAGTGTGCCTCAGTGCCTGAACATTACAGAATGAAGCATTTCTGCACATTTGCTTTGTTTCTAAAAGGTACTGCTGCATTTAACAGGTCTGTTAAAGTCTATTGCAGCTGGAGCTGAATCGTCTATAATAAGGGCTAATTCACGTTGTGCACGTCACGTTCTATAAAGCAAAACATGTCACTTGGCATGTAACATTCATCTCTGGAGAATAAATAAGTAGTTGTGATGGTAAAAAAAATGGGTCAATCCTGTTTTTTGTCTTTCTTTTCAATGGCTAGAACAAACTTAAAATCCACCAGTGCACTTATACTTTCACAAGCTTCCAAAGTTCAGACGCTGTATGCAATTACACATATTATGTCTTAAAATCTCCCCTGCATGACTGAATAAAAATATACATTGACAAATGAAATGTATTTCACATGATTATTGTTTAAGTCTTCTACAATATACACTGTTAAACCCAAACAGTTAAGGTAACTCAAACCATTTGAGAAAACTGAATGCAACAAACCATTTAAGTTCAAAGCTTAATCCTAATGAGAACTGTGAACCTAACCCATTTGAGTAAACGGGGCAATCTGAGTACAGTAAAACCCAACAAATGAAGAGAACTTAAACCATCTGAGTACTGTAAAACCCAATAAGTTAAGCCAATAAGCAACTCAAATCGTTTAAGGAAACTCAAACCATTTCAGTTAAAAACTAATCTGAGTACTATGAACTTACTCCATTTAAGTTGAAGTAATGAGGTATTTAATCAAATGATTACCTTCAATGCTGAGTTCAAAACTCTTTTCAAATGAGTAAAATTAACTTTCAGTAAATTTTGAGTTAATTCTCTCATGTCATTTGATAAAGTTAACTGTTTGGTTTTACAGTGTAGTGGAATACTTGCAAAAATGAAAAATGACAAGGAAAGGAATGAGGTCTATTAATCATCAAACTAAAGCATCCCCAGAGAGAAGGTCTCCAAAAGTTGGTGTGAGAGTTTTAAAACGAGATTTTGTGGCTTACTAATTGTTGTACTGTGAATTTGTGATTATCCTTCAGCATTTTTCTGCCTGTATTAGTCTAAAAAATATGCAAGTGCTTTAAAATGTCCAAACCAGGTTGTGCAGCAAACAGGTTGTGAAAATGTACGTCTCAGATTTTTATGCATGTGCACAGTCATGTGTTTTTGTACATTTCTAAATAATGGATTTTAACAGAAAAGATGCACATTTCATGATTTACATCTAACATAATATCCGAAATTCTCAGTTTAACCATCAGTGTAGAAAACATAACCTCAAATTTACAAAAGGTCTTATAGGAAATACAGTTAACTGTCCAAATGTTATTTATTGACAAAATAAAGGAACATTATGAATAATAAGACTAAGTTCTGAATTACAAAATACTCACCCAAAATATATACACTCTAAGAAATGCTGGATTATTTAAACCCAAATTGGGTAAAATATGGACTGACCCAAACATTAGGTTAAATTCGGTCCTAATAATTTCAAGAGTTCACACTTAGCTAATGATGGATTATAAAGCTTGTTAGGCATGCTGTCCCGGGAGAGAACCCTGAGCTTATACTGTACGTTTCTTGAGCCCGGGGCTCCCTCCCGTTTGCAAGGCAGGTAGATCTCAAGAACTCCCTTAATGTAGTAGCTCATAAACAGATAGTGAGTGCTGTTAAGAGATAACTACTTACTAGAAACATGTCTATGGTGTCGATTTGGATTAGTCAATAAACTTAAGTTGCATGTTTTTGGACGGTGGGAGGAAATAGGGGAACGTCGTGGGGGAAACCAACGTGAGCATGAGGAGAAGGTGTAAACTCCACACAGAAAAGTAGTCTGGCTTGGTAAGGACTAGAACCAGTGATGTTCTTGCTGCAAGGCAACAGTGCTAACCACTGGGCTACCGTGCCACCAATCTAGGAAAGGAGGAGGAGTAGGGATGGACGGGGGGATTCTTCAAAACCAAGATGGCTGTTATATGGAACTTAGGGTATTTATAGTGGCTTAAATTGGATAATGCAGGACCCGCCTCAAGCAATCATAAGCACTTGATCCTCTTGAAATTAGTTTATAAATAAACTTCACCTAATTAAATAAATTAGCAGTTGGTTTAGTCCGTGTTACACCCAGAATTGGGTTGAAATACCCCAGCATTTTTAGAGTGTGGGCCTGTTTCAGTAAGGAGGTTCAAACAACTCTGAGTTTAAACTTGAACTCTGAGTTGATTTACAGAGAGAATAGTTTTCAGTTTCAGAATAGCTGATCTGAGTTGGGTCAATCAACTCTGAGTAGACTAACTCAGAGTTAAGCGTGCGCACCGTGTCTATAAAAAGGCATTATCAATAGAGCGCAGACATTACGAGTGATCATGGCAACATCTTAAAAAAAGAGATCAGCATTTCTTTCACCGGCTGAATTTGATCTGCTCATGCAAAGTTATAGCAAATATGAGCGTATATATTTAAAAAGAAGCAACCATCAGCGAAACAGAGACAGTTAGCGTGGGAAAACAGCTGCTCAAGTTAATGCGTAATTTTTAATTTTAAGTATTTAAACATTTTAAGTATAATAAAATAAGTATTTTTGTTAAGTGCACTTCGTAGTTTATGTGCATCTTATCAAATAAAAGTTTAACCTACTTAGTTATGCACATGTTTTATTATGCGTATTTTCAAAAGTTATGTGAATCATGGCATTTCCATCAATCTTTTTTAAGCACATCTCCAAAATGAGCTCTAAAATAGGTGTGTGGAAATGTAAGGCTAATGCGAGAAATACCGCTTCATCTTTAAAAAAGGGGAGGAGACCGACAGAAACTCTGAGTTTAGAGAATAAAACCTGCTCCGGACCAGGTTAGATTCACAGAGTAAGTTACCACGGTAACTGACTCTGAGTTAAAGTTAACTCTCTTTTAGAACTAGGCTTGACTTACCCTGCTTTCTCGAGTTTAACAAACCTGCCATTTTGAAACGGAAAACCCAGAGTTTCTCTCATTTCAGGGTTAAACTACTCTGAGTTTTAACTTAACCTGCTTTCTGAAACAGGCCCTGTATAACAATCATTGTTTGTTTGTGTAATTGTATTACTATTTTTGCCATTTGCAACAAATCTTGAAGGGTGTTTCTGCTGAGAATAAAATCTGTATTCTCAGACAAAACTGTACATGACTGTTTTACATTTATCTAATAATTCAGCATGGTTATGATGCATTGGATTACTTGCGGTTTGAAAGTTCCTGCAACTTTCCCTCTTCCCCACCCGACCTGTTCATGTTCTTGTGTTTCAGCACTCACAATCATGAATGGAATTGTTGCAATAAAGGAAAATGCACCACACTTTTCGAATGAATGTTTCTGCATTACTTTTACAGTGTTACCATTAATAGATCTCCAATTTGCCTTCTAACCACCCAAAATGCACATCGATGCTAGTTTAGGGAGAGGCAGACAAGCAGGAACAAAGAATATATATTTAAACTCCACCTGTCTACCAGCTTGACATATTCTCTCTCCCCTGACAGGGTCTGAATGCCAAGCCCAATTTTAGATTAGGGTGGTGGACGGGCCTCTTCTAATGCCATACTCTGTAACATGGGAAAGTTTACTTCCCTCAGATAAAGTGTTAACTCATCAACACTTGCACATTAGCATGGGCAATAGAAAGGCTGCGAGTAAGACTGGTCTATGCACAGTGATTTATTGTGCTGCACTGCTCGACCTCAGCCAGAGTGAACACCATCCAGACTCAACCAGCCGTTTGTACAGCAATACTGCCCCCTGTGTTCAAGATACAGAGACTGCAAATGCTTAAAATTACACCACAGTGGATGAGTTTGAAACAATTCTAAACAATCCAGGGTAAATGACTTCTATGACATTTGTTGAGGAAATGTTAGGCAAGTTAATGCATTTAAATTGTGTTGTTGTTGTTTTGTACCTGTAGAATATGCCAGTGTTTCCCCATCCTGTTCCTAAAGGCACACCAACAGTACATATTTTATACTCCTCTCTTATCTGACCTATTCATTTCAGGGTTGGAGTCTCTTCTAATGTTCTGATGAGTTGATTTAGGTGTGTATAATAAGGGAGAGGTTGAAAATGTGTACTGTTGGTGTGCCTTCAGGAACAGGGTTGGGAAATGCTGGAATATGCACCAACTGGACTAGTTCACTATAAAATTGCTACACTATTAAATGCATGTCCACTACTAAATAGTAATGGTCACTAAGAACTACACTGAGAACTATTAATAATAAAAATAATAATAATTTGAAGAGATCACTGTTTGACAATGTAAAAAGATTCAACTTGCTTAGAACTGACCTAAGGTAAATTTAAAGGGATAATCCACACAAAAATAAACTCTCATCATTTACTCATCCTTCACATGCTTCAAAACATAAGTTTCTTGCTTCTTTTTAGAAGAATCTTGTAAAGCAGCAACCATTGACTTCCATTTCCATTTTTAGTTCCTACTATGGATGTCAGTGGCTGCTGGTTTCCAACATTCTCCAGAGCAGATTGTTTTAGGTTTAACAGAAGAAATAAATAAATGAACATTCAAAACCACTTTTAATTGTTAAAAGTTTTTTAATGCCATGCCAGATTCTAAGAATATGTATACTGGACACAGATTATATTAAGGTTTTTTTAATTTATTTGGATTGTGAAAAATCAATTCAAATGAATAAACTGAATAAAATTAATTCCTCACTGAACTAAAACCAACACAATCCAACAGAACATGCTTCATAGTCAAAGCGATTTACAGACAGAACATGTGAGAAAATCTCCAAAACATAAAAACTTGTCATCCTGAGGTGACCGATTCTCATTTTATAGTGAACTTTCCCTTTAACACCACAGGCAACACAACAAACCTAAAGCAGGTTTCTGCAGGCTTTATGAAGGTAAATTTAGGATTTAAGCATGTAGACAAAATGCTTTATGAAGGAAATACTATATTTTCTCCAAATGTAAATTCATAGAAAGCACATAGTGAGTAATTGTGAAATGTTATTACAAAAAATCCTGTATTAGTTGTATATTAACATTTCAAAATGTAAAAATGAGCTTTGCAGGTTGTACCAAACTTCGTTATTTTACCCACTTTTCCTAATTGAATATTGAAAACGGTTTCCAAACATTAGAAAATAGAAATTTACTGTACTTTTAATTATACTGCAGAATAAAGTGTTTTTTTATTAGTATACTATTCAGTGCATATGTCTATAAAATATTAAATTGAGAAGATATAGTTTTGCAAAATGGTTTAAAATAAACTAAAATTCATGAAAACACAAGAACATGTACATGTTGCAAAATTTTATTTTTTCTAAAAGTGTCGCAAGGATTGACCTTTTAGCCAGTTGACAACTGGAAAGTTATAATAGAACACAAAAATATGACAATGGACAGGAAACACAGCAGGCAGCATTTCTAATATTCCTCACCCTCATCTTCTCCTTCCACACTCTCAGCTCCAACCTCCTCATAATCTTTCTCCAGGGCAGCCATGTCCTCTCTGGCCTCAGAGAACTCGCCCTCCTCCATACCCTCACCCACGTACCAGTGCACAAAGGCGCGCTTGGCGTACATCAGATCAAACTTATGATCCAGACGAGCCCAGGCCTCAGCAATAGCTGTCGTGTTGCTCAGCATGCACACGGCCCTCTGCACTTTAGCCAGATCACCACCTGGAACCACAGTGGGAGGCTGGTAGTTGATGCCAACCTTGAAACCAGTGGGACACCAGTCCACAAACTGGATGGTGCGCTTGGTCTTGATGGTGGCGATTGCGGCGTTCACGTCTTTGGGTACCACGTCACCACGGTACAGCAGACAGCAGGCCATGTACTTGCCGTGACGTGGGTCGCATTTGACCATCTGATTGGCCGGCTCGAAGCAAGCATTGGTGATTTCAGACACAGAGAGCTGCTCATGGTAAGCCTTCTCTGCGGAGATCACTGGGGCATAGGTAGCCAGAGGGAAGTGGATACGAGGATAGGGCACCAAGTTGGTCTGGAACTCAGTGAGATCCACATTGAGGGCACCATCAAACCTAAGGGAGGCTGTGATGGAGGACACAATCTGACTGATCAGCCTGTTGAGGTTGGTGTAAGTAGGACGCTCAATGTCAAGGTTCCTACGGCAGATATCATAAATGGCCTCATTGTCTACCATGAAGGCACAGTCAGAGTGCTCTAGGGTGGTGTGGGTGGTCAGGATGGAGTTGTAAGGCTCTACCACAGCGGTGGAGACCTGAGGAGCGGGGTAGATGGAGAACTCAAGCTTGGACTTCTTGCCGTAGTCGACAGACAGACGCTCCATCAGCAGAGAGGTGAAGCCAGAACCGGTGCCACCACCAAAGCTGTGGAAGACCAGGAAACCCTGGAGACCTGTGCACTGGTCAGACTAAAAACATGATGCGTGTTACAACTTCAGTATTTTAGCGTTGTAATTAAGCATAATTTAACATCAATCAACATCAAAGGCTGTTTTAATTTAACAACTTACCAGTTTGCGAACCCTATCTAAAACAAGGTCAATGAGCTCCTTGCCAATAGTGTAGTGACCACGAGCATAGTTATTAGCAGCATCTTCCTTTCCTGTGATGAGCTGCTCAGGGTGGAACAGCTGACGGTATGTCCCAGTGCGCACCTCATCTGGACAATTGGGTCATGAAGACATGTTATCAAACTAATCACACAAATTAATAAATTATTAACAAAATAATACAGAATTATCTATTAAAATTTACTTACCAATGACAGTGGGCTCCAGGTCTACAAAGACAGCCCTGGGGACGTGTTTTCCAGCTCCGGTCTCACTGAAGAAGGTGTTGAAGGAGTCATCACCTCCTCCGATGGTTTTGTCGCTGGGCATCTGCCCATCTGGCTGGATGCCATGCTCAAGACAATACAGTTCCCAGCAGGCATTGCCGATCTGAACTCCAGCCTGACCAACGTGGATAGAGATGCACTCACGCTGTAAAGAGAAGAGAGATTTATAGAAAGATCTACAAACACTACACACTTTAAGCCAACATCCTGTAATTGCAAGTGATTTAGCCATTCATTTGTGCATGTTAAGTTAACACAAGAAAACCATATTCAGTAGTTTATAAAATATTTTCATGAGAACTGTAACATACATGAATAAGAAACTTTTTTTTGTATAATTGTGTTACGAAGCTCTGACGAAACGCCTACATTGCAAAAATCCGAAATTGCTATAGGTCGCACAAATTCCTGACCATACAAACAGCTGACGAAACAGATCCGCACTTGTTTCAAAGGGAGGGCTTTATTCTTTCAAAACAATGCATTCCTTTAAAATTACATCAACATTTGAAATATTTGAAATGCATATTTTTTAGTTTCTTTGCACACTTAAATGAAATTTAAAAGTACAAACAATGTAAAACAACTCTCAAGCCAAGTGATGACATTATTTTTAACAAATGAGAGCATTTAAGTCTTGTTTATAGTAACTCAGACAAATTTAAAACAGAGTAAAGCATCTCTCTGTTTTAGGCTGGTCATGCTCATGAACCACTTTAGCTTAATCATGGGAAACTTATTAAGGCATAAACCTCTTGACACAAGAGCTCTGGAATTCATCTGGCTTCACCAGAGCACATGTGGCCCTGAATCACTTCCCCTGCCGGTGGTTCCAGCACACTGCTTTAGAGAAATGACTTCACATGAACATCAGAACAAAGAAAGATATTTTACTTCACATGTCAGAAGATCCTCTTTCCAGTGGCATTGAGAATGAGATTTGCGTCTGTTCTATCAGCTATTTTACATCAACGGGAGGCAAATGACACACTCCCAATAATAATAATAATAATAATAATAATAATAATAATAATAATAATAATATGAATAATAATTGTGCGCTAAATTAAAGCTTAAATTTCACATTTATCTCAGAGATACATTTTGGGATCTTTTCCCATGACATTTAATTAATAAATCATGACAAGAAAAGGGTTATTAACGTATTTAAAAAGTATATTCCAAAGTTAAGAGTCCCTATTGTTAGACTTACCGTTAAGTTACTGTCAAAGAACCCTTAGCACAGGTCTCAAAACACCTATTCTTAATGAATAATAAAGCAGCATGAGTTACAAAACGTTTAAAAGCGTTATACTCACCATTTTCAAATGTGTATTTTCGATGAATGGCAATTATGAATAGGATAGCCTTCGGTTTTTCTGTTATAAACGCTCTCACACTCGACTTTTATGAGTCTGGTGAGAGAATGAAGTGTCTGAGTCCGCGGGGTGGGAATATTTATACTTTTTTTCTGTCAGTCGTCACAAGGCGGAGCGCGCGCGCGGAAACGCGCATCCTGTCACATCCTCATTGGTTCGGATGAGAGTTTAGTGACACCCTATTGGCTGATGGTAATCTTTAAACAAAAACGTTTGTGTCAGAAATCCTGTACAAGGCGGGACGAACCTGAATAACAATGAATGTGAGTCAACTTGACATTTAAGAGAATTAAAGAAAATAGCTCTGACTTTGATGTTTTTGTATAAGATAGGGTGTAGCACTGTACATAATGGCTGTCGTTCAATTTAAATAGATGTATTTTATATTATCCTACCACTTAGGTTAGTCATTGGTGCTGTGCACATAATTTGTTCTTTTCTTATATAATTACCTGCAATTAAGAAAACCACATAAAGGAAACTTTTATGCCAAAAATCAGACACACTCTCAGAAAAAAAGATACTCGGTGGTACAAAAGAAACAGTTTTGTACTTTTGTAAAAAAGTACCTTTTCTGTACCTTTTATGGTACAATTGAAATGAAGATACACAATTGTTTCCATATAAAAGGTACCCAAGTGTTGGACAACTCCTTCTTTATTACAATACCTATGAAAATAAATATGACTGAAAAGGCAAAGTGATTTTATGAATGATTTTCATATTAAAACATAACTCATCATTTAAAAGCATATGTTTAAAGGAACCCATAAACATTAATTATTAAGTTTTATAAAACAAAACAACTGGTAAAACAAAACTACAGGTATTGTAAACTTAACATTTTTAATAAACATTTGGTAAGCATTTGCTGATGAATACATTTTCATTATTGATATCCGCACCTTTTGGCATTTGTATTCCACTATACGCACTGAGCTGGCAAAAGTCCTGCATATGCAAAGTGTTCGTGCAGACATTTTAGTATTGTAAAACTAATCAAACATTGTGCATATCTCGTTACAAAACCTTTGCATAATTATGTTTATATTTTAAAGATAAGTAAATTAAATTACCCTTTAAGTGATTACAAAGTTATTGTGTGAAAATTAGAGAAATTTTTTTATATTGTACATGGGAGAATGTTCTGTAACATTTTTGTGAAAAGTGTTATGAAATGTTTAATACCAGTAAAAAAATAGATGTTTTGATTTATGTTTTTTAGTATTTTTAATAGGTTTAGTATTTTTTATTCTTTATTATAAATGGAAAAGTTGCATTTACACAAAATAAAACTTAAAAAAACATTGTTTAAAAATGTATTTGATGTTTTGTATTTACTGAAAATAAATTGATGCATTTTGAACAGAGCAAGATGTCTTTAAATAGTTCTTGAAGGAACACATTTGACACTGTTTAGGTACAAAGTGTCTTGTCACTGTAGTGGTACTTTCATGGATCAGATTTGTACCTTTGATGAAGGTACAATATTGTATCTGCAGGTTTTAAAAACCAAAAGTACATTTTGGTTTCCCATGGTACAAATCATGTCCTTAACGGTACAAACTGCAATGGTACAAATTTGTTTCTTTGTCTTAAGGTATGTTCTGTTCCATAAAAAGGTACTGCCTCAGTGACAAGGGTTTGTACCTTCTTTGGTACAACATTGTTCGATTTTTTCTGAGAGTGTAGCATGAGGAAACTTGGCAATTCAGATTATCATTTTAATCTTAATAGGACAAATAAATACACTACTCTTTCCACATGCATCAAAATGCCACACAAATAGGACTCATAAATCATATATTTGCATGAAATATGAGGTTATTTTCCACCATCTGCTACTTACATAAAGACTGCATTGTTGTTATGGAAATATTTCTGCATGAACTATTTAAAACAATGATCATGCAAATACTCGTTGTGTCATTGGAGCTACATTAAAATGACTGTCATTTACTTAAGCGATGTTCAAAATGATACTTATTAGTTTATAGCTTATATTCTAGTCACATTTTTTTTACTTTCTGTATGACATCCAAAATAGGTCAATCAGCGTAATTGTACTAGTACAGTCATATCTGTCTCATTCTTTATTATATATTCCAGCTAATGTATGACAAGTTAGCATTTTACTCAGTAATAGAATACAACAAACGGGTTCAATTGTTATACATTATATACAGAACCATTTAAGACAAGACAACTTGAATAGTTTGGAAAGGAGGTTTATTTCAGCTCAAAGAACTGTACCATCATAATTCCATTGGTTGTCCAATTTTCACTGTTTGAATTTCATGATTCCTGCATGTTATTTGTGTCACTTAATATTCCTCGCCCTCTTCCTCTCCCTCACCCTCGATGGAGTCGACACCAACCTCCTCATAATCTTTCTCCAGGGCAGCCATGTCCTCCCTGGCCTCAGAGAACTCGCCCTCCTCCATACCCTCACCCACGTACCAGTGCACAAAGGCGCGCTTGGCGTACATCAGATCAAACTTATGATCCAGACGAGCCCAGGCCTCAGCAATAGCTGTGGTGTTGCTCAGCATGCACACGGCCCTCTGCACTTTAGCCAGATCACCACCTGGAACCACAGTGGGAGGCTGGTAGTTGATGCCAACCTTGAAACCAGTGGGACACCAGTCCACAAACTGGATGGTGCGCTTGGTCTTGATGGTGGCGATTGCGGCGTTCACATCTTTGGGCACCACGTCACCACGGTACAGCAGACAGCAGGCCATGTACTTGCCGTGACGTGGGTCGCATTTGACCATCTGATTGGCCGGCTCGAAGCAAGCATTGGTGATTTCAGCCACAGAGAGCTGCTCATGGTAAGCCTTCTCTGCGGAGATCACTGGGGCATAGGTAGCCAGAGGGAAGTGGATACGAGGATAGGGCACCAAGTTGGTCTGGAACTCAGTGAGATCCACATTGAGGGCACCATCAAACCTAAGGGAGGCTGTGATGGAGGACACAATCTGGCCAATTAGCCTGTTGAGGTTGGTGTAAGTAGGGCGCTCAATGTCAAGGTTCCTACGGCAGATATCATAAATGGCCTCATTGTCTACCATGAAGGCACAGTCAGAGTGCTCTAGGGTGGTGTGGGTGGTCAGGATGGAGTTGTAAGGCTCTACCACAGCGGTGGAGACCTGAGGAGCGGGGTAGATGGAGAACTCAAGCTTGGACTTCTTGCCGTAGTCGACAGACAGACGCTCCATCAGCAGAGAGGTGAAGCCAGAACCAGTGCCACCACCAAAGCTGTGGAAGACCAGGAAACCCTGGAGACCTGTGCATTGGTCAGCCTAAAAACAAACCAATTGGTTAATATCACAGTATAACATTTAATTAATTTAAAGTTTAAAGTTTCTTTATTAAAAACTACCTACCAGTTTGCGAATCCTGTCCAGCACCAGGTCAATGATTTCCTTTCCAATAGTGTAGTGACCACGAGCATAGTTATTAGCAGCATCTTCCTTTCCTGTGATGAGCTGCTCAGGGTGGAACAGCTGACGGTATGTCCCAGTGCGCACCTCATCTGCACAGATGGGTCATGAAGACATGTTAACAAACTAATCACACAAATTATTGATAAATTAATATATTAACAAAAAAATAAATAAATTACTAACAAAATAACACAAAATCATGCATTTTAAAATTTAACCACGTGATCTCACCAATGACAGTGGGCTCCAGGTCTACAAAGACAGCCCTAGGGACGTGTTTTCCAGCTCCGGTCTCACTGAAGAAGGTGTTGAAGGAGTCATCACCTCCTCCGATGGTTTTGTCGCTGGGCATCTGCCCATCCGGCTGGATGCCATGCTCAAGACAATACAGTTCCCAGCAGGCATTGCCGATCTGAACTCCAGCCTGACCAACGTGGATAGAGATGCACTCACGCTGTGAAGAAAAGGGCAAAAGTTGAAAGTGTCAATGTATTGTGAAGTAAGTTTTATTTATTTCATCTCAGATCTAAGGCTACTTCTTGTATATCTCGTGTCTGTGTAATTATACCCCAGTGCGATATCATGTCAGAGGAAGTGATCACATAACACCCCCAACTGCTGCTTTACTGTCCATCAGATCCATTAGTGATGCTGCCTACATCAGCATGAATATTTAACAGCCTCTCCCACAGCCTTGAAATGCGATACCATTTCCACAAATAATTCAATTAAACTGCGCTGCACCTAGAGTAAACGTTTCTTATATATTCTATAAATGATATGGGACGTACAAATGAATTAAAAATAATTAATTAAATAAATAAATGACAATCTCCTTTGGGAGGCGCTATCTCCTGTCTTTTTGTCCATCGATTCAACATGACACCGCACCGGACAGCATGGAGCCGGCTACACCCAGATTATTTATGCGGCTCCATTCTCTTTGTTGTCTGATTCTGGCGTGCATCACATCCCCGAAATATCTTAATTTTCATATTCTTTGGTTATTAATACATCAGAGACTGCATTTTACAGGTGTACATTCAGTCAAATACAGAAATAATATAACGTTATATTTAAAAAAAATCAATCAACCAATTCCGCTCCGTTTCAATTAAATATCTCTGCTTTGGAATACATGTACAAAATTGAGTCTGTAAATGCAATTTAAAATGGTTTATTCTATCTATTTTATACCCAATTAATAAATATAAATGCATAAAATCCGCTTTAGTTCACTTAATAAAGGCTACTGCAGTATTCAATGACAGACAGCTGAGAGTCGAATAAAATAATGATTAGTTTGATTAAGCCCTTCAGACAGTTCTAATTAATATTAAACATAGGAACTAGTGCTTACCATTGTTTCTAGTAGTGTTGCTTGGCCGGGGAAGAAAGAAGTCTTGGCGGAGAGATCTTACAGCTCGACAACTAAGGGGTCGATGTAAGAAGAATAACGTTATAACGGACTGATCTCACTTTATATACGAGTGTTGCCCTGGCGACTACGTTTCTCGCACCTGATTGGTCAGACGCTATGAAATCTGCCCAGTTTGGGGGGCTAGATTAATTTTGATTGGCTGTCTGGAAGATTACGGGTTAGTAAAACACCTCCCAAAACCTCGCCCAATAAATCTGCAACGCCGAATAACGTTTTATTCCAGGAGATCTGATTGTACAAGGATTTTGATCAAACCCAATCATATCTTAGGATGTTAGAAAGAGATTAAAGAAGGATAACATATGAAATTTTAATATTTTAAGTTGTTCTTCTTTAATTTAATTTTGTATGCTTTTGATTGCTTCTAAAACGCCTGTACTAATGCTGTATTCATTAGTAATCACTTTAGATGGACATGTTGTACACGTGAAGCTTTACAGCATCTCTGTGTAACTTGATCAACCTATTCTCCATCTGTTCTCTTTGATACCCTCTGCTCCTGCTAAAAGCTTTGCCTGAGGTACAGTTTGCAGTCATCTATTCTTGTTTCATTTTTAAAACTTGTCTGTGGTGTCAAGGAATTAAAAATAAGAGACCACTTGAAAATTCTCAGTTTCTCTGAGTGTACTGCATTGGGTATGTCTTTAAGTCATTTGTAATATTTATTTTATTCAATTAAGGACCCAAACCTCACACAAAAATTGTCATTTATAGCATTTTTTGGTCCAGAAAATGAGAAAATAACAAACATTTTTATTCGTTTTGATTGAAAACAAAACTATAATTCTGAATGTACTGCATTGGGTGTGTGATTGAGTAATTTGTTCAGTGGTGGAAAGAGTTCTGAAAAATCATACTCAAGTAAAAGTACCATTACTTGCCTAAAAATGTAGTGTGAGTAGAGTAAAAGTATATGTTGTCAATTTTACTCAAAGTATGAGTAAAAAGTAGCCCTTTTAAAAGTACTCATGAGTAGTGAGTATTACGCTGTGGAAAGCTGATACATTTACATGTCATTTGTGGATGTGTGTAAACGTAACATTCTGTAGTGCATGTAGTTATTGCCCAGCAGGCACACAACATCATACAATGCTATATTAGGTTAGATTTAGGTTGTGATGTCAATTGACCAAAATTCACTGTCTAGCCAGCGTCTAAGTGTAACGTTATTTTGATGTCTAATAACAGCGATAAATGACGTTGATATTTGGTTGATTTTTGGTTGAGCCAACATCTTAAACCAACCTATTAACGTCAAATACTGATATTGATTTTGGACATCTTCTTGGACACTTTTAATGCTTCCAAACAGTTTGCTGCATTTATAAATTGTTCATGTCTTGAGGTAGTTCATTATGATGCTATTTACCTTCTATGTGTGATTTGATTGGACAGGAACCACAGGACTAATTTTGTTAATTTCCATAGTCAATAAAAAAAGTAGTGACTGGTGGTTGAAGGAAAGTAGTGGAGTAAAAGTACAGATACAGCACTAAAAATGTACTTAAGTAAGAGTAAAAGTGTAAATTTTTAAAACTATTTAATAAATTACGATTCCTGAGAAAAAGTAATTAATTACAGTAATTTAGGTATTTGTAATTAGTTACTTTACACCATTGAATTTGTTAATATTTATTTCATTAAATAAAGATCTGGCAATATTTCCTCCAAATCTCATTATAAATATATATCATTTATAGTAGTTTTTTTTCTCCAGAATATGACAAAATAACAAATTGATCAAAATAAGAAACATTTTTAATTACTGTGATTGAAAACTGTGGTTAATCTGCAAAACAAATGCTTTCTTAACACTTCTGAAGTTAAAAGATTATTATTGTTGTCCAAAAATGAACATGTCTCCAGACACTGTACTTATTTTATATTTATATGCTCTAAATGACATCATTTTAATAAAAATGACTAAATGTCATTAGTAATTTGTGAAACAAAACAAAAATTATGTGTATATATATGTATTATTAGAGTATTTTTGTGCTCCAGAATGTCAAGTTTACAAATATTTAATTATTGTGACTTAAAAATATTGTTATTCCACTTATTTTTAAAGTTAAAACATTAGTATATGTCTATAATATGTCTATTTTTTTATGCTCTAAATGACATAATTTTAATATAAAAGTGTATTAAATATCATCAGTACTTAGCCAAGCAAATCTAAAATTGTTTTGCTCAAATACAAAACTATATATTGTAAATCCTAAATAAAAAACATGCTATTTTTTCAGATATATTTAGCTTTATTTATTTATAGACAAAACAATTCCAGTATTTACAATCAACATGTTTAACATATAAAAACATTTGTTACTATACACACACACACACACGGTCATTTAGAGTATTTTTGTGCCTCAGAATATGTCAAAAATACAAATATATTTAATTATTGTGACAGAAAAGTATGGTTATTCCACAAAAAAAAAGATACTTTCTTAACACTTCTGAAGTTAAAACATTGGTATTGTTGTCTAAAATTGAATATGTCTATTTTTGTATATTTCTATGCTCTAAATGACATTATTTTAATATAAAAGTGGACTAAATGTCATCAGTACTCAGCAAAACAAAACTAAAATTGTTTTACTTTAACTGTTTTACTTTATTAACACACAACTATCCAAGATAAAATATACTTTAACATTTACATTATAATATATATAATACGCTAATATTATAATAATATACACTTTTTCAGACATATTTAGATATATTTATTTACAGACAAACCAAGTACAGTGTTTACGAAAAAAAAAAAATTGACCCACTGAAACTTTCTGAGGGGAAAAAAAGCTCCAACTGACAATGTTTATTTGACATCTGAAAGAAAAGCTACCCAGAATTGACAGAATAAGACAAAGTATAAACATTTTACACAAGCACATACCTACAAATCCAGAGAAACTGACAATTTGTGGTCTGATATTTTTTCCATAGCTCTAGTTTACCCAAGTCCCTCTTTAATCAACTGAGAATAGCCTAATGGGACGACAGATGTAGTTGCAAGTCTCTGTTTTAAAAAGGATTTTCATGACACAGCAAGAGCATTCCATCAACTCCAGAAACACTATGCTGTAATCCCCATCTCCTCTTCAGAAATAAAAACGTTTTAAGCAAAACGTGGGGTCATTAATGTATGTAGTGAAATGGCCCCTCGCAGACGTTGAGGAATATAGGCCAAATTCGCCCAACCCCCCACAGCCTCCTCCCAGACTCAGGCCGTTGCTAGGCGATGAATAATGAAGTTGCCTGGATACCGACTAGTATCCTGGAGATAATACACAAGCCTACATTAACGGCCATTATAGATCACATGGCGGCGGATTGTGAATAGCAGTACACTGGGGGAGGATGCAGCTGCCCCAGCAGGGAACCAGAGGAAGACCCATCCCTTTTTAACACTCAGTCCTCCATCTGGTCCCTAATTAGTTACCAGGACCACATTCTGTCATGGACAGTCATTTGATGGAGACTTTTAATGTCACAAAATTATTCTTCATGTGGCTTTTTCATTTTTTTTGTTTTATTGTTTGGCAATGCTGGAAAGAGTATTGAAAAATCATACAAGAGTAGAACTACCATTACCTGCCTAAAAATGCAGTGGAAGTAAAATAAAAATAACTGTAGTAAATATTACTCAAAGTATGAGTACAAAGTAGTATTTCAAAAGTACTCAAGAGTAGTGAGTGAGTATTACGCTGTGGAAAGCTGATGCATTTACATGTCATTTGTGGATGTGTGTAAACGTAACATTCTGTAGTGCATTTAGTAATGCCTAGCAGACACACAACATCATAACACGTTAAAATTAGGTTAAATTTAGGTTGTGACGTCAGGTGACTAAAATTTAATGTCATCGCCTAAGAACAACGTTATTTTGACGTTGATATTTGGTTGATTTTAGGTTGTGTTAAAGTGACCAAAATCCAACGTCGAGCCAACATCTTAAACCAACGTCATATTTGCATCAAATACTGACATTTATTCATCAGGTGTGGCAACCAAAATCCAACATCTGATAGACGTCATATTGGTAACGACTACAAAACTTCAAGCTGTAACATCATTAGACGTTCATATTTAGTTGATTTTAGGTTGGACACTAACGTCAAGCTGATTTTCATTTACAAACAGAATGCAACGTCCCCATGATGTTGGGGGACAATGTCAATCTGATGTCATGTTGACGTCTTATGCCCGCTGGGCGTTTAAGGCAATCGTGCTACCCACTGCGCCACCGTGATCTGAAGTTATGTTGAATTACTTCCAGATACTGACTGATCCATACACAAATATTTTTGTAGCTATAGAAGAAAAAATTAAGAGACCACTCGCCCATACAGCAAGAAGGTCACTGGTTTGAGTCCAGGCTAGGTCAGTTGGCATTTCTGTGTAGATTTAACATGTCCTGTGTTGGAGTGGGTTTCCTCCGGGTGCTCCAGTTTCCCCCACAAGTCCAAAGACATGCAGTACAGGTGAACTGGATGAACTAAATTGGCCATAGTGTGTGTGTGTGTGTGTGTGTGTGTGTGTGTGTGTACGTGTTTTTGTGACATGTCAGTACACAAATCTGTATAACGACATAGGTATGACACAGGTATTACAAAAAAGAGGTGAAATATGAGGACATTGGTGACGTCCACATTTCTCAAAAAGCTTATTAATCTCACAGGATGAGTTTTTTCAGAGAGTAAAGCTGCACACAGTCTCCTGTGATGGTTGGGTTTAGGGGTGGGGTGGGGTGGGGGCAATATAATATACGGTTTGGACTATATAAACTGAATGGAAGTCTATGTAATGTACCCACTTTTCACAAAAACAAATGTGTGTGTGTGTGTATGGATTTTCCCAGTACTGTGTTCTGTCTGAAAGGGCATCCTTTCTGTAAAATATATGCTGTATAAGTAAGCGGTTCATTCCGCTGTGGTGACCCCTGATAAATCAGGGACTAATCTGAAGGAAATTGATATACAGATATGTGTTTGAGCATTTTTGTTTTGTTTTGTTAAACTAATAATGACATTTTGGTCCTAACTTGAAGTGAAAAAGGTTGTCATTTGGAGCATTCTTCTATATATATATATATATATATATATATATATATATATATATATATATATATATATATATATTTTTTTTTTTTTTTTTTTTTTTTTTTTTTTTTTTTTTTTGCATAAAATAACAAAAAAAGGTGCAGTTTTCAGACATTTATATTCATTTCTTAGGATGTACCAATATATAAACTTCAGAAGGCTTAAGAAATCCATTTTTCACTGATTTACCCACATTTTCAGTCACAATAAATTAGTTTTTCTGACCAATTTCATTCATTTATTCATTTTGTTTTTCGGCTTAGTCCCTTTATTAATCTGGGGTTGCCACAGCTGAATGAACTGCCAACTTATCCAGCATATGTTTTACACAGCGGATGCCCTTCCAGCCGCAACCCAACACTGGAAAACTCCCATGAACACTCATTCACACACATACACTACGGACAATTTAGCCTACTCAATTCACCGGTACCACATGTCTTTGAACTTGTGGGGGAAACCGGAGCACCTGGAGGAAACCCACGCAAACCTGGGGAGAACATGCCAGCTTCACACAGAAATGCCAACTGACCTAGCCAGGGCTCAAACCAGTGACCTTCTTGCTGTTACACGATCGTGCAACCCACTGCGCCACCGCAACTCCCATTCCAACCATTTTCTTCTGGAAGAAATAAGATCTCTAAATAAGCATATGTATTTTAAAGTTGGAAGACAATTTTATGGGCTGCTTCGTGGCTCCAGTGCTCTGGTTTCCCCCACAGTCCAACGGCATGCGCTAAAGGTGAATTGGACGAACTAAATTGGCCATATTGTGTATGAGTGTGTGTGTGAAGTATATAAAATTTTTATATATTTATATTATATATTTACTTTTATATATTTTGTATATATTTATATTTTAAAGTATATTTATATATTTTAATATTTAAAGGAACGTTCATCTTCTTAATGTAAAAATAAAAGCAATACATTTACAAATAAAAAACAAGTGCACAAACTATGTACAGCAGGAATGTCCAAACTTGGTCCTGGAGTGCCGGTGTCCTGCTGATTTAAGCTCCAACTTGCCTCAACACATCTGCACAGATGTTTTGAAAAGTAATAACATTAAAATCTTAACATAATATACAATAATATAATATTACAGTATATGATAGAAAATGTATAAAAGAGCTATATGAATTATAATATAGGCTTCTTGGCATTGACCCTAAGAGGCTGCTTACCTCGCTTATTGTTGAAGTCCGCCCCTGATCAGAGACTAAGCCCAAGGAAAATGAATGAAGACTAGTTGAGTAAAATCAACATAATAAATCCAGTAAGTAAAAAAACAGAGATTTGTCACAATTTAACCCAAACTGTCTCTCTGTGTGTGTGTGTATAGTATACAAGTGGATCTTAAATAGTTACAGCAATTGCCTTCAATGCAGACACTCTGAAGACACTAAAACTAGGGTTTCTAATATAAACAAAATAAAATATCACGAGAACACCAGTTCTTCCTTGAGTAAATTTCATGTGAGCCCTAAAAGCTTATGTTCTTAAATATCAATATATTTTCTAAGCCACACATGGTTGCGGGGCTTTGAAAAATGATGGTTCTCTCTCAGGAATGTGCTGTTTGTCCTCTGTCATGGTTACCTGCTTTGTTTCTGCTTCTGCAGTGCACACATATAACGTCTCGTACATACATCTAAAACATCGGATTGCAATGCATTAATGCAGCATTCATACTTTCTCCTATTTTAGTTATAGGTTACTAGCTCATGCTCATTTTTTCTCCTCCGTCTTCCCTTTCCTTGTTTCATACACCAGTGTTCATTTTTCTGTTTATAGGCTGGTTGCTAACAACAGTTGAGCAGTGAAAACAATAAAGCCCACAGGTATCACAGAGATCTCTGTACATGATTTGAATAATTATGTCTTCCTTTAGCTAGGAGTTTATTCCTAATTACTGATATATCTGCTTTTATTTGTGTTGTTATACATTAAATTATGCATTCAATTATAATTATTTCATTTAATCAAATAAAGTTTTTGTTATAAACTGTCAAAGAATGACGTATGTGGTTGATCAGCCTTTATTTCTCTGTGTGTATGTAAGTGTGTGTGTGTGTGTGTGTGTGTGTGTGTGTGTGTGTGTGTGTGTGTGTGTGTGTGTGTGTGTGTGTGTGTGTGTGTTATGATCACCAGCAGTGTTGCTCTTGCAGGCTGCTGGACAGCACTCACATGCACACATTCACTTCACTGCACTACAAATCCCATCATGCACTTCAGTCACACACCTGGCCTAGATTTCCCGTGATCATAAACAGACACAGTTGAAGCTGTTTAGGACTAATTACACAGACTATTTGTACACTCTAACACACACTCGTTGCTAAGTCTTGTAAGCTTTCAAGTGAACATTACGGCACGTTTTGCCTTGCCTTGTAACCAATCTTTGCTTAGTTTTTTTTTTTTATGTTGTTTGCCGCCTGAATTGACCACTCGCCTGTTATGGACTACTCTTCTGGATTTTGCCTGTACGTTTGCCCCTGATTGTGACCATTGTCTGTGAGACCATTCTCTGTGTAATAATACCTGCATTTGGATCTGCAATTGAAGTTGAAGTCGTTGAAGTCAAAATAATTAGCCCTCCTGTACATCTTTTTCTAATATTTCCTAAATGCTGTTTAACAGAGGAATGAGTTTTTCACAGTATGTCTGATCATATTTTTTTCTTCTGGAGAAAGTCTTATTTGTTTTATTTCGGCTAGAATGGGTTGGGTAGGCGTTAAAAAATACTATTCATTGGGTCATTTAATAGATAACATAAATAATACTCTGTACAAGTACTGTTTTTTAAGTTAATGAGATGATTGGGTTTAGGGTTGGGGTGGGGGTAGACGTTAATAAAATAGGAATTATTTACTTCTATTTTGGGTTGAATGCCGTTTTTATTTGTTTTAAAAACCATTTTAAGATCAATTATTATTAGCAATTATTTTTTTGCAATAAAAATAAATAAATCAGTTAAATAAAATATATCAGGCTAATACTTCTAACTTCATGCAAAAGGCAATAGGCATCGTAACCTAGAAAATTTAGTTTAGTTCTTTGATTTTGTAGTTTTCAAGCCCAAATATTACTCGACTGCCCTGAATAAGACTGCATCTGTGCTGCTTTTTCAGCATAATCTCTGCCTCTGTTCACTGCAGTGCACAACCCATTAAGACAAGGACCAACAATCAATAATGTCAATGACGCAGGCCTAAAAAAGGCCTACAGCTGCCCTGCAAAGATACATGGGTATAACAGGAAGATATAGCAATACACCGATAAGCAAATTGATATGCAAACACTGAAGGACATCATACATGATTAGCTGCTCTTCCGCCTTTACTGCTTCCGGATGTTAACTGCACTGGAGATATTTTGATACCAGGACAATAGAACTTAAATAAACATTACACAGATTATTTCTAATTTGATATATGTCCGTGTTCAAATTTTTATGTGTAATAAACGTGAGAGATGTCGTCTATTTCCCAGTGATGGGCTGCATTCAATTCAATTCACCTTTATTTGTTAGCGCTTACAATGTAGATTGTGTCAAAGCAGCTTCGCATAGAAGATCATAGTAAATTGAAATAGTGTCAGTTCAGTTTTCAGAGTTTAAGTTCAGATCAGCTCAGTTCAGTGTGGAAGGGCATCTGCTACGTAAAACATATGCTGGATAAGTTGGCGGTTCATTCCACGGTGGCGACTGCTGATGAATAAAGGGACTAAGTCGAAAAGAAAGTGAATGAAAAGAATGTCGTATAATGAGCCTATAAAGCTTTTGCATTATTTATTGCCATCCATGTCAGTGTTTTCTTATAAGACCAATATTTTCTATTATGAATATATGGCAATGTTATATATCACAATAAAAAATGTAAGATTCTGCTTTTAAACAAAAAAACATTTTATTATTTAATATTCATGTGTGCTTTATCACCAACTTGGATGGTTTCCTTAAAATTAGATGGAGAAATAAATTTAGTGCATTTTAGTACATTTATACACACACACACGTATATATATATATATATATATATATATATATATATATATATATATATATATATATTTATATATATTTATATATATATATATACACACAAACACACATGTGTGTGCGTGTCTGTGGCCGCATGTTTGCATGTGCATAATACTAGTGTTGGGGGTAACGCATTACAAATAACGCAAGTTACGTAATAATATTAGTTTTGCTTGTAATGAGTAAAGTAACGCATTACTTTAAAAAAAATAAGTAATAATATTTGAGTTACTTTTTTTAAACAAGAAATAGAATGCTATACACTATAGAATGCGCTACAGATGTGTCACTTGTATTGTTTTGAATGGAAAAAAGTGTAATGGGGTGAACTCTAGATTGGATACATGGCCGGCCGGAAGTGCGATAAGCACATTAATATAGCAGCATTTTTTATGACACTACAACCATAATTAATATTTTTATAGTACTGTGACGGTTGGGTTTAGGGTTGGGGTGGGGGTAGGCGTTAAAAAATACTATTCATTGGGTAATTTAATAGATAACATAAATAATACTCAGTACAACTACTGTTTTTTACGTTAATGAGATGATTGGGTTTAGGGTTGGAGTGGGGGTAGACGTTAATAAAATACAAATTATGGGAAATTTAATAAATAATATAAATAATTCTTGTTAACTTCTGGCCGCAACCCTGTCCAATCTTGCAGCAACCAAGCGTAACTGTCAATATGGCGAATAAAGCCCGGCTTCTAGTACAAAAGCCAATCATTGATTGCTATAGACTGACATTACTCCGGGGGAGGGGCTTGGACCAAACGTGAGTTTCTGCAGATTTTGTGTAATTCAAACATTTAGAAACAAAACTTATGAGACAGTTGTTGTTTAGTTTTATTGGCGATTACTAATATGAAATTCAATTGTACGCTTGGCCAATAGTTTTAGAGAATTTGATGCTTCCCCATTCAGGCAGAATGCCCGAGCACACTATCCAAGGGGCGTTTTAAAGATGGCTGCAGAGTGAAATGACTTCCCTTAAAGGACTGTAATTGTATCCTGCACTCAATGAGAGAATTTTCTCCCTGCATAAACAAACAGAAATCAAGATGGCAGAGCCTTACATTTTTTAGCACTGGAAGTATTCTTATTATTCTTAATGCATGGGAAAAAAGTAGAAGAGGATTGTTTACATGTACACTTTACTTCATTAATCAGAGAAACATTGCATCAAACACATTGCTTTAATCTGTATATACGGCATGTAGAGCTCTGGGCTCAGGAAGTTCTCAGAAGATAACATATTTTATATTATTTTTATTTGATGTGTTTTTTAAAGGTAAATAAAGGTCATACAGTGTGTTGTTAATTGCAGAGCTCTTCTGTTAAAAAAACAAGAAAAAAAAAAAAAACAAGGTCGGAAAAAGTACCGCAAAAGTAACATGATGCATTACATTCCATAAAAAGTAACACAACTAGTTACTGTTTTGAAGAGTAACTCAATATTGTAATGCATTACTTCATAAAGTATCTTTCCCTAACACTGCATAATACACATAAACATTTATAACTTCAAACAAATCAATGGAAATTGATCGTTTTGCTCTGGTGAACTCTGATAAACAAGGAAGTATACCAAAGGAAATTTGTTCTCTTCATTTTTAGATGCAATCTGATCTACACGTGCACTGGATTTCTTATATTTTGCACACAGGAGACCCTGAGGTCTCATAACTCATTCAGGACATGGGCTAGGACTTGCCACACTACGATAGACCTAAAATATGGATTGCAATAAAAACTTACCAATGGCAGGGAAGCACTGCCTCTTAATTGAGGAGAAAAGTTAAAGGGTTAGTTCACCCAAAATTACAAGTCTGTTATTAAATACCCTCATGTCATTTCAAATAGAGAGCTCTCAGATGATATCCAAAATATCTTAATTTGTGTTCTCAGGGAATTGAAAAGACACGAGGGTTAGGAATTGATAACAGAACTGTCATCTAACCCATTAAAAGGTCCACAAGCTTCATAAAACAGCAAAAGCAGTCTATTAAAAGAGCAATTTGGTCTATACAGTTGAAGTCAGAATTATTAGCCCCCCCTGAATTATTAGCCGCACTGTTTATTTTTTCCCTAATTTTTGTTTAACGAAGAGAAGATTTTTTTAACACATTTCTAAACTTAATAGTTTTATTAACCTATCTCTAATAACTGATTTATTTTATCTTTGCCATGATGACAGTAAATAATATTTTACTAGATATTTTCAAGACACTTCTATACAGCTTAAAGTGACATTTAAAGGCTTAACTAGTTTATTTAGGTTAACTAGGCAGGTTAAGGTAATTAGGAAAGTTATTGTATAACGATGGTTTGATCTGTAGACTCTTAAAAACAAATATAGGTTAAAGGGGCAAATAATATTGACCTTAAAATGGCTTTTAAAAAATTAAAAACTGCTTTTATTCTAGTCTAAATAAAACAAATAAGACTTTCTCCAGAAGAAAAAATATTATCAGACACACTATGAAAATGTCCTCACTGTTAAACATCATTTGGGAAATACTTAAAAAATAAATAAAAAAATTTAAAGGGGGGGCTAATAATTCTGACTTCAACTGTATGTTCAGAGACCTGCAAGCATTTAACATTTTTTTTTTTTTTTAAAGGCCATTACTCATTTAATATGAGTTACAGACTGACATCAAGTACACACAGTCTGTGGCAGGACACCAAATAGGTTCAGTGGTTTATGTTGAAAGTTTGCTCACCACTGGCAACTGCACACAGACCCCATCCCTCCAGTCCTATTCTCATAGCAGCAGCTGTGAACATTCCCTGCAGTATCCCAGCCAATGAGACACTTCCGATGGACTTTTTCCATGTTGTCTGCACACTATTGATTGGACAAACAAAATGCGATTACAAGAATATGCTGATAATGATAGGTTGTTAAACGGTTAGATTTAGGTTATTATACTGTTAAAATTATTGAAATAAGTAAGCTCAGGAAATAAGAGTGAGAAAGACTAAACAAACTGCCTGAAATAGCAGTGATGGCTGAGCTGGAGAAATAAGTGGGAGGTTCAAACCGATCCTTGTGCTCAGACGTCCAGACCCTGCAATTAGGAATGTGCAGTCATGGGTATGTTTAAACACACACACAAACAGGCTTCCAGTTTTGCAGAAGCCCAGTTTCAGCTGCGAACAGAGGACTGACACTGACAGGGCAAGAAGGGAAAAAATGTCAAGTCCATCACGTGACAAATGCGATGACATCATTTCAACAAAATCTAGGACACGGAGGGAGGAGAGACTGCACGCAGGACAGTGGGAGGGTTCATGGTACCATGCAACACTAGGGCTGGTCTGATAGCATCTGTGTGACTGTCTCCACAGATTTACTTTAAAGTGCACTGCTCACAAACTCCCTGTTAACAATAAGGTTTGAATTGAACTTTTTCACTTTAATTCTCAACCATGTCTTTAGCTTAATAGTCAGAAACAGTATCTAATATGACTAAAAAATGTGATGCAAGACTACTGCCTCTAATGGCAAGTCAGAGGTATTGCAATACAATAATTAACATGGCTGTGCCATTTGTGGGAACCTAGCAAGAATTTACAGTATGATTTACAATATTAATCATATACACAATGGTCATCTTTATTATTCAATTGAATTTGTATAGCGCTTCTCACAATAATTATCGTTTTAAAGCAGCTTTACAAAAGGTGCACATTATTGTGTTATATTTATAATCAGAAAAGTTATCAGTTACCATACCTTTATTAGTTTCTAATCACTTTAACTAGTAACTAATAGCTTTTAACAGGCATTGTTATTATATATAAGCACAGTTAACTTGCAGTTATATAGGTGCATATGTGTATATATATGTCTTGTCTTCAAAGCCTTTGATGGTTGGCATCATCTTTTCACGCCCTGAATCTGTCTATATACTGTAGTTCTCATGGGTATCTGATGTGAAATTATAAAATAAGAGTCCTTTAAATCTTACACAAAACACTGTTTTGCCCTGATTAAAGAAATATTAGAATAAAACTATTAGATAATCACAGGCCAGTGTTACCTCATATTACTAATAGACATTACCACGGTGTCAACTAAACACTTCTCATGGCATCTGATGTGAAATTATAAAATAAGAGCCCTTTAAAACTTACACAAAACACTGTTCACCCTAATTAAAAAAAAATGAATAAAATTATTAAATATCACAGGCCAGTATTACCTCAGATTGATAACAGACATCACGATGGTGTCAATTAAACATTTTTTCACGGGTATCTGATGTGAAATTATAAAATTAGAGTCCTTTAAATCTTACACAAAACACTGTTGGCCCTGATATAAAACATATTAGAATTAAATTATTAGATAATCACAGGCCAATTTTACCTCAGATTGAAAATAGACATTACCACGGTGTCAACTAAACATTTCTCACGGGCATCTGATGTGAAATATAATATAAATATAAAATAAGAGCCTTCTAAAGCTAACACAAAACACTGTTTGGCCCTGATTTGAAAAAAAAATTAATTAAAATAAAACTATTAGATATCACTATGTCTAAAAAAAACATCAAAAAGAGATTAAAAATATAATTCCTTTGTGTATTTTCTACAGTAATGTGATATTTGTTCTTTCAGCAATCGATTTGACAGTTGATTTTAAACATGAATCTTATATTATCTGCTTGTAACTGCTTATTAAAATGATCAAATTACAGAACATAAATTGCAGAACATTAAAAGGCTCTTATTTCATAACTTCACATCAGATGCCCATGAGAATTTAGTGCTCCAGTATTGGCCAGCCCAGTCACCAGACATGAACATTATTGAGCATGTCTGGAGTAAGATGAAGGAGGCATTGAAGATGAATAATTTACAAACCTAAAGACGACAACAGCTTTCAGTCTGAAGCACATCTTATCATGAATATCAAAAGCACACAAGCGAGTAAAGGAATATCAGGTGTGTAAATGATTAGAAATTTTAGATAAAGAAATTTGATGCCTTCTATATATATATATATATATATATATATATATATATATATATATATATATATATATATATATATATATATAAAGTTAAAACCTCTCTCACACTATACAACATTAAATTAAATTAATAATAAAGCAAAATAACGATGATTAAACCAAACATTCTTATAACGCGTCACCATAATACCGTGTGTTTTGATAGCTTGCATGAAAGGAATCATTTACAAACCTAAAGGACGACAACAGCTTTCAGTCTGAAGCACATCTTATCATGAATATCTAAAGGCACACAAGCGAGTAAAGGAATATCAGGTGTGCACTGCACTGATTTACATCGCTCTAATCCTCCTTCCTCGTTGGACGTCACGCTGGCTTTGGCTCCTCCCCTTCATCCTCCACACAGACTGCCTCAATCTTGGACAGTGGGTTCACAGTTACTCCCGACAATATAGAATTTTCCTCCTGCCTCCTGACATCCGTCTCATCGCTCCATCCCTTCCAGAATAATGGTGAGTGCACATATTTTCCCTTTCACTTCATATAACGTCGGGCCAAAGCATTCGCGTCTGTAAGTGTGCGTGTCATTTAATCCTCGTCTGGTGTTTTTCAAAGCTGCTTGTCTTTGTCATTCAGCGCGCGCCCTTTGCTTAAAATGGAGGCGAGGCTCGCGACATTGCGACGATGTGACGCCGCGCAGAGATTCATTACCTTTTTTTTTTTTTTTTGCATGCAATCATGAGTGCTAGAACGAAAGTCTGTTATTCATCATGCATTTGGCTTTTAAATGCCTTCGCAAGCCACAGCAGATTGCATTCATCCATCCATTCAGCCATTCATTCATTCATTCGCTCATAACGGTGATGCAGAATATGCTTGACATTTTTAGCTGTTTGCCAAGTGTCATTATTAATGACATGATAATGAGTATTTTTTTATTATTAAAGGATGCATAGACCCTTTTTGTTTTTCACAAAATAGCTATATAGGCTAAGTGTACGCAATGCACCTGTCTCAAGGGTGCATCTCTATCTTACGTGAAGCGGAATGTTCGAGAAATGCATTACAGTGATAATCAAAACCAGTGTGCATTTGAAACATTTTAGAATGTAATAATGCATTGTCTTTTTATTTTGATAATTTTTATTTATGTTAAATAAAATATATATAGCTTTATAATTTGCAAATGGGACTTAAATTAGATCTTAAAAATGCACAAAGATTTACATTTCCTCCCCATTTTTTTGGGTTGCAAGCTCTTTTGTCAACACAAATTGACAGAATTTTCTTGAAATTTGCATCCACCCCTCCTCCCATCCGCATGAGGAGTAAACTGGGTGGGGACTGCAGCTGTCTGCAGAAGCTCATGTCTGGCCTGTGCAGTAGATGACTGCATTTCTATTCTTGTATTCCTATTCCACAGCTGTTATTATGCCCTATGAGATTTTACATTAAATGCTTAAAGCATTTCTTTATTTTCTGGAATTATTGTAATTACATTTCTGTGATCTGCCTTCGTTTTATTATCAGGGCAATTGCAATAAAATATTTAAAATATGTATGACCATATATTAAAATGTAAGAAATGTTCATTCAAAAAGACACATTGATCCCACATGTAATCTCCCTTTAAATTGTCATTAAGTACATCCGTTTCTGCTTCTAAAAAATTCGATGAAATATAAATTCCTCCTTATTGAAATCCACCATCTTACGTGGACTGTCAATATTACATAAAAATGGGAATAGGTAGATTTCCTCCAAGGTTTTTATTGTTCTCTCTCAGAGGCACGGTTTGGCAAGCCTGTTCTATGTGGGTGGGGCATTTGCCTTGTTCCCATTCTGCTGCCTCATTCCCTTTGAATAAAGAGAACTGACTGCTTTCTTTGTTCTTCCTTTGGTAACCATCAAGTCTTTTTTAATGGTGTTTTACCATTTTATGTGTCTGTTCATAAGGCAAATATAATTAAGGAAGAGATTACACTGCATTTATGGTGCATTTCTGATGGAGAGAAGAGGTGTCTATTGTTTTACCACAATGACGCTTGTATTGAAGGATGCTTTGGCACTTTTTCAGAACCAGCAAAACTGTCATGATTATGGTATTAACTATAATAACAGACTTTCTTCCCTATTTCTTTTTTCACAGCGTGAGTGCATCTCTATCCACGTTGGTCAGGCTGGAGTTCAGATCGGCAATGCCTGCTGGGAACTGTATTGTCTTGAGCATGGCATCCAGCCGGACGGGCAGATGCCCAGCGACAAAACCATCGGAGGTGGCGATGACTCCTTCAACACCTTCTTCAGTGAGACCGGAGCTGGAAAACACGTCCCCAGGGCTGTCTTTGTAGACCTGGAGCCCACTGTCATTGGTGAGATCACGTGGTTAAATTTTAAAATGGATGATTTTGTGTTATTTTATTAGTAATTTATTAATTTGTGTGATTAGTTTGATAACATGTCTTCATGACCCATCTGTGCAGATGAGGTGCGCACTGGGACATACCGTCAGCTGTTCCACCCTGAGCAGCTCATAACAGGAAAGGAAGATGCTGCTAATAACTATGCCCGTGGTCACTACACTATTGGAAAGGAAATCATTGACCTGGTGCTGGACAGGATTCGCAAACTGGTAGGTAGTTTTTAATAAAGAAACTTTAAACTTTAAATTAATTAAATGTTATACTGTGATATTAACCAATTGGTTTGTTTTTAGGCTGACCAGTGCACAGGTCTCCAGGGTTTCCTGGTCTTCCACAGCTTTGGTGGTGGCACCGGTTCTGGCTTCACCTCTCTGCTGATGGAGCGTCTGTCTGTCGACTACGGCAAGAAGTCCAAGCTTGAGTTCTCCATCTACCCCGCTCCTCAGGTCTCCACCGCTGTGGTAGAGCCTTACAACTCCATCCTGACCACCCACACCACCCTAGAGCACTCTGACTGTGCCTTTATGGTAGACAATGAGGCCATTTATGATATCTGCCGTAGAAACCTTGACATTGAGCGCCCTACTTACACCAACCTCAACAGGCTGATCAGTCAGATTGTGTCCTCCATCACAGCCTCCCTTAGGTTTGATGGTGCCCTCAATGTGGATCTCACTGAGTTCCAGACCAACTTGGTGCCCTATCCTCGTATCCACTTCCCTCTGGCTACCTATGCCCCAGTGATCTCCGCAGAGAAGGCTTACCATGAGCAGCTCTCTGTGGCTGAAATCACCAATGCTTGCTTCGAGCCGGCCAATCAGATGGTCAAATGCGACCCACGTCACGGCAAGTACATGGCCTGCTGTCTGCTGTACCGTGGTGACGTGGTGCCCAAAGATGTGAACGCCGCAATCGCCACCATCAAGACCAAGCGCACCATCCAGTTTGTGGACTGGTGTCCCACTGGTTTCAAGGTTGGCATCAACTACCAGCCTCCCACTGTGGTTCCAGGTGGTGATCTGGCTAAAGTGCAGAGGGCCGTGTGCATGCTGAGCAACACCACAGCTATTGCTGAGGCCTGGGCTCGTCTGGATCATAAGTTTGATCTGATGTACGCCAAGCGCGCCTTTGTGCACTGGTACGTGGGTGAGGGTATGGAGGAGGGCGAGTTCTCTGAGGCCAGAGAGGACATGGCTGCCCTGGAGAAAGATTATGAGGAGGTTGGTGTCGACTCCATCGAGGGTGAGGGAGAGGAAGAGGGCGAGGAGTACTAAAATATTCACTAAATGTCTAAAACTGAACACAGTAGACCGCTAATTTACACACGATAAACATGAGGTATCAAGTGTAAAGTCTACTCCTAAATGTTAGAGACACATTCTTGATCAGTTGTTGTGTTGTTATGGCCAGTATGCTTATTATTTGTGGAATTTGCTTGCCAAATTTGGAATAAATTGATGGTGATGTGCTACAATCTGTCCATGTGCAGTTCTTTAAAAATCTTTCTTGTACATGTTAACATAAGCTTTTGGTTTTAAGACATTCTGGGCATTGAAGATAAGTAATCTGCTTACTAACCTTTGGCAGGTTTGGCTTCCAACCACTTGGGATGAAGGAAAAGTAGATTAGTAGTCACTCAGTGGTCGGTATTAAGGCCATTCTAGGTTTTTAGGGAGGTGCAAGTGAGTAACAGCAATAGTTTGGTCACACAAATGAAGGAAAGCAGGTCATGATATCAAAAAGGACTTAACAGGATAGTAAACAGCTAATTATCTAAGATAATGATGCCAGAAAGTAATAGCAGCTTTTGTGATATTTTATTCAGTAGTGTTAAAAATGAATGCATGGGGTTCCAGAAGTCCTTTACCAAATAAGCTTTGTTGGCCCAAAGTTTCCTTTCTAAATTCAAGTTTAAAGTATGAACGCTGTACTTACTAACAGTTTTTGGTAGAAAAAAAAACAATTTGGGGTCAAATGTGTGTACAAAAATAATACAAAATCCAATTCAAACATTAAAGATTGAAAAGTGGTACAAAAGGTTCAAATTTCTTAATGCTATTCAAAATAGTGCCAATGCTACCTACATTTTTTCATCATCGAAAGTAAAATTCACACTACTCCTTTTTTCTGATCCACCGTCTGGTGGTTCATCAGGCTCCAGAAAAGCGCTGGCATTGAGCACACGCCGGAATCATTGGATTGGCATGCTACTGGATCCTCAGTCAGCCTTTGGTACCCTTTAAGACGCCTAGAAAGGTTGAAAAATCAAGGCCAGTCAGTGTTTTCCAACCATGTTAATGTTCACACAAATTCGCTTAATGATTAGGGGAAGGGGAAACCCGAAAAGCATTGCTTGAATAATTCATAATACTTCACAAATAATTAATGCCAACTGAATAAATCAGTGGATGCTTTAAAATGACTCACTTATACGCAAAAGCTACAGCAGCCATTGCTGATACGACAGTCAAGATCCCCAACAACAGGGCCGCGGCACCTGCAGATGTCAACCTGGAACCTGCTGAATGATATAATGGCACAATAACTCTAAAAGCCTTCTCTAATTTTGGATTGCCAAGCATGATGTTGCAACAGTAAATAACTTACCTATGTTTATGTTAACCCTGGCATTTGTGACAGCCATACTGACGTCATTCGCCATGGACACATTAATGCAGAAGGTTCCAGAGTCATTGAAGAAATGACGAAGGATGAGTTGGCAATCTGAAGATGGGCTCACGGCATTGCAGATGGTCATAACTGGTGCATGACAGTCAGCATCCGACACTATAGTGCACACTTCAGTGGGGATGCTAAAAAGACAAGGCTCATGAATTCTACAATTCATTAATATATTGCTTAAAGTGAGTCTGTGAAGTAAATACTACACAAAAACAAATGCTAATTTACGCAGGTTTCATGTTAAATTTAAGACTTTAAGACAATTTTAAGACTATTATGAATGAAATTTTTGACTTGCACAGGGCTAAATGCTAAGAATTTTTTTTCTGAATATCCCAGTAGTGAGGAAAGTAAAGATATGTTATATTTAAATAAATAGTAAAATATTACATTAATATTGGGATTGTTGGTGATTGTATGGGTGTTAAAGGCCAAATGGGTAGCTATACATGAACAAAGGAAAATTCAGACCTTTTAAAAAAGCTTTAAGACCTACAACACAATGTTTCAGTAGATTTAAGACTTTTTAAGGCCTAAAATTGAGCTTTTGAGATTTAAGACTTATTAAGACCCTACATGCACCCTGATGTTATATAATTTAGCTCTAAAAAGTATGATAGAATATGAAGAAATTCTAAATTGTATATTATTATTTTTGAGAAATTAACTTGTAGGTGTATTTTCATTGTAATTGTTTATGGTTACAATGATTGTTTTGAAGAAATGATGTAAAATCTATGATATAATGTAGCTTTTTTCACTGTTTTGTAGTTGTATTTACACAGTTTTTTAGTACTTGTTTATTTGTTTTGTTATGTGTTGTAGTAACTTGTTTTATGACATTTAGCAATCATTTTCTACCTAAAATGACACATACAAAACAAAACTTGACTGCTACTATCATTGTGCTGCGCATCAAGGATTGAGCTGTCTATACTCAGTTATGTGCTTCATAGCATTTGTGTCGGTGTGTTCATTCATTCATTAATTTTCCTTCAGCTTAGTCCCTTTATTCATCAGGGGTCGTCACAGCAGAATGAACTGCCACCTTATCCAGCATATGTATCTTCCAGCCGCAACCCAGCACTGGAAAAAACACCCATAAACACTCTTGCATTCACAGCCATGCACTACGGCCAATTTAGCTTATTCAATTCACCTATAGCCCATCTCTTAAGACTGTGGGGGAAACTGGAGCACCCAGAGAAAACCCATGCAAACATGGGGAGAACATGCAAACTTCACACAGAAATGCCAATTAACCCAGCCAGGACTCGAACCAGCAACCTTCTTGCTGCGAGGCGACAGTGCTAACTAGAGCCACCGTGCCGATCTGTCAGTACATTATTAGATTGTATTCTGCGCAAAAGACAGACCCTTCAGAAATCTCTCCTCTAAATTCACAAACTCTTTATAAGTATAAGAACTGATAGTTAGACGCTTATTTTGTTACCTAAAATAATCAAGTAAAACCTACTCAACAAAAATGTTTACTTTTTTAAAACTTAGTTAAAGGGTCAGTTCATGGAAAAATGAAAATTCTGTTATTAATTACTCACAGATCTTCAGATATTTTAGATGAAATCTGAGAGCTCTCTGACGCTTTATAGACAACAAGAGTCCAAAAAAGAAACTAAAACAATCAAAATCATTCATGTGACTTCATTGGTTCAAATGGAATCATCCAAAAGTTCCAAGAACACTTTTGTGTGCCAAAAAACCTGTAAAAACGACTTTAATTGCCAATGCCTTCCGTCTCAGGTCAAGGTGCATGTTTACTTGGATTTTCGCCTTATTAAAGTTGAACCACTGTAGTCACATTAAATGTTTTGACATGTTTTTGTTTCTTTGTTGGACTTTTAATGTCTCGGGACTGTTGCGGTCTTTGGAGGATGAGGGAGCACTCGGATTTCATCTAAAATATCTTAATTTGTGTTCAGAAGACGAATAAAGGTCTCAGGGAATTGGAATGACACAAGAGTAATTACACAGAATTTTAATTTCTGGGTGAACTCATTAGCTGTGTTTCTATCCGCCTATTTTTATGCGCATTTTGGATTTGCACATAAAAAATGGTTGACGGAAATGTCAAGATGAGCATACATTTTGAAAATGTGCATAAAAAGTGTATGCGCAGAACTGAGTAGGATAAACGTTTTTCATGTGATTTTGTTATAAGAGATTATGTGACAATGAAAATATGTGTGAATGGACAAACCAGCAGGCTGAGCACATTGTGAAACATCTAAAATGTTGTTTTGGTCATTTCAAAATCTATTAGTGTCTTTATATTATTAATGACCTACAGAATTGTAAAGAGCATCAATTCTCCAAGAGCGTCTCTGCTCCAAGTCTCATGCCTTCAAATGCCACCACGCATTCATTGCGTGTCTGCATTGTCTTCTGAGGCGCAAGTCATTTATTTAATTTCAACAGTTCACACTTAGGCCCAATCCCAACTCTATTTTTTACCCTTACCCCTTCCCCTTAGCCCTTATAACTGACTGTTACGAGGAAGGGCTTCAAAATTTACCCCTAAGAATTGGGACAGCACTACAGTACCTGCACACGTCATCATATGTCATCGCGATCTCATGCTTCAAATGAGATCAGACGATCGCGACTGCTCTAGTTATTCCAGTTGTGCTATTTTTTGGTGTTTATCTTCAGGAAATCACTGAAGGCATATATTATGTTATTATAATGATCTAAAGTGGCAATAAGACCGTAACTGTACTGTGTATTTACACAGTGGCCATATTCATCTGTGTAAACACACGAAAACAACATTATACTTTGTATAACATTTATTACATTATAGCAGACAGGGTATCCGAGTGCCATCGAGTGTCAGAATGTTGTGGGACTACTATACAGGAGTTATTATAATGGATTATAGATTGCGAAATTTAGCGGGTTTTTTTTTTTTTTTTAAAGCATGACAGTAAAACACGAACGCGGTTATGAATATATTAAAACATGTATTTGTTGGTTGTAAAAATACTTAATAATGACTAAAAATACTTATTTAAGGATTTCCTTTCTTCTGGGTTCAGCAATACTGCTGTTGTGGCAGGTGTATTCTGGGAAATTTTCTTACCCCTTGGTTTTGAGTGTAGTCCTGAAAAATCTTTGTTTGAAGGTCTATTCACCCCTTCCCCTTAGCCCTACGCCTTCAAGCTAAAGAGAATTGGGACACCCCTACCCCTTGGTGTGACGCACAAAACAAGTGGTAGGGGTAAGGGGAAGGGCTAAGGCCTAAGAGGTTGAATTAGGATTGGGCCTTAGATATTGCTTGATATTATACCAGGTCCGTCATTCTGTCCCGTGAGGGAACCCTGAGGTTGAGGATAATTGAGCCCAGGGCTCCCGCCTAGTCCATAAGAATGTAAGTGGGTCCGAGATCAGGTAGTTCTCGATAGCTCTCCTTGGTAAGGGAGGAAAAGGGGGAGATGGGGTGGATGGGGGACTCTTCAAAAACAAAGATAAGGGAACAAGGCAAGACGGGCTATTTATAGTGAGTTTGCAATAATCTAATCTGGTTTAATAATGATTGCAGATGAGAGACCAGCCACGATCAGTCATCATATCAAATGCTCCTCTTGAAATTTTGATATTTGGCGCCAGTTTATCAGCAAGTGACGATTTTGTTCTTTTTGACTCCCTGGATGTAAACACTGCTTTATTTGCAAATTTTTAATGCGATATTAAAGTTTTGGGCATACATGTAATTAAAATTTTTGGATACTGACTTAAAAAGCACAAACAAAAAACTAGAGAAGATCACGTGCTTATAACTGAACACAGTATTGTATCAGCTCCGTATACTGCACCAATCAGATGAATACCGAGACACTATAAATAACCAGAGTTTTCCATTCCAGTCATCTTCGTCTTGAAGAATCCCTCCATCCACCCCTACTTCTGATTGGGCGGCACAGCGGCCCAGAGGTTAGCACTGTCACCTTAAAGCAAGAATGCAACTGGTTCTGTCCCTTACCATGCCCGTCTGTGTTTCTGTGCAGAGTTTGCTTGTTCTCCCCCTGCTCGCATGGGTTTTCCCCAGGTTTATCAATTTCCTCCCACCATCCAAAGACATACACCAGTAAATTGACTACTCCATAACAGCAAACTCTTCTCAGCCGACTCTTCTCAGCCAATTATATCTTAGCACGTTCACAAGCAGGGGAGTCTCAAGACTTACCTGAGCTCAAACTCCCCTCTCGCCCTTCAAACTGGAGGGAGCCCCTGGCTCGAGGATATCCTGAGCTAAGGGTTCTCCCCCCGGGCAGCATGCCATATACGCTTTATTATCAATCATAAGCTAAGTGTGAACTCTTGAAAGAAGATTTTCTTTTTCTCAGTGTATATTTTGTGCATGTTTTCGGAGATCTCACCTTCCTTGGCAAGAAACGGTGAAATCCACAGCATTCTGCTCCATCTCTGTTAGCAGAAAGCCATCAGCTACAGCCACCTGGACGATCTGCACACTCTCAATGCCCTCTGAACAAACAAACATACATCATTCTTCAAGGCCGATAGCGTAACGCAAATAAACATGAGCTGACAAAGAGAGGAGGCTCACCGATAATCTCGATATCAGTTGAGAAGGATCCATATCGGTAAATCACACAGCCGTTTATGTTTGGGGCCTGACGCTTTATTATCGACACATGGGCTTGGTTTTCAATAGACTCATCCTCCACCATCACCATGTCTGTGGCTGATGATTTGGAAAATAATTTTTTATATTTATAAAAACTGTTTTGTTTATATTATTACATTTGATGAAATATCTCTATTGAAAAAATAAGAATAAAGAATAATAACTTACCAGTTGCCTTCAGTGGTGTGTTTGTCACAGTATTCAGTGTTTCAGACATCTTAAATTCAGGTACAAGATCAACAACCTGCCTCTCAAGGCTGGATTTTGATGGATCTCCATTTGTAGGTGCAGGTGGAACAGTTTTCATTGCAGATACAGGTGTGGATTTCACAAAGGGTGCTGAAAAATGTCTGGTAGGATGATCTGTTGAATCATGAAGTAAACGATCAACACTTTTACTTTAGCTGGAATATCCAAGAATAAAAATGGAAACTGACTTTTTCCCCTCATAATTCTGACTATGAAATCTTGCGGATGACTTTCAGACAACGTCAGAATTGCAAGAAATGCTAAATGTTAGTAATGTTTATTGTAAATGATACTTATATTTAGCCTATACACTACAATGAGGTCTAAATCTGCTGTAAAAAGCAGAGCAGTTGAGGGTTTATACATTTACATAACATTATACTGAGCCCAAACCGATTTATTTCTTTTTTACAAAATGAATGTAGTTAAACCATTGTAGTTAAACCACAAATTCATTATGATTTTGCTCCACTAACCATAGTTTCACTGTGCTATTCATTAGAGATGCACTGAAATAAAAATAAAAAACTTTAGGCCAAAACCTAAACTTCCAGATGCATTTGGCTGAAAAATGAAGTCAAAAATGCAATAATTTCATAAGACTTTTTACATGATAACATTAATAACCAATGAAATAACCACATTTTATTGACAGAAAAATGTTATTGACAGCAAAGTAGTGCTACTGCAAGAGGCAGCAATAAGTAAACTACGTAAAAAAAGTCCTTCCGAGGTATTATTTGAGTGGATTTTTTCGGTGAGCATGCGCAGATCATACGTAGTGAAGTATAAATGTACATGAGCAGAATATACTCATAGTAGAATATTATGCTATTTTAAATTAGCATACATAAGCTCATCCATAACATGCTCTGTTTCTCTTGTCTTTGGTCCTTGCACAGCAATAAACCACCCTTGCGTGATGCAAGCCATTGAAATGAATGGATTTCATAGCGCACTGCTTTCCGTGTCCACTGTGAAACCACTTTACACAGTGCAGTGACAACGGCTGGAGAGAGACTGAAACCAACCAGCTCACAAAACACTGCTACACAGACATTTTAGCTTATAATTTCAGCTATTTTTCTCTTTCAGGTGATAATTGGCTAATAATTTCTTCGGCCAAAAATTCAGTGCATCCCTAGTGTTCATAATAAAACAGAGGATAGTAATCCATTCATCAAGAAAACATACTTAATACACATGTACTATAATAAAAGCATGATTCATTTTCATAAGGGTGGGCAAGTTCTATTTGTAGGACATCAGACTACAAGTTCATTGATCAGAACATTTCCTTTTAATATTTAAATATATATAGTAGTAAATTGTAGTTAAAGATATATCATTTGCATACTTTGTCCAGCAGTGTAAAGAGTGAAAGCATGCAGTGCACCTGTAGCGAGGTGTTCGCTGGGGTGTTTGGGGCTCTCAGAGGTGAAGGTGTTGGCAGTGGATCCTTCAACTGGAGGATTCGGTGGACCTGAACAAGACGGATCTGGAATAGCTGCCTGTACGACGACTTGCGGCTTGAAGACCCCAGATGCAATGTAAGTGTGTGTGACGGTGGATTCCCTGGATATTACAGTGCCACTGCCATCCCCGAAGTTCCAGTTGAAAGTCACGTCAGATTTGCTCAAGTACTCACTGGGGTCGTGAAGGGTGATGCTGAAGGCCACTGCTCTGTTCTGGACGAATTTGTGATCACCTTGGTCTTTGTCGTTTACCTGAGTCAGAGAAACCGCAAAGGGAATCTGGTCTAGAAATAAAGGGATGAAATAAAGTATAATGTCACTCAGGGTATGCTTACAAGAAATTGTGTACTAAATTCTTTGCTGCTTTTTGCACGATTACCATTTAAACAGCTAAAGTTTTCACTATGCGACAGACCAGTAGATGGCAATCTACATGTGTTGTCATCTAAATTAATAGCCAAAATGCAGAAAAAACACGTAGTGAAAACCCATAACACTGGCTATTAAATAAAAAATGAACATATTTCATTGAAGTTATATGCCTTCATAATCTTTAATAAAAACAAGAGACAACTCTTGTTTCTTGTGTGAGAGTGGGACTTGCCAACCACATGAGATTAACCAAAGGACCCTTTTCGCAAGACTGTTATGAAGCATTTAATGGTCATCATTATCTTAAATACATGAAAGTTCATAACACTTTGCATGTTTATAACACTTTACATTGACAGACGAGGACTGGAATGAGGCTATATATAGAATCTATAGATCGTCTGTTTGTGCTAGACATAGCCTTATTCAATTTAAAGTGGTACATAGACTTCGTCTTTCCAAGTTCAAGCTGGCAACGATGTAGTCCTCTGTTGACGCCATCTGTACAAGATGCAAGCAGCCCCCTGCTACATTAGCCCATATGTTTTGGTTATGTCCCAGATTATCTGAATTTTAGTCAAAATGTTTTTAGAATATTTTGTAAAGACGTTGATGCAAATTCCTTAACTTCTGTCTTTGGTATTGTATAAGAAAAAAATAACAATTTGTCAAAAAGTGAATTGGGCTGCATTGCTTTTACTTGATTTTAATCAATTGGAAACTATCATTTCCCCCTTCTGTTAAACAGTGGGCCAACGATGTGTTGCATTTCCCTAGTCTGGACTTAATTTAAATGGTTCCAGGTCCAAGTTCACTGATGTGCTTTCATAAATTACTTCCAAAGCTACATGGAATTGTAAGTGGACTAAATGATGCTGATGCTGTCAGGTTTTGCTAGTATTGTACTGATGTTGTCTTCATTTTTTATCTTTGTTTATATGTACACAATGTTAAAGCACTATGTTTGTATATATGTTGTGTTGTTAGTTATGTTGATTAATGAATGTATGTTTTTTTGACTATTTAAATAAATTAAAAGGGGAAAAGGGGGAAAAAAGTATTGTTATGTAATTATGTATGTATTATATCATTGTGTCAAATTAGAAAGAATAAATTACCGCTGTGTAAGATGTTTCTAATGCAGCGTCTATGAGGAAATTTATGAGAGTAAATTTGACATTGTTCTTTCTTCCGGCTGCCGTTATCAGTCTCACACCAGTTTTTTTTTTCTGAAAGTCCTAATAAAACAATTGTGGCATTTTTGTTTCATTATTTTAGCAAATGGGATTGTTGCGGCACGGTGGCGCAGTGGGTAGCACAATCGCCTCACACCAAGATGGTCGCCGGTTTGAGCCCCGGCTGGGTACGTTGGCAAATTACAGAACTAATATTTAGTTGTAGATGCATTATTTTTAAAACTTGTTGAGTCAAATCAAAAAACTTTTGTCACCCAGAAACAGGTATTTCAGTCAATAATGAACAAACTGCATCCCACAGATTCTGTCAGTTTTGCGGTGTCAGTCATTAATTCTCCTTCAGCTTACTCCCTTTATTCATCAAGGGTCGCCACAACGGAATGAACTACCAACTTATCCATTATATGTTTTACACAGAGGATGCTCTTCCAGCCGCAACCCAGTACTGAAAAACATCCAAACATACTGATTTAGTTTATTCCATTCACGTATAGCACATGTCTTTGGACTGGTGGGGGAAAATGGAGCACCCAGAGGACAACGCCACGCCAACACGAGGAGAACATGCAAACTACATACAGAAATGCCAACTGGCCAAGCTGAGGCTCGAACCAGCGACCTTCTTGTTTGCGACCGATTGTAGTTTTGGGTTTTGCTTAATAAAATAAATGTATTATGTCACCACCAAGTTTTCACTTGGGTTATGGCAAGGGCACTGAGCGGGCCACACCATTACCTCAATTCTTTTTGCCTGAAAACAAGATGTTGCTTGCTTTATTGCTAATAACTGTGGTTCAAGATGTGTGTGTATAAGTGTAAGTATAAACACACATAAACACTCAATCAAATTAGAAACAACAGGGAAATATAATAGAAGTCATTAAAATTAATAGAATTAATCATCTTCTATTTAGGGCAGCACTTTTGCTCAGTAGTTAGCACTGTCGCCTTACATCAAGAAGGTTGCTGGTTCAAACCCCGGCTGGGTCAGTTGGCGTTTCTGTGTGGAGTTTGCATGTTCTCCCAGTGTTGGCATGGGTTTCCTCCAGGTATTCTGATTTCCCCTACAGTCCAAAGACTTGCGCTATAGGTGAATTGAATAAGCTAAATTGGCCGTAGTGTATGTGTGTGAATTAGTGTGTATGGATGTTTTCCAGTGTTGGGTTTCGGCTGGAAGGGCATACGCTGCATCAAACATATACTGGATACGCTGGCGGTTCATTCCACTGTGGCGACCCCTGATTAATAAACTCAGCCAAAAACACAATTAATGAATGACATGAAACTGTAAAAGAATTATTTGTTGTACTCGCCGATTCACTGCGCTCCAAGTTTACTCACCTATGACGACTTCTGCTACTGAAAAAAAACATGTAAAAAAAAGGGTCCATGGCAAACCACAACCATCTAATCAATTCCTCACTGACAATCAAGTCTCACCCTTAATTTACTTCTGATCAACGTTTGTTAGTTTCATTCGGGTAAATAGCTAAAAGGAAAAAAATAACATTTGCAAAAAAAAGAAGAAATTTAAATCTGTAAAGGCTAAATTTATTTTAATATTGGGAATGACATCAGTAATTGTTATAATAAAATAAACAAAAAAACTATATATTTTAATCCAGAGATACTGAATGATCTCTAAAATTTCCATAGCTGTACACCACAATAAGAAACAAAAAGACCATCTTAAAGGCACAGTGTGTAATTTTCACCACTACAGGGACCATATTCACAACAAACAAAGGTATGGTGAATAGTATGGTGAAGCCATATTCATATTCATAGCCAAACCATATTCACAACAAACAAAGGTATGGTGTATAGTATGGTGAAGCCATGGCTGAGTGTGGACTCATGAGAGTTGTGGTCTTCATTACATCCTACTAGACTCCTGCAGAAATCGTGTTCATAGATAAGCTAAAGAAAGGGTATTTAAACTCAGTCCTGGAGGGCCGGTGTCCTGCTTCTGTGCGTTTAGCTCCAACTAGCTTCAATACACCTGCCAGGGAGTTTCTAGTACATCTGGTAAAAGCTTGAATAGCTGGTTCAAGTGTATTAGGATTGGTGGACGATGAAGGTTGGAGCTAAACTCTTCAGGACACCGGCCCTCCAAGACCAAGTTGCTTTCGCTCATCCATGAACATGATTTCTGTAGGAATCACACAGAATGTAAAAGGTTTGGACACACCTGAGCTAAAGTATTGAACACTTCATCATTATCTATTTTTAAATCACTTCTTTAAAAGTAACTTTTTAGCTTGGCTTTTTAAGATTATTTTAATAGTCCTTTCTACTGCTACATTTGACATTTTTACAGACGTTTCTCTTGCCTTATTTCTGTTTTTATATTCTGTCTTTTTATTTTTACCTTGTCTTATGTACAGCACTATGGTCAGTCTTGTGACTGTTTTTAAATGTGCTCTATAAATAACTGAACTTGAATTTGAAGTATTTAACACTTATTATTACGGCAGTAAGAAGTAGAGTAAAGGCTCCTACAAACCGGGACGTTTTAAGTTTGCGTTTATCATCAGCGATTTACGAGGCGTTTTTCAGTGTTCAAATCCAAGCGCTTTTCACTGGCGTCAAGCTGAAGACTATGCTAAATCACTCTTTTGACGTTAGATGGTGCTGCACAATTTTAAGCTTCTGACATCCACTTATAACAGAGAAGAAGAGGAGGAGAGGAAGTTCACACGTTTGTTTATTGACCTTATTCTCAGTAGACGAGCGGGCGCTGCCATTTGAATCTTTTTGGCACGAGACTTCCGGTCTCATTCACTTCCATTCATTTTTAGACATTAAAAACTGCTCGTTTCGCTGTTTGATGTTGCAAACTGATATTTCCTTGTTATATTATTCTACTTGGTCTGTATAGTCATGCAAACATTTGTTTGTAGAGCAAGTAGTTTGACCGTTTTTTGCCGTTTATTATTCCTTGTCATTTCTCCCATAGGCGACTGAAACGGAAGTTCTAAGACAATCGCGAAAACAGGCGCACTTCCGCATTTTAGAATAAGGTCAATAAAGTTACTGGTGACTCGAACAAGCATAGATGGTTCAAGCAGCAGCTCCAGCTCTAGCGATGAAGAAATGATTATTGTTCACAGAGCAATAAGCAGCTCTACGTTCATATGGCCTCTGGGCATCTTATTCAATGTGCGCTCGCTTTGATAGTTTTGCGCTTGAGCGCCTCCAAGTGCTGTTTACTGTAACTTCAGCAGCTTCGTGCACGTGAACAAAAATGCTGGTCTGATTGGTGGAGAAGGTTTTGACGCCAACAAAAAAACGAGCATGAGGCTTTTTTTTTTAAAATGACGATTTTGCGCCTGGCGTTTTAGGCGTTGGTGTGCACGTTCACATTGACGCCCTTTATTTAGTTACGAGGCGTTAAACGTCGACGGACAACGTGAGCAAAAAACATCTTGGTGTGCACGGGCCTTAAGGCTAAAAGATGGCGAAGGGAAAGCAAAACGCTGAGCAACTGCTGATGAGAGATGAGTGTGATGTGGAATAAAAGCAGCAGAGCTTTTATTATTCCACAATACAACACTTCCAGTTCTTCCTAGTGATTTCATGGTCACCCTGTTTTACCAAAGTACACACATTTTAGGGTTCTGTTATAATGTTGCTCAGTGCAGTCTAATAAAACACACAGCATATCAAAAAAGCATGCTGTTTCCCTGTTTTCTAAAACCAAACCGGAAATCGAGTGTTTGTGACATCATTAGCGTGAACACACAACACAAGGCCCGTTGTCACTAGTTAAAATTGCTTATTTATATTTTAATGAAAAGATCGTACATATTTGCCCTTTAACTTTTGCTTGATGCCAACATTTGAGTTAGACTCACCAATGATCGAGAACTGTGTGGATGCAAATCCAATGGGGATGAATCTGTCTTTTTGCCTGTAGTGATAGATGACAACATCCATTATATAAGAGCCCAGAGGAACATCATCAGTGTCGATGGTCAGCGAAGAGGAAGGACCGTCGCAAACCTGCCAGTATTTGCCTGTCAAACGCAAGAGGAGATGCTGAAGTGAATACACCAGGTGTAAAAGTGCACCTTGCAGTACAGCAGTTGCTTTCCTTACCCCAGGTTTTCCATACAAACACATATGGAGGTGGCTTGTCTCCCTGTCTGGAAAAGAGATGAGCATTTGGAGACACAGCGTTCCATGAGTTTTCCTCAGGATACACGGGCTCGCCTTCGTGAAACTGTGTGCCTAAATTAGAAAAGTTTCCATATTATTAAGATGAAATTGTGCTTTGTAAATAGTCTGAGATTAGGATCATAGAGAAAATACCATTGATGGTGCAGTTTTTTGCCCAAACAACTTGTCCATCAGGCAGGACCTTCTGGTTATGAGGGAACACGATGTCAATGGTGAAGCTGATTTTTGCACCGGTCAAGGTAGGAGCATCATTTCCCACATCAAACTTCAGCTGGCCACCTGTAGAAATGCACATTATGCATATGTGCTATTAAAAATAGGAGTCCTAAAAGAGGATTTTTGCCGTGATGCCACTGAAAAATCATTTTGGGTCCACTAAAAATAGTACTGTTCCAGAAATTTCACTTTAATAAAGACCGTCATATTATGAATGTGAAACTTCCTTTAATAAATGTACTGTGTATTTATTATTAGCTATAGCCAGTGGTCTTCAGCATTTGTATTCAACTTATTTATGTTTTACTAAAATAAATAAAAGCATTATGTACATGTAAAACTTTATTATGGATTAAGTGAAAATAAAATATGGACATCTGCCAAAAATACAATGCAGGGGTCAAATTAAGAGATATTTCTTTTAAGTGATGAAGATTTTGATTTGATTAGTAATGTGCATTGCTAAGCACTACAAATAGTAAGTTTTAAAAAAGAGATTTACTCAATATTCAGATTTCTTTGAACCTTCAGATTCCTGATTTCAAATAATTATATCTCAGCTAAATATTGTCCTATACTAACAAACATATTTATTAACAAACGCTTATATATATTCAGCTTTCATGTGTTGTATAAATCTCCATTTGAAATCAACATCAACACTTATGACCGGTTTTGTGGTTCAGGGGGACATACTGTATAACGATTCATATTGAGAAATATTCACGAGTGTGATTATGGCTGTCATGATAAACAGGGTTTCATCAAGTCAAATTTAAGACTTTTTAAGACCCTTTTAAGACCATTATCAATTAAATTTAAGACGTATGCAGACGCATTTAGACGTACTTACAATGTAATTCTAATGTAATTATTTCTTAGTGACATACTTTCAAAACGGAAGTTATAGTTGCATTTTTTCCATATATATATATATATATATATATATATATATATATATATATATATATATATATATATATATATATAGTTATCATTTGGTGGGAGGGCTTTTAGCTGCATAGCACCACAGTTATGGAATTCCCTGCCGTTAGATATTTGTTAGGTGGACTCTATCTCCAATTTTACATCCCAGGGTAAAACCTTTCTGTTCAGAATTGATTTTAATGACTTTCTGGACACACGCACACACACATATATACAGTTGAAATCAGAATTATTAGCCCCCCTTTGATTTTTTTTTTTCTTTTCCAAATATTTCCCAAATAATGCTTAACAGAGCAAGGACATTTTCACAGTATGTCTATTAATATTTTTTCGTCTGGAGAAAGTCTTATTTGTTTTATTTTGGCTAGAATAAAAGCAGTTTTATATTTTTTAAAAGCCATTTTAAGGTAAAAATTGTTAGCCCCTTTAAGCTAATTTTCCCCCCCAATAGTCTACAGAACAAACCATCGTCATACAATAACTTGCCTAATTACCCTAACCTACCTAGTTAACCTAATTAACCTAGTTAAGCCTTTAAATGTCACTTTAAGCTGTGTAGAAGTGTCTTGAAAGTTTTCTAGTCAGATATTATTTACTGTCATCATGGCAAAGATAAAATAAATCAGTTATTGGAGATGAGTTATAAAAACTATTATGTTTAGAAATGTGTTCTCTGTTAAAAAAATAAACAAGGGGCTGATAATTCAGGGGGGCTAATAATTCTGCCTTCAACTGTATTTATTTATTTTTTAAATGATATGTTTAACATGGTTAAAAGTATATTTATTATGCAGGCAATTACTTAAATAATCAAAACTATATATTAGTTGGCTTTTGGTCAAATTTGATCGAGTATAACTTCTATTCAACCTGCGTTTCAAAATGTGTGTCTGTTATAAAACCTTAAGTTTTATGCCTAATTATAAATATTATTACATATACTCCCCTTTATTTCTGTAAATAGTTTTTTGTATGAATGGAAGATAAAGTAGAGGGATATATTGTTCTGTAATTATCATTAGGAACAGTGTAATTGTTTTTAGTTTTCTTTTCTTGATTTCAGGATGGATTGTTGGAGATTAGATGAATGTCAGCCCGATTGGGTAGCTTTACTTGGATAGAGGAAAATGTAAGACCTGTTTAAAATGATTTAAGACACACAACACAATATTTCAGTAAATTTAAGACCTTTTAAGGTCTAAAATTTTGTTTTAAACCTTTTCAAGAAACTCTGATAAAACCACACACGTCATGATTGTGCAAAGTACAATGCGATCCTGGAATAACATCTCTGTTGAATCTGGAATGACATTTCTGTTCTAAAATGTAATGCATACCAATTCCCTACCCCTAATAATAGTTGAATAATAATCATGTAGAAATGCATAAATCTAACTGTAAGCCTCAACCACATAAACTGTAAACGTATCCCTTAATTCTGATTGGCTGATTGAAATGTTGTTCCAGAGTCAACATAGATGTTAATTCAAGAACATGTCCTGTTTGGTGAAATCAGGTAAGCATAAAACCACAATTATCTGTCAGTCCTATAACTTTTGCTCATGTAAATCAACATGAGGAATCAAACCTTTTAGTTCAGGGGTTCTCAACTGGTTTGGCCATGGGACCCACATATTTACATGGTCATCAAGCCGCTACCCAAATTTTTAGGAACTATAATACAATTTTAGGAATTATAATTAGTTTGTATTTATTTGTTAACATACACAAGTAGTGACAGATAAATCATAAGAACATCACCAAGGCTTACAAATAAACAATATTTTATTGCTGTCATTTAACAAAATGTATCAAAAAATAGAAATATTACAAAGTAAAAACGACAAACACTGTAAACAGTGGTTAGGGTAAGGAAAGGTTCAGTTGCCATGAACTAAACAGTAATAAAACATGTTGTCTGGTTTCTAAATGTCATTTTAATTTAGAAGGTTTCATGCTCTAACGTGAAAAGTCAAAATAAAAGTCAAAATAAGTAAAAAATTAAACTTTTGTTGTTGTTTTTACCACACGCTCCGCGACCCACTGAAAATGTTCCCGCGACCCGCCAGTTGAGAAACACTGTTTTAGTTTGAGCTTGTTAACAACTTTCTCTACTATTTCAGCTCCAGAAATGCTACTAGAAATGAACAAAAAGCAACAGTTGTAACACATGCATTGTATTTTTATGTTGATGCAAGTGTACAGTTTAGACAAGACGTTTCTTTTTCCTTCTTATTAAATAAACTGGGGCAGTGCGGTGGCTCATTGGCTATCACCTTCACCTTACAGCAAGAAGGTCGCTGGTTCTAGTCCCCTCTGGGTCAGTTGGCATTTCTGTGTAAAGTTTGCATGTTCTTCCCTTGTTCATGTGGGTTTTCTCCAGGTGCTTTGGTTTCCCCCACAGTCCAGAGACATGCGCTATAAGTGAATTGAATAAACTAAATTGGCCATAGTGTATGAGTGTATGTGAATGAGTGTGTATGGGTGTTTCCCAATACTGGGTTGCGGATGGAAGGACACCCGCTGAGTAGAACATATGCTTTAACAGATGGCAGTTCATTCTGCAGTGGTGAACCTCTGAAATAGAGACTAAGCCGAAGGAAATTGAATGAATGAATAAGTAATTTGGTCTTACCCATCCAGCTGGTTTTGTAGCGTGGGTCTCCATCATTCCAAACTGGGAACCGCTTTGTATTCAGTGTCTGATACTGATTGAATCGGGAATTGGAGTTGCTTCGGTCAGCTTGTCCTTAAGTATAGAAGCATAATCAGAAAATCACTATGAGGTCAACTATAGAGAAAGTGCACTGAAACACTCGCTCAGTCACAAGATGAAAGTCTTTGATTGGTTGGTGGAGCGAGTGAGAGGCGGGGCATGAGAGCAGATCTAAATCCTGTGCATGTGACGGTCAGCTGTATGGGGGATCAGATTTTTGGCTTCATTAAAGACCATATGAAAGATGGCTTGCTCTCTGAATAAAGCGCATAAGCTAGCATAACTCAACATTTGAATGCAATGCTACTGAAACCTATAAACGGATAGTGCTGTGCAAGACAAAACCATTATTGCTCATTATTTTTATTAAGCTATAACAAAAGTAATGCACTTAGAGACATTCATTAAAAAAAAAACTTGTAAGACGTTTTGATTATAAGCTAATATGAGCAGGTCGAGGAGATCAGGATGTGGTCATGCCGTATTAAATCTGCCCCTAGGGAATTTAAGGAATTGTAGATGGGCAGGTTTAAACTAAATGACCATTCATCCACACAGAACTATCAAGCCGAGGCACTGAAATATCCTCCAGCAACACTATTAATGCTTAACTTTTTTCTTTTGACTTTAATGATGTCCAAAACTATTTTCAATGTAGTTAAATATCAAATAAGCCAATACACAACAACTTTCCAATAATCAAACACACAACAATATGATGTAAACTACAAAGACATGGATATTCAATCATTTTAATCTAATATACACCTATATAAATAATAAGGAAACAGTGTTTACTTACTTGTTAATCCCCCGGACAAACTGGATAATATGAATATTGTAGAGAATAGCTTCATTGTGTCACTTTGTTGGCACTTTAAAGACTTTCAGCTCCACAGGCATGACTCTTTATAAAGCCACGTCTGAACGGCTCCTCCCATCACCTAATACCATTCTCTCTCTCTCTCTCTCTCTCTCTCTCTCTCACACACACACCTGCAATATTCTCTGATAATCCTGAGCAAGATTTTATGATGAATTAATAATTGCGCAAATTACATGAATTGATTGCACTAAATTAAAATTCGCAGCTGTCAGTTAAAGGAATAAAAAATGTATAAACTTTTGTAGATGCACAAAACATTTTTTTAAATCTCTGTTGTCGATGTGGTTGTATTTAATAGCTGCAGAAATGTCTTGATAATGCATTTTTTTTGTACTGAAATGTATTGTAATGCTCTTTTTGTTGTACTTTCCTCATGTGCAATCAAGCTTTCACAACTGCAGAAGTACATGCCCTCCAGAAGCAAATGCAGCCTGTCTGTATCACAGAAAAAAACAAGTTTTCCAGAACTTTCTCTCTAACTGTTCCTTGCTTGTGAACTGATCCTCCGTACAATCAAGTAAATGCTCAAATAAGTGTTCATGGACGATTTTTTAGGATCTTGAGTGTTATCAGGGCTTCATTTGAGATGGATTTGGGAATGCTTGGATATTCCACCAAGCAGGGATTAGATAATGAGAAGATTCTGCAACATGTTTTGTTTTTATCTTCCTGCAGGATGCAGGTAAGACTGGATTTCAGCTGTCACCTTGGGTGTTTTAATTGAGGTAAAATTAGTTTTATATTCGCACATTCTTTCAGTGACAGCTCCATACATTGTTTACCATGGTACTTTGAATATTATAACTGAAATCACAAGTAAGTATGAAACAACATTAGCAATATTTAATTAACTGTGAACAATGTTGTACTTTGAAGGATTAGAGGGCTGCTAAAATGATTTAACTAAATTTAGAATTTGCAATGAATACTTTTCTGAAATTATATTATTAAGCAGTAAGTCTGAATGTCCAAATATAAAACCAACGTTAGCTCAATTAAAAACACTCAAGGGACAGCTGAAACCCAGTCTTACCTGCATCCTGCAGGAGGGTGAAAACAAAGCAATTTTCAGAACCTTCTCATTACACTGATCCCTGCTTGGTGGAATAATCTTCCCAAATCCCTCTGAAATGAAGCCCTGATAACACTCAAGATCCTAAAAAATCGTCCATGAACACTTACCTGTAACACACTAAGAAGAAAACTTAAGCAGGATTTCCAGAGCTAAAATCTTACCTCATGTTTGTTCTTAACATTCCCGGGCAAGTAAAATATTAGTCTAACATTTCAATTTACAGTAGTACTGGTTTGACCTATTGAAATAAATTAATGAAAAATATTGCAGTCTTAAGTCATTCTTTCCCCCAGGGTTTGCTGTTGTTTACATCCCAGACGAGTGAGGCGGGTATGACCACATGTAGGCGCAAACCACTGGAAATCCAGAACCTTCGCGTTCATGGTTCCTTGCAGGTGGAATGATCTCCATCCGGAAAAAAATTAAATAAACTTAAAAATATTTACAGATGACAGAGATACGTCAATCTTTCACGTGCAAACTACTGAGAAAAAAGAAAGAAAAAACAAGAAAAATCTTCCCAACCCTCCCTGGAAAAAAGACAAATCCCTGAAAATGTATATTCGGTGAGATTTTAGCTGCATATAGGCCTAGGTTACTAAACATGTGCATTGGCTTTTTCCTAATTCCTCCTTGTTTTAGCTTGTAATTAAAAAAGTGTATGTGTAATATTAAAAACCAAACAATTTATTATTACATAAATTTGTATTTTTGTTTATTTATCTTAATCAATCGCTTGTAGTGCTCATCATTTGTAAAACGCTTTGAATAACCGTCTAATTAAGTCCATTTTAAGCCCTAAACGTAAAGATTCTCATCTCAAATATAACCTAATTCAACAAGTTTTTTTTTTTTTTTTTTTTTGCTATTAATAAAAGCTGCTTTTGTTTAAGACTGCAAACGGTTGATTTGACATCTTGGGCTTATTTTTACTTTGAGGGTCACATTAAGATTACAGGCTCTTTTCCAAGCTGAGCTTCTTCTAATGAGGAATGAAGCTGGAAAGTGTTTTCATGTGATATCAGTGGAGCTGGACATCTGACAAGCTTTGTTTCTTAACCGGGTCAGTGGTCATATGCACCTTACACCTATTTTTATGAACATTTTTATGACCCCCGCCCCTTCCATCATACAAAAAAAAAAAAAAAACTGTTATGGTGCTTGCATGCATGTGTTAACTTTGCTGTGTAATGCAAACTAAGAGGAAATTGTGTCAGATTTACTATATGCGGCTGGTACAGAATCAGAGCCAGATCAAGAATGGCTGACTGTAAGAACAATGGAGTCTGTTCATTCACTCTGAACACAGCAAGAATCCTGTACAGTCTCTGAATACTAATGCACAGAGGTTAATGGGTGCATCTGAGCACTTTTTTTGGTGAAAATGAGATATAAATATTACAATATAAATATCATTGTTTTAAAAAATACATTGCAATAATAATGATGATGGGGAAATGCTCTTAAAGGGATAGTTCACCCAAAAATTTTATTTACTCACCATTTGCTCTCTCAAGTGGTTCCAAACCTTTACAGGTTTCTTTGTTCTGTTGAACAGAAAAATATATATTTTGAAGAAAGCTGAAAATATATAAAACAAGTACACTACTTGACAAAAGTCTTGTCGTTGATTCCAGTTGTAATAGCATTAAATAATAGCTTGACTTCTGGTTGATCATTTTGAAAAGTGGCAGAAGCTAGATTTTTCCAATGAATCATCTGTTGGACTGCATCCCAATCACCACAAATACTGCATTAGACCTATTGGAACCCACACGGACCCAAGATTCACAGAGAAAACAGTCAAGTTTGGTAAAGGAAAAATCATGGTTTGGGTTACATTCAGAATGGTGGTGTGCGAGAGATCTGCAGAGTGGATGGCAACATCAACAGCCTGAGGTATCGAGACATTTGTTCTGCCTATTACATTACAAACCACAGGAGAGGGCAAATTCTTCAGCAGGTTAGTGCTCTTTCTCATACTTCAGCCTCCACATCAAAGTTTATGAAAGCAAAGAAGGTCAAGGTGCACCAGGATTGGCCAGCCCAGTCACCAGACATGAACCTTATTGAGCATGTCTGGAATAAGATGAAGCAGGTATTAAAGATGAATCCAAAGAATCTTGATAAACTCTGGGAGTCCAGCAAGAACACTGTTTTTTTGCCATTCCAGGTGACTTTGCAGAGATGCATAGATGCAGTGCTCCAAGCTCATGGGAGTCAAACACAATATTAACTTATTTTCCACTGCACCATGACTTTATTTCTATACTGTACATTATTTCTGTTAAGTGACAAGACTTTTGTCTAAGCAAAGCCAGACCTTACTGTCCAAACTCAAAAAATCAAGGCATGATCATGTTTTATTTTGGTACAATAAGCGTAATCTAGAGGCCTTTGCCTTTTATATAAGCCACTTCTGATACCAAATGATCAACTAGAAGTCAAGTTATTATTCCTAAAACTTGGATAGGCGCATGTTTTCAGCACTTTAAAAATATCTTTTGTCTTCAACAGGAGAAACTCATAAAAGTTTAAAGCAAGTAAAATTGAGTAAATGACAGTATACATTTTTAAAATTAATTTAATCATTAAAAATAAAAGCCTAATTATTAAATCTGCTTCAGCTTCATTAACAATTGCGCAAAACTTAAAACATGTTAAAAAAACAACTTCATATTAAAATCCAAATGAATCCAGATAATGTTCAATGTTATACGTGCAAATAAAACAATAAATCCATTACAGCTAGACCAAAAAAAAAAAAAAAATGTCTGGAATGGAAAGTTAATCAGGATTACAGCAGCACTTGTGACTTCTTGGTTTACCCGGATTTTAGCTTTTTGGCATCCTTTAAATAAAAAAACCATAATCAGATTTTCATTCTCTAAACAGTCACATTTAACATTCCTGGGTTTTATTCTCGTATCTCTTTATTCCAGCACTGAATTCAAAGGCAAACCATGAAGGTGTTGACATCAGGTGGAAGCAAAACTGGTCAATTTCTGTCTTATAAAAATCTGAAAAGTGGAATTTACTGCAAGAAGAAGAAGCATGAGTAGAACGTCTGTCACATTATAACAATTTACACTGCAATCGGTAAGAAAAACACCCACAAGTTATGTTTCTCATAAAACATTACTGTACATCAACCACATTTATAAAAAGGAACAGAGTTCACAATAAAATGCAAACCTTAACTTCTGACAAGAAACACCCCGACAGTTCAATTCAAAACCTGAGAGTTCATGTGGTACCACTAAAACAGAGAAGAACAAACAAAAAAAACAGTATATACATTTGATAAAACGCTATATTCTTGAGACGGAGGTACACAGAAAATACAGTGGTGACATGAATTGCATTCGACCCACAAAAACGCCTTCAGTCTTACCAAATCAAGCAAACGCCAAAACTAAAACATGATGATAAACCTTCAGATCCTGTTTAAAACAGGAACAGGGAACAAGGAGTGCATTGTATAGGGAAAATATATATATAGATATATATGGCAAAACTGTGAAATACAGATCTTTCATAGCTTATAGTGTGTTTTATATTATTTCACAACGTTCCTGTGTCCTCATCATCAACAGGCACGATCAGGAAAACGACTGAAGTATGGAGGAATCCCTGCTAACATTTTAATAAGAAAACGCACAACATTTATTAAAGTAAAATTTCATGCTTCCATATTTTGTCGTTGTCTGTATATCGATTAATGAAAGTCATGCCGTTGATTCAGTTACACAGAATGCGAACCATAGTAATCTGCCTTACTGTGTGCTATTAATGACATACCAAAACATAATCAAGCAAGATATGGATATGAAAACACAAAACCAAATGATTGGCTTAGAATATTCAACGCTCATCAGATTGGACTGTCTATTAGCCACCAAAATGAGCACGATAGAGTTAGGCCAAAGAAAAAATAAAGACATCTTACAACTAATAAACATGGACATGCTCTTTTTGAAGATTTCAAACAGACAAATAACAAATGTGAACCCAGAGGAACATTGTTACGCCATATTTAAAGAGATAGTTCAGCTAAAAATGAAGATATTTTAAAAAATTGTTACACTTTAAATATCAAAACCCAAGTGATGTACACTTTAAAACAAACAAAAAAAAAGTCCATTAATAGGTTCTCTATTGATGTGTTCAATTTATTTATGGTTATGAATTGCATTATTAAATTTATCGATCTCTGCTGTCGAGTTTTGATGTTAAAAATTTAAGTCTAGGATTCAACAAAGGGATTTTAGTATATTGAAATAAAATACTGTATTAGACATAATATATAAACATATATTTAGACAGATATATGTATAATAGAAAAAAATAGAGATGGAAATAAGTCTGTAAAATAACAGAATTCTGGCAGTTTATCACCAGGTTTTTCTACTGTAGTTTATAACAGCAATCCAGACAATATGTAACTTCAAACTAGGGCTGCACAATATATCATTTCATCATTGATATCTCATTGTGATCATACGCAAGTCACATCGTGAGCATCACAATGTTGAGTCTGGATTATAATTCAGCATTTGCATGTGTTTTAGATGCCTGTGATTGTATAGCATTCAGGCATAATAAATTGTGTCATTTGTGACTTTAATAGCGATTAATTTTATTGAATTATTTTATCTGTACTTGAATACTGTTAGAAATACTTTGTCAATTGTATCTCTTTCTTGATTGTATTTATAGATTGCTATGCATGAAGATCCTCACAACACATGCAAATACAGAAATGCAATGCAAATGGCAGACCACATCGAAAATGTGTCAGGAAACCCCAAAAAGTTTATAGATTGTTTATTAGATTTTATGGAGAGGCACTCACACTGCCAAATCATCCTAATCGATCCAACAAATTCTTTCCAAATAGAGATACTCAAGTTATCTGGTAATATTTTATTCATATCGCGATATATATTACTGTTGTCACGATACTAAAATTCGTTACCAATCGGTACAGCAATTTAAAAAGCGTCCATTTCCCGCTAACATTTGAGCACGTTCTTAAACACCACTGATTGCCGTTGTGTTCACGCACTTAACAGTAATGACTATGATTGGCCACGAAGGTCATCAGTTCACCAAACTCACCTATGTTTACTGAGTTTAACCACAGATACAGGAACACTGGGGTGTTTTAAAGTCACATCAATCAGCTGGCTTTGTCTATGAGTGCTTATGAATCGCGGCTTTAAAACACTACAGTCACCCTGTATCTGTGGTTTCACTCAGTAAACAGCGGTGAGTTTGGTGAACTGATGACCTTCATGGGCAATCACAGCAATTTTTGTTGAGCTGAAATGTTCATGTGAAATGGAAGTTTTTGAAATGTCAGTACCGACTGGTACCACATTACAATATCGTGGCAACCCTAATATATCACAAAATAAAAAATATTGCAACGCTAGATTTGTCCAATATTGTGCAGTCCTACTTTAAACTATTAAAAACTTTTCAACATCACAAGTTGTTGAAGGAACAATCAAGCTACCATAATGCTATTCAAAAGCATAAACAAACTGAAGAAAAAACAAAAATTCACAAAAACACGTAAATCGGGGGGGTTATCTTTTGTCATGTGCATAAAATATTAAAAAGTGTTGATTAAACAATGACAATGATCAATTTCTGGTGAACTACCCCTTTAAATCATAGGTCTCAAACTGAATTCCTGGAGGGCCGCAGCTCTGCACAGTTTTGCTCAAACCCTGATCAAATACACCTGATCCAACTAATGGTGTTCATGACTCTTGTGAACACCTCAATTATTCGGATCAGCTGTGTTTGAAATGGGTTTGAGCCAAACTGAGTAGAGCTGCGGCCATCCAGGAATTCAGTTTGAGACCCTCATAGGTACAAAATGTTTTACTGTCGTGTTATTCTGCGTTAATCAAAAAATACATGAAAAAAATAAATCACTGACAAAACACACCAGTTCCACTAAAGACTGGTGGAAACATGTTTCATCAGATTACATTTCTGTCCATCAAAGGGTCTGAGAGGCCATTTACAAGTCAGTTACATTATAAAATGCCAAAAATAGACACATATGAGATAGCATTTGGGTTTGTGTTTAGAAAACAAGAACAGAAATAAAAGGGTGAAACCAGTTTAACAAACATGAATGGTCAGCATGCTCCCTAATGGCTCTACAAGTGTCAAGTTGAGGGTTTAAATGCAGGCATATAACAAACATGAACCTAAAAGACCATTTCAGACATTATATTTAAGACGATATTTCATCCAAAACAGATTTCTGAAGAATGCTGGGATCCAATAACCATCAAAGCCTAATGATTAAAACGTTTTAGCTAACTAAATGATGACAATATTAATTTTCGGATGAAGTATCCCTATAAAACAAAGGTCTCACATTCGATGGCAGGAGAGCTGCAGCTCAGCAGTTATGCTTCAGCCCTGATCAAACACTTAATCCAACTAATCAAGGTGTCCATGACTCTTTTGAACACCTCGATTATTTGGATCAGCTGTGTTTGATTAGTGTTGGAGCAAAACTGGAGCTGTGGCCCTCCAGGCATCAAGTTTAAGACCTATGCTATAGAATATAGGTACGCTGAACTAAAGTATCAAGTTCAATATGAATCATTCATAAATACAGAAAGAATGAATGTGATTTGTAAATAAACCAATATTCGTCACACTTCTTGTACTTTCAATCATTTCTGTCCATCACAGATTCATTTAAGTCTGAGGGCCATTTATAGGTCAGTTACATTAGGATAAAACTGTCTATACATGAAAAAAACTGAACTGAAATAAATAAAAGGATGTAGAGAGTACAACATACTGCTGTGTATAGTGTATTATAAATGAGTGTGATATTCTACAACCATTTAAAACAATGACTGCATCTGCCTCGGAGGCTAGAACTGTAAGTCTAGTGAACATACCTTCCAAAAAACGACTTGCTTAATTTTTTTTTTTTTTAGGTTTTTTTCTTTTAAATAGTCGTCAATTTTCACCATTAATAGAAGTTGAAAGCAAAAATATTTACCAAACAAAACAAAAATGAAACTATTCGTGAATTTAGGAACACATTATGATGCGAATATTGGTGATTTGTGTTTGTGTGCGTGTCCATTTCTCATGACACACATCAAGTAAATACAGACTGGGAAGTAGGTTTACTTACAACAGTATAAAAATAAATCCAGATCTCGTCTGGAGACGCATTCAAGCAACGACTGCTAATAACTATGGATTTAAAAGGCTAATAATAAATACCATACTCCATAAAAAAGACACATATATATTGTTAGCGAACATTTTCCATTTTTGCATTCAAGGTTACACTTTTTTTTTTTTAAAGAGGACCGCGAGTCCCTCTCATTCAGTAATACATTACCCTTAATTCCATTATGCTTTTCTGTTAGCGCGGATATAAAAGTGAACGACATCAAAAAATAGTAGTATGTACAATTATTTTTTTTCTCGTTTCAATAAATAACATTTTTGCCTTTTTTTTGCAATATTTTGTTCTACTTTAACATTATTGCCACAGATGGGGTGTTGTGAACGTACTCGCTTGCGCACGCACACACACACAAAGACGCAAGACAACATTAGGGCTTTTTTTGCCTTACATTACTCTGCTGTCAAACGCGACATCACACTAAAGTTAGACGCACACAGGACTCCCGAAAGCACTGATTTGATCAGCGTGTGTGGACGGATGATGCGAGGGCGCTTTATTTGGGCAATGGAGGCAGAGGTGGAGGTGGTTCTGAGGGTAAAGGTGGCGGCTGTGCTCCTCCGCGAGCGCCACTGCTATAGCGAAACTCTCCGTACTGAGAGCGGTAGTCAAATATCTGAGGTTGTGCCGGCTGGACGCCCTGCGCACTGAGCAGCGAGTTCAACATGTCAAACGTGTCCTGGTACTCGTTCGACTGTCCGGCCGCGTTGTGACCGTTTGTATCCGCTTTGTCCGTCTTGGAGTGCGAATAGTTTCCCTGATGGTGCAGCGAGGGAAGGATGTCGGGCATCACATGAGACGGCAATCCAGGGAGCGTGGGCAACTGAAATGAGTTTCTGGACGATTTGCTGACTTTTGAGGACGAGTGGGTGCTGGAGGAGGAAGGGTCTGGCATGTGGGTTCGTTTTCGCGACATTGATGAAGAGCTCGTCCGCACTGAATCACCTGAGAGCTTTTTGCTACTTCCTGAAGAGCCGGCTGAGTGTTTTTGTGCTGAGGATGAGGAAGACGATGCTGAGAGGGAACCGGCGCTGGAGGAGGAAGAGTGGTGGTGGTGGTGGTGATGATGGTGGTGGTGGTTGGATCGCTCTCTGTGTTTTTCGCGACTTTTCCCGTCTTCTCCAGATCCGCCTCGCCTGTCTGGAACCCGAATGCGCACTTTGATGTCCTGGTCTGATCCCCGGCTGCTGCTGCCACTGCTGTGGCTGTGACCCCCGCCGGATTGACCTGGCAAGTTCAAGTTTGGCACATCAGCAACACATGGATATTTCATGGCAAGATTAATGTACAGTTGAAGTCAAATTATTAGCCCTGCTGTGATTTTTTTTCCTTTTTCAAATTCCCAAATGATGTTTTACAAGGCAAAGAATTTTTCACAGTATTAGGCTTGAATAAAAGCAGCTTTTAATTTTGTTGAAACCATTTTAAGGTCAATATTATTAGCCCCCTTAAGCAATATTTATTTTTTGATTGTCTGTCTAATTAACCCAATTTGCCTAGTTAACCTAGTTAAATGGAACGTTAAGCTAAATATTAGAGTCTTGAAAAATAACTAGTAAAATATTAATATTGTCATCATGGCAAAGATAACAGAAATCAGTTAATATAAATGAGTTATTAAAACAATTATGTTTAGAAATGTGTTAAAAACCTGGGGGGGGGGGGTATACAGAGGGGGGCTAATAATTCAACTTCAACTGTAGATAAAAAACATATCACACAATAACTTTAAAAACAGCATCATATTTCAATAAGAGATCATGCAAGATAAATAAAATGACAAATAATTACATTAAAGTACAAATTTACATTAAATACAAGCTATAATGTTTCAGGTAAACTTTTGATAACTTAAAATTCATCCTGGGATAAGGGGGGAAATTATTGAATGTAATGGGATTATTGTTGTCAAACAGGCAATGACGAAGACCCAATCCAAATTCTACCCCTTAGCCCTTGCCCCTCGTTTTGCGCATTCACGTGAATGGGTAGGGATGTCCCAATTCTTTTTAGCTTGAAGGCATAGGGCTAAGAGGAAGGCGTAGATACCCCTTCGAAAGGAGTTTTTCCAGGACCACACTTGAAACCAAGAGGTAAGAAACACAACGGCTGGTGTACGTTTCAAAGTCATCTGATTTATCATGTCTTCAGTTTATAAGCACAAAGCCACTCTTCACCTGAGCAAACTATTCCTTTCTAGCTGCTGCTTCTCATGATCAAAGTGCTCGTCATGCGTTTGTGGTTTCATTGACAGGATTTCATCATATTTCTAACATTATTTTTAAAAACTGATCAATTTTTTTTCCATTATATGCATTTTGGCCATGCCTCGCCCATAATTAATTGATTAATGTTTTTGTTTGTTTTTTTTAAACCTATCGATGATCGAAATGAATTTTTTTCCAAAATGACAGTGGTTAAACATTGGTGGTACATCATTCTTCAATAAATACAAACAAGACGACTGACCTGGCACAGGTAAGCGCATTTTTATGGAACTTCTCTCCGATCGCTCATCCAGCGGGATCTTCAAGACGATTGGGGATGGGTTGTTGGTGTCTGAGGAGCTGGTCTGCTGGTGGTGATGGTGTTTATCTTTCCTCTGCTGGTTCATTAGGGCCTGGGCGGCAGTGGCGTATCCCTGCTTCACACTTGCCTCCATGTTCTTCAGCTCCCTCTTCTGTGCCGCCAACTCATCCGCATGTTTGGCCCGATACTCGCTCAGAGAGACTTTGGCGGGTGCGTGGAGCTCGTTGGCAGTGGGCTGCTCTTTGCTGGGAGGCTGCCAGTGTTGAGCGGAGGCTGCGGCGCTGTGCTCGTCTGCACAAGAGTCCATGGAGGAACCGGTGGGCGGAGCGGAGAGGCTCGTCAGTCCTGCCAATGTGCTGTCGGACGACGACATTGAGATCATGTTCATGATGGCTTCAGACTGATCGCCATCCTGCACTTTCGATTTCTTAGCAGTTTGACCTGCAGCCTGAGGAGCAACAAACGAGGAAACATTAGAAAGATGCATTTGGAGTGTTAAAATACAGTACAGAAGTATGCGCTGAGTTTTTAAGGAAAGTAACTAACTTGCTATGAAATATTCCTGACAAGTAGTCAACATTTGAAGTGGATCAAAAAACTTTATAAAAATTGTCCTGTGGTACAATACTATTATACTAAATATAGTACTATTACACTGTACTATTATACTGTATTATAGTATTATTACTATATTACTATAGTATTAATATAACCATCAAGATATATTTAAATACATACAGTGCTTCCCACAGGTTTGAAATAAGCTTGTGGTGGTAGATAAGATTTTACCCGCAGCACATAAATAGTTAACTATATGCGACAAAAAACTATTGGATTTTAACACTATTTTTATTATTATCCATTTTAATCTTTTTTTTATTTTAATAATTTTAAAGTTTATAAATAAATAAAAAATACACTTTTTCTATTTTATGCTATTTAGGAGCCATGTGCACCAATTAACAGGTAAAAATCTACTTCTCTCTATCTCCCATTCAAGTTCAGGTTGCTTTATTGGCATGACAATTTGTACAGTATTGCCAAAGCATATTAGATGTATGCAATAATAAATTTATTGACATCTAATTAATAAAATATTTTATAATATACATAATAGAAACAAGGAATAAATACAGACAAAAATCTGTAAAATTCTCAGGTAATAAGTATATTATTTAAATAAGATAAATGAGTGTAAAAAAAATTCTAATGGTGTACAAATATTCTGCAACCAATTAAGATGTAATTTCATCCCCTGAGTATTTAGTAAAGTCATTATTATACCTAAAGTAAAGTCTATGTGTGGGAAGCACTGATGAAATTTCCTTGATGGAAAGATGACTGAGGGAGAGGAGGTCTATATATATATATATGTGTATGCACTGTATGTATCCTCAGCTGAAAAAAAACACACCAAAAATTCCTTATGTTTGCGTGCACAGCTTTAAAACTACTTTGATCAAAGGTTTTGATCTACTCAATTTCAACATTGATATTAATAATTAAGGTATAATAATTGTTTAAACAGTAGATTTCACTCTATTTAAGATCAAAATGTTTGTTTGCAGTATTTTAGTTTATTTTTTTACATTTTTAAAGATGTTCACAACTCTACTGATCCTTCACAAACGTCTAAACCGTACTTCCTATCCAATACAAAGAAGTTATCTGTAAATGAATGCAGAAATGGAGGCAAAGCTACTTACTTTCCAGTTTCTGGTGCGTTTTAAGCGGCTGGGTGTCTTTTCCAAGATCTGCAGGAACTCATGAGTGAGCTCTGTGAAATAAGAATTCATTTTTTTTTAGTATTTGGACAAAAAAAATACTCAATATTTATTAAATTTCTTCATAAAAAAGAAAAAGAAAAGAAAAAGAAAAAACAAACTAGATGTACATACCATCCAATAGCTCAAGAGTCACAGTGGGGTCAACATACTGCCACCAGTGTTTGCCATCTGTGGAAACGGGAATCTCCCAGTTGGACCATTTACAGGCCAGATGAATACAAACACAAGCTACAATTGGTGGACTGTACTGCAGACAGAACGTAGTCAAGTGAAGACTGAAAAAACACAAGAAAAAAACAAACATATATTTGAGAAACCATTAATAACCTTGTATTATTTAAAAAAAACAACCCAATATTGCATGTGACATTACTTCTAAATTCATTCAATTTGCCAGTTGAAGGTTAAACGTAAATATAACCTCACACTTCTTGCATACAGCAAATCGTGTACTTGACTTTGCTAGTTTACATATTCGGCAGCAAATGTATTAGAGTAGTAAGGTAATGGTCTTAAAAGCCGACATACCTGTTTGTTGCCATGAAATATGAAGTCTGAGCCAAATCCTTACTCGCTGGAACAATAAAAGGAAAGCTCATGATCAGACGTGAAATCTGTGAGCTTGGTGTGCTAGACGTACCCTTTACTGAGCAATACGAAGCACAGTTTAGAGTGAGCAGCTGGTTCTCACCTCGCACAAGCTGAGTACACTTGACAACATGTGTGTGAGGATGATCAATGGTGATCTCAAAACCTGAACGCAAGAGAGCAGATGAGAGAGAGAGAGAGACACTATTTTAGCTTTTCGTCTGAACTGTAATGGCTCCTCAGACATGAAGCCCCACACACAATATACAGGATGAGTGAGTGAATCACAAACATGGGTCTTCCAGTGCTTGAGCGGTCAGAAATCTGAGAAAGCTCCATGCAAGTGGCCTGTGGGGCAATTTGGTTATAGTCAAAACGCTCAGACCAAAACACCATTACGAACACGAGAACAGAATTTTCCAAAGTCAAAGCGAAATAAACACAATTGTGCACTTGAGGGTTATCATGATATGATGTAGGCAAGTATGATTACCAGTGAAATAATCAGTTTAATATAATATAAATAGTCCTTCATAAGAAAGGGTAAAGCTCATATGAATAAGCACTAGAATAAGGATAAATATTGGAAAACTGCACACTATAAAAAAAAAAGCTGAACAACAATTAAAATCATATTTTTCCAGTCAGAAAGATAAACTGTGATTTATCTTATAGACCATTTTAATATGGTGTATTTTAATACGGTGTATGTAATGTCATTGGCCCATTAACTTTTCCTGCTTGCTGTCAAACTATTTCATAACTGTAACTAGAGCCGATTTAATCATATCTTAACGTTAAAACAGCTGTCATAACATTATCAATGTGTGGACATTTCTGGATTTTTGGAAGCTATGGAAATTAAAAATGTAATACAGGAATTAAGTTAGGTCCATTGTTATAGTTTACATCACTCAAACTTATCTGTATATGGGTCGAAGACATCATCAGAATGTGTCCTGGTTATTTTAGAGCCAAAAATTTATCACAATTTTCAATGGCTTACAAAAGTCACCCATTAAAATGTCATTCAGTGTAACAGTTTATATGAAAAAAAAAACTTCATATAACCATATAAGAATCAACTGATGAAAGTTTTACACGAAACAGTACTTTTAAGGATCTCCATGCAGCTATAAAATGCTTTAATTTGGTAATCAGCAGTCCTATGACCCACTGGGTGTACAAAATTAGCATGTTACTTAATGACGATGGAGCAAGAGTTTTATTTTGACATTTATATATTAATATATTTGATTACTTATATATATATATATATATATATATATATATATATATATATATATATATATATATATATATATATATATATATATATATATATATATATATATATATATATTTATATATATATATATATATATATATATATATATATATATATATATATATATATATATATATATATATATATATATATATATATATATATATATATATATATATATATAAGGGCTGCACGACATGGGAAAAATCTGATATTGCTATATTTCTGTGTTTCACAAGATAGTTTGAATAGCACTATTTGATGGTTATCTGGGAGTCTAATAGTATTCAGGTACAAAAATGAAATAATCACAATGCAAAAAAAGCTTTTCTTACTTTGCTTTGACTGATTTCTAATCCAAGCATCCAAAAATTCTTGGAGCATGCAAAAATATTGTATTGTCTTTAACTTAATTTAAGAGTTAAAGCAAGCTAAACTATCTGCCAGTGGGGCAAGTACAATAAACTTGCTTTCCTTTTGAAATGTAAATATTTGGACTGGAAACAAGACAAAAATTTGAAGCAAGAAAAACACTTTTTTGTTTGCAAAACTCATATAAATTCCATAGACATACAGTGATTAAATACAATTCTATAGTTTCTGTTCAACTATAATTCAGACTTAACATTGCAAATCTTGCGATGTGACTGTAGCGGATGCGCACATTGTGATATTGATAATGAAACAGTATATTGCTCAGCCCTAATATAAATATATACATAAGAAGATTCATTACTTGCATTTTGAAAATGTGTTTGATGTGCAGTAGTGGACTCCAAAATGGGACCTCTAGTCTTTGACCCATATATACTACAAAGATAAAACTATTAGTGACAAATATTATTTCCTGTCTTTGGCAGTCACACATTTTAACCAAGTAGTGCATTTGATTTTTTTTTGCACACAATAATGCATACAAGCTTTTTTTAAGCAGATTGAGGCTGATACTGGTATATTATTACCCTTAGTCCTTAGTGTAGTAGTCAAGATTATACTCTTAGCACAAAAATTAAAGCCTTTGTAAAACCACAGAAAGGGTGAGCGGCCAGATTGGCATGGTGATGATGCTCAATAGTCCTGTAGACTCCTGTGAATTATCAGTGAATGGGAACAAATGTGGTCATTGGTGCATCTCTCTAGCATGGTGATTCACTGACCCATTCTCTCCTTTCCAAACTTACCCAGGGTCTGGAGTATTATGCTCTCAAGAATGACCAGGTCTTGGGCTTGTTGCAGGTATGTCTGAGATTGAGAGGACAGGCAGGTTACTCACATGGTCTCTTGGTCAACGACTACACGCTCTCATCACATTACTACGACCCTGTTTTTGACCCAAGCCAATGAGCATCTTATCATACAACTTTACACCCATCGGCTCATCAACAAATGACATTGAGAGGCATATGAGTGAAACTAACAAAACAGAATGAGGATTACACATATCCAACCTAAAAAGAAAAAAAAACTGTAATCATTTAGGCAGAAAAAAGGATAGTATGTGGGTTATATGACCTGTTCAGAAGAAAAGCAATGTTACAGCTTCTGCTGCTTGTGATTAAAGGACATTTACATGACATTGATTCAACTCAGAAAACGTTTTATACATTTAGACCAGGGGTGTCAAACTCAATTCCTGGAGGGCCGAAGCCCTGCACAGTTTAGTTCCAACCCAGCTCCAACACACTTACCTGTAGGTTTCAAACAAGCCTGAAGGACTCAATTAGTTTGATCAGGTGTGTTTAATTAGGGTTGGAACTAAACTGTGCAGAGCTGCGGCTCTTTTGGAACTGAGTTTGACACCTGTGCTTTAGACAGTCTATTCGCATGCATACATACAGCTGCATACCAGCGGCCTGTAAACAGGTTTCAAGGTGCAAATTTTTGAAAAAGGTCAAATTATTACAATGCTTCCAACATGTAGACTTTACTTGGGTGGGCCGCCCAGCTATATTAACAGCCGCCCATGTATATTTGATGGTGACACACGAACAATACTATAATTTTATAATGCGTCCGGTCATAGTTTCTGAATCTCCCAAAATGTCAAGGACTCAGTTTTACTTTCGCTTTCAAAAGTAGCCGTTACTTGTATGCGTTTTTGCATTACCTTTTTGCAGCTGACTGCGCACACACAGCCACGAGAGAAACATTAAATGATTAATCATTTAATAAACGAATAGAACAAAATATACTGGCTGTAAAATATTTATACACCGTTAGAAATGTTTAATCAGCTAATCGACTGCCATATTTAAACAATCTACACTTTTTATTCTAGTAATTATTTTATATATTTTTGGCAATAATGTCTATTTTTTTGTATATGCAATTATTATTTTATATATATTTGATTAATTTAATGATGTAAATTTATTACATACTTTATACATATCTAAAATGCTCCGGCAATACTGTAAATGTCTTGCCAATAAAGAAACTTTAATGAGAAAGAGAGCAGCCTTTACCTGCCAGTGCGCACATGGCTCCTAAATAGTATAAACCTAAGAGAAAAAGTGGATTTCTTTTATTTCAACAGCCTTTATTCCAATAACTGTAACCTACTAACAGGAAAAGCCAAAAGTGTTGTGGGTAAAAGATTTTTCAATCCGGCTACCACCACAAGTATATTTGAAACCTGTAGGAAGCACTGTACTGTATCTGTGTAAATGACACAAACACAATTTACAGCATATTGACACTACATGTGCAATAGAATGTGTTCAATCTACTGCCATGTGTGAGTACAGCCAAATTAAAAATAACAGATGTGTAGTGCTTATTAAGTGACGATACAAAATACAGCAAGGGCTGGGCGATTAATCAAAAAGTAATCGAAATCAACATTCAGACACTATAATACATCTAATTTTTCCAGATCAGTTTTTTCTATTACTTTCCATACAACATGTGGAGCCACTCTGTTAAGGCTGATTTATACTTCTGCATCGAACGCACCTGTATGGTCCGGCATAGCCTTTGAGCGGTCATACTACACATCACACGTTTGCACTACACTGAGTATGATTGGAAGCTACGCCAGAGATGCCTTGAGACGACATATTTTCTACTAGAATAAAATTATTATTTGAATCAAAATATTTGTTTACCAAAAATGCAAGAAGTTAAAAAACGTATTTAATATAAAAGAATATAAAAGAGTTATTTAGGAGAGATACTGCTTATTTTCTACTTTTATTATGAAAAACATTGAAAATAATTAATTTTGTTTCCAACAGTGCAAGTTATTTATTTTCACATTGTCATAAGAAAAAAAGTGACTGTTAGTTTTAGACAGTGTGTGTTAAAATTTCAGCTGTTCAACGTTGATGTTCAATAAATAATCATAGATTGATAGTGTGTGTTTACTTTATTTTAAAATCAAGTGATGAACCCTTCATTCAGAAATCTCTCACCTGTAATATGTGAGCATTTAAATGAACAAAACTTGTCAGTGAACTATGAGGGCAAAAAAATGCAATAAATAAATAATTGTTGATTAATTGTAATCCAGTTGCAAATCGCCCAGCACTAAATACAGCATTTTTGATAATTTCCACAGTTCTTTGAAAACAAGTTCTTTAATTGTGATTGAACACTTCAAATAGGGATGCTCCGGTTGATTGGCTGGAGATCGATAACGGCCGATAATCACATTTCATGACTGGATCGGTAACCACTAAAACTGACCTCGTGGACGAATTAATTGATCACAGTAAGACTTTTTTTGGAACTTTCCAAATAGAGGAATCCGGGTTATACTTATTAATGCTACACGTAAGAACAGAAAATGATGCATATGGGGGTGGGTGATCACTGATTCTCCATTTCATCTGTTATTTTCTGTAAAACTGCTATAGCATAACATAGAAGACCAGCATTATATTTAAGAATAGATTTTAGAAATCAATCCTTAAGGCTGGTTTATACTTTGTTCTACGTCAAAGGTAGGACTGCATTATATTGGAAAACTTAATATTGTGATATTAGCAATATATACTGCGATATGAATACAATTTCACCAGATGGATTGAATAGATCTATTTAATGATTTTCTGGTACATAAATTTAATGATCACAATGCAAAAAATATTTTTCCAAATATCTATATTCTTAAATCAAAAAGCAAATATTGCAAAAATATCGTTTTTTTCCGCCAGAAATATCAAAATTAAGACATTTTTCCTTTAACAAGCAAAATAATCTGCCGGCAGGGTAAGTAAACAATATTGTAATACTTTTGGTTTGAAATTTGATATTTGAACCAGGCAAAAATTAAAAGTAATAAAAGCATTTTTTTGCAGAGCAATAGTAAAATAACACTGTATAGTCTTCATCATAAAAATAATAAAAATCTTTGTTACACCTCAAAATGTCAGAATATCTTGTATCCAACTCATTTTGAGCAAAACAACAACAACTTTGCAGAGACTCTACAATCACATGTGTTCTGTGTCTCCTGGTTAACTATAAATCTGACTCAACATTGCAGATCCGCACATTGTGATATCGATGCTGAAACGATATATTGTGCAGCCCTAGGTGAGTGCACGCAATTGGTCTGGCGCACACAGAGTCATACCCTTCGCTACTGCCAACCCTTAAATGCACCTCTCAAAAAAAACTTAACTACACGTTACGCCAATGCATAGTGCAAGATATGTGACCGCTTGGCTTGATAGCATTGATGATTGTGATCGGGGCAGAGAGTTGCAGGAGAGGAGCGAGCTCCTTGGCGTGAGTGTTTAACAAATATTGAGTCCCTGTGGAGAAGCTCTAGATGAAGATATTTGTTTTGTGTTTATGATTAAAGTTGTTACACGTAGGCATGGGACGATAACAGTTTTCAAGGTTACCGCGGTTTTAAAAGGTCAAGGTTTTAAAACCATCAAAATTTTCCTAAGAGATGTGTACGATTTCTTTTTTTACGTTTTTTTTGTTTGTTTTTTTAGGGCAACAGAATCTCCTGGTGAGAATATTTATCTGAAGACGCCATTTTAAATTGCTAAAAAATCTGTTTTTGAAGCAAATGAAGACAGCTCAAGTGAATAATTAATTTAGCATGACATGTTTACTGCACCAAAATATTTGAAATGTTTCTCAAAATAAAATATATTGTGTTCAAAAGTTTTTTACCCAGACATTACCCTAAAGAAAGAATAGATTTTAGAGCAGTAGTCACAATACAGTGATATTTTTACCCTAGGTTTTTATACCGTCAGAATCTTAGGCCCATGCTTAGTTCTGCTAGTTCTTAACCTCTGAATGAGTGAGTTTGAGCTACTTGTACAGTGAGTTTGCATTAAAAGTATTTCCAGTAAAAACAAAACACCCGTGAAGAAACTCGGCACAGAAAAATATAGAATCCCCCCTGCCAGCCTGCGTTTCGGTAGTGTTACAGTCAGCGCAACACTAACAGAAACCAGAAATATAAAAGCATGACTACATGCAAGATATGTGCCATGGGTTATGGCAATCCCTAATGCAGAAGTATAATTCAGCCTTAAAGTGTCATACTTGGGGAAAGGTGCTTTATGCAATGGCACAGGTAAACAAGCATCGGAATTGGTACTTGGTATCAGCCGATCATGACATTTTCGGTTGTATTGCCGGAGCAGCTCTTTTTTTTCAACGAAGGAAATAAATCTGATTTTAGTAGACCATTGTCATGTAAATGTACCTAAAATGGATATTTTGATTAGTCGATAGAAACTTGTCTGATCTGGTATCATGGAGTTATGAACTGTTGGTCAATTAAATAATTTAGATAAAACAACTACAAAATAGTTACATTCAGAAACAAAAATAGGTGAAAAAAACAGCACTCACTCAGGACTCTGAAAAATTAAAGCAAGTTCACTCCAAAGAACATTTTTTATTATCATTTACTTTAGTTTCAGTTTTTTAGTTTAGTTTTAAAATTTATAACTGAAACGAATTCAATGCCGTACAAAAAATGCAAAACTACATGCAACTAACCCTAAGCCAAAACTCTATTTCAAACCCTATAGTAAATACACAGTTGTTAACTTCCATCAGTCAATACTTAAATACAACTAAACTCTAACACCTTAAAATGAAGTGTACCCAAAAGATCAAGTAACATTTAAACAAATAACGTAGACAAAACCAATGTTTTTAAGGCCATAATCCATATACAGTACAGTATTACTTACATCACTCCTGGTGTCCGGTGATGGGTCCTGAGGATTGAGACATGCATGGGTCACCTTAATCACATGCTCCAGTTTACGGGGCTGTTCCTCCACCTTCGCTGCTAAAAACAGAGCTGCAGGAGCAATCACCTGAACAACACGGGACATAAAGAGGTTATTATCTTGTTCAATGCAGCCAGCATGTTTTATTTGAAACGCGTATATGAAAGAAGACACATACATTCCGGTGGAAGCGAGTAAAGGACTGGACCATGTAAAAGCGATGCATATACACAATGGCAGTGTTAATTGTGAGTTGTGAGCTGAGTGTCCAAAGTTAAGGATTGTAATTCATTAAAATAACAAAAATAAACAGTCTGAAGGCACTTCTGTCCAATATATCATGCAAAATATGACCTTGTCAGTCACAGATTCGTTTTATCTAAGCCTCTGGTATTTTTATTTCAATAAGAGAGATTGCCAGTTCATTTGATACCCTTTAGCACCAGTAAAGTTAAAAGTGAAAGTACTCAGAACGACAAATAAGACGAAAATGGCTGGTTTTCATTAATCTAAAGCACATTAGTAACATAAGATAAAGCAGGACAGCTCATATTTCCTCTATATACTAACTTAAATGTCATGTTACTGTAACAGAGCCACCCTGAAAAGGGAAAATGAAACTATGCTGATTACTATATTTACATATATATTTAAAAATGGCATAAATGACATAAACGCCTGATTTTAGGGTATAAACAAATGATGTAATGAAGTAAACAGAGTCAAATTCATATTGGGAATGGCTGTGACACCGGCTACGCTATTGTTCAATGGCAGAGACACCTCCAGTTAGGCCTTGAGGCCTACACCAAACCAAAAAATAAACGCAAAATTGGGACATTAATCCTTTATTCCGTTCGCCTTAATCCACAAGTTTCACAATTGAAAAGGCGTGTATACTGGTAGACCCGTTTCAGGTCATTATAACGCTGAAATTCAACACCACTCGTGCCGCCCAAACCGGCGTCAGCCTCCTCGGAGCAGCTGCCGAGACCGACGCCTGCCTAACTGAAAAAGATACACGTTGAGCCGCTGTCCCATGTCCTGCAGCAGGTTAGCAGCTTGCTGTCGGTACGAGAGCTCTTTGTCGGGATCAAGTCCCGCTCGGCGAGATGGACTGTTTTCGATTTGTTCGCGCGTGAAGTACCATTTATTGTTATTTTGCGAAGGCGAAGGGAACGAAGCCGCCATTACTGAGAAGGACAATGTTTTAAAATCTCACTGCGTCACAGGAAGCGCGTCATCGCTGGCTGGAATGCGACTGCGGCGCTGTTGGACTTAACCCATTCACGTCTGAATAGTATTAATAACATACATTAATGCAAATTTACTAATCAAAACCCTTATATTTACCCATATATATATATGAAGTAAAACTGTGTTTGACAGCAACAGCATTTCTCAGAGCAAGTTTAAGTCAGCTTATCTGCCAACTCATTTAGTTCTACTTCTCTACATGAGGATGTATTCATAAATCTGTGTTATGCTTTCAGTTTAGCATAAATGTTGTACAAATTTCATACAGAAACTCCTGTCTTAAAGATGATCTCTTTAATTACTGTAAAAATCATATAATGCAGATAATGAGTTGGAATATAGTACTATCTCTCTTCATTGTGTTTGCATCCATTGGGTGGCCAGTCAAATTGACACCATCTCTAAACAGTCTTACTGTATATTTTAAAATGGTGATATATCAAGAGTTTTATTTCTATAAATATAGAATTTTTTTTGCAATTGTACTCTTCAATACACATTAAAAAACATTATATTTCTATAGAATGGAGGTATCAGTTTTGCAAATAAACTCTTCATAGACATCCTGCTGCTGCTGTGTAATGGGCGTCTGGAGGTTTTTTTGTTTTTGCATTTTTACAGTGCAGTTTTAATCGAGACGTCCGTATTATCAATAAACAGCTGCATTTCCTCCTCTTATGTTGAATACATGGCATATTTTGTTCATATCAACGTCATTTTAGACATGCTTTATTTATTTATTTTTATTTAAAGAACAGCATATAACATTTTAACATAAATGTTAAAATTTATGAATATAATTTTTTTTAACATCTACATTTTCTTTTCGGTTTAGTTCCTTTATTAATCTGGGGTCGCCACAGCAGAATGAACCGCCAACTTATCCAGCAAATGTTTCACGCAGCGGATGCCCTTCAAGCTGCAACCCAGCACTCCCATACACTCCCATTCACACACATACACTACGGTCAGTTTAGCTTACTCAATTCACCTTTAGCGCATGTCTTAACTGTGAGGGAAACCGGAGCACCTGCAAGAAACCCACATGAACACAAGGGAGAATATGCAAACTCCACAAAACTCAAATCAGCAATTTTCTTGCTGTGAGGTAACAGCGCTATCCACTGCGCCACCAATAATATAAGTAAATTAGTTAAATAAAAACAATTTCCTCTTTTCAAGGGTCAACAGTAAAGCCAAAAAGTACATTTTCCCACAGTAATAAGAGAGGCTTAGAACACTGAAAATTGTTATTAAACATTTTGCACCTCACCCCATCAGTTGATGACAATGCCAAAATAAGTGTAAAGCCGTTTCCTCATATTCATTCATTTTCTTGTCGGCTTAGTCCCTTTATTAATTTATTAATTAATATTAATATTAATTCCTCATATTCATTACAAAAAAAAAATACAATTTACATCAATCCCACATTAAAATTTTTGTAAATTAGGTTTTGCTGGATAAAATCAGTGGAAAAGTTTGTCGTTCAGCTGTTCATAAAAAATAAAAGTTTGCTGAGAACTTTTAACTTGAAATGCCGCTAATATAATCGCTAAATGTCTTTTCATTCGTTTGTCACGTTTTTATTACTTCTAACTTAATGCGGGAATTTTTATACTCTATATTTCAAACCCAATGCCAAAATTTATAAAAAGATATTTGAAATTAAATCTTTTATATTTTGCCTTAAGTATCTTCTCAGATTTTTTAGAGGAGTAACAGCGCCATCCATCGGTGAAGCGGAGTTTCGGTCGAGAACGAAAGAGGAAAAAGTGACGATTGCGGAAGTGTTTGTTATTGTGGTTTAGCTGCTAGCACAGTGGCGTGTAATCAAATAATATGACAGCATCAAACACTAAAAACGCCAGCGCAATCCCAATCGATAAATTCAGCAATGTTCGCATCACATCAATATGGACTTTCCTACAGTCTGTGAGTAACATTAGATTCTCGGTTTGCTCACATACAGAGATGGTTCATGGAGTCGCGTCGTTGTTGTTTTTTGAGAGCACGTGGATTAAATAAGGAATATGAAATAAGTTTGTTTTATCTGAATAATAATAATAATGTGATTTTGTTGTCAGGTTGACTGGTCTGAGCCCTGGCTGATGGCTCTGCTGGCCTTTCATGTCTTCTGTTTTGCTTTCACCCTCCTGTCCTGCAAATACTACCGCATTCAGATCTGTCATTTTCTCCTGATGGGTGAGTGTTTATATTTATTTGAACCTTGTTATATTTGAATAATTATAATACATGTAGTCATTTACCCCACAGTGTAAAATAATTATTGAACATTTAAAAGAATGTACACATTTAAATGACAGACTTTTTTATTCAAAGCTGATGAAAACTAATTACTATTGTCATAAATATATGTATATATACTTTCAAAGACACACAAACACTTTATTTCTTTCTTAAAAATAGCATAAATATTTGTATTGTGTACACACACACACACACACACACACACACACACACACACACACACACACACAGAGTGAGAGACATACAGGTACACACACACACATAGAGTGAGAGACATTCAGGTACATACATTCACTAACACACTCACAAAGCTGGATAGAGGCACACATGGAGAAAGTGCGGGACATTCAGGTACACACATGCTCATACTGTCAGACACACATTCATCAACACACACATACAATCTTTGTCATAAACGCACACACACACTCGTACTTCGTATTCTCTTGCATACATGTGCGCACTTACACACAGTCAAAGACACACTTACACACACTCATACTCTCTTGAAGGGGCGGACTGGGACAGGCCAAAATCACGGTGGCAGGCCAGATCAATAATATCCAGCTGCAGGCCACCAGGTGCTCCCTATGGCTAGTCTGCCCCTGCTCTCTTGCACACATGTGCACACACAGGCATACATACACACATTTATACTGACAATTTTTGAGACAATATAATAGGTAAATAAAATAAATAAATAAATATTTTCATATTTTATACAGTAATATTTACAGTAATATCTTTGTAATATTTTTAATATAATAAAATGTATTATGATGTGACACGGTGGCTCAGTGGTTAGCACTGCCGTCTCACAGCAAGAAGGTCGCGGTTCGAGCCCCGCCTGGGTCAGTTGGCATTTCTGTGTGGAGTTTGCATGTTCTCCCCGGTTTTATGTGGGTTTCTTCCGGGTGCTCCGGTTTCCCCCACAGTCTAAAGACATGTGCCAAATGGGTAAGCTAAATTGGCCGTGGTGGATATGTGTGTATGAGTGTGTATGGATGTTTCCCAGTGATGGGTTGCAGCTGGAACGGGATCCGCTGTGTAAAACATATGTTGGATAAGTTAGCGGGTCATTCCGATGTGGCGTTTCCAGATTAATAAAGCTAAATGAAAACAAGATAAATGAATGAAAGTATTATGATGACTGATTATTTTATACATTTAAAAAGTTTGGTAGTTTATTTTCACATAAATATATCTGTTACACAGAATGGCAATGTTATATCATTTCATTCATATTTTGACATTTTATTTTCCTACATATGATTTGAAACAATAGTAGATATTTCACTCTTATTTAAATGACTTTAATGGAGTTAACAAAGGTTCGGCAGCGGGACCACGCCTCACTTTGCCTCCTTAATCTATCACCTACTCCCTAAAACTTATTTAAGGCAGACCTGCTTTCTAGCACTCAGTGGCGTAGCGGACGGGCCCGCAGGGCACGCACCGCGGGGGGGCCCCGCGTGATTAGGGGGCCCCACGTCGTCGCGATATTCAAAAATTGAAAATCCAGGAACCGCAATAATCAAACTCTTGGGAACAACTGTGGACGGAACCAAAGTTCACAGGTCTGTGTTCTCTGAACACCTCTCAAGCGGTGGACTACTTCATTCTGATTGCTTGCCGCCGAACCGCGTCATAGCCAATGAAGACGCGCCGCTGTTTCTCACCGCCGGTTCTCGTTAAAAAATGAATGACTTCTGGCTACTTTGACGCTCTCGCCGCTTTCGGTTTGTGATCGCTCCTCAGTTTGTGAAGGATTCCCCGCGTTGTCGCTCCACTCCACCTCCTTTCCCCGCACCTCAATTTGTGACATAGATATATACACTAGATATTGTATAGGGACCCTGAGCATGCGTCAATAGTAGGGATGTAACGGTATCAGAATTTCACGCTACGGTAATACCTCGGTATGAATGTCACGGTACGGTATTTATTGAATCATTTACATGAAAAAAAAAAAAACTTTTGAAAATACTCCAAAAAAGTGCCAAAAGTGTCAATGACATACAAATTAGCCATCTATCTGTTAGCTTTGAAACAGGAACTTCAATTTTAATAACAAAAAATTATTAAACCATGTAAAAAAATAAAGTTTCAATTTAGTATTGTTGAAAACTCATCACATTTAACATTTAATCACTCACTTAGATAGAGATGGGTTTAAAGGAAAATTATCATATAACTATAATCTGGTAAAAGCTGGTATCTCTGGGTATTTACAATGTCCCCTGCAACAGAAAAAACCCTCTCATTTGGGACTGAGGATTCTGGGACAAGAGAGATATGACTTGGCCCATGTTGACAGCAGTGGGTAACGTTGTGCATTGTCTTTCCCCCACTTGAGAAGACAAACCATGAGTGAGATAGAGATCTCTTTGCGGTACAAGTCAATGTCTGCATCAATCTGAACAGTGTGCTGTGTTTCTGCAGTCCCCATGACTGTTATTAGTCGTATTCCCCAACTTGCAGGCACGTGCACACATAGGGCTCAACCTGTGCAGTGCACATGCCCTTTTTAGTCTTGGATAAAAAATGCCTTTCCAAAACGATCAAAAGTGCCCCCGCGACGCGACACAACCTCCGTCCAGTCCAGCCCTTCAGTAGGCGCTCGATAACACCTCTCTTGAGTATGCGCGCTCAACCCCCCCTCGGCGCTTTACAATACGCGCGCCACAACACAGCTGATCAGAACGCGCGCGACAGCACCGCTATTCAGCACGCGCGCGGCGACAACACCCGCTTTAGGTTCGATCATTTCCATCTTTTTTTCATCTCCGCTACTAGGAGCACACTCCATTTCCGCTTTACTGGATCTGTAGCGACAACAGACCGCAAAGGATTATGGCCACGCCGGGGCTGATGGGAAATGAAGTTTCAGCTACCTCCCGTTCGCTTCATTCGCCTGAGCAAATTTTCTCAGAAGACCTATAGTTTTACCGAGTCATGCGACTTCGGTAATATCGAAAAAAAATAATATTGCGGTATGACGGTATTTACAATACCGTTACATCCCTAGTCAATAGCGCCGCCACATTGGGACAGTGCTCCCAGGACAAAAGTCATTCAGTCGCACTAGACAATTACGTGAAGATGCGGGACTGTAGCGCTGTCTACGAGTGTAGTAACGAGCAAACAAAGAAAACAAAGCACAAAGGCAGAACATTCCATAGGTAGGATTAAGTTTTTTACGTTTTTGTATGTTCTGAAATTTGTGCTAAACAGGTAGCGTTATTGATACTAATACAGCCACTTACTGCATTCACTATAAGTCAAAGTAGCTCCAATTCGCACTAAATATTCGGCTTATGCTAGTTTTGTTGAATAAAATCGGCAAACAATGAAAAAGAAATATGACAACGAGATGCTGCGGTGCCAGAAACTTGTATTATTGTCGGCTAGTGAAGGAGTCGTTGATAATGGAGATTCATTCACAAACAAATCGCTCCCTCCATCAGTATGAGAAGTGAAAGCAGGAGAGGAGCTGTGTTTCAGGACATGATTAGATCAAATTTAACAGGGAGGGTGGATAGTACATTTCTGTACACACAAACACAAGCTTTTTGTCAGGAATGCCCATGCGGTCACTGATCCATCAATGTAAAAAAGTGATGTAAAATTATAATTTTCATAATTGAAATAAAAATAAAAATACTAACATCCAGGAAAACTCCCGATCATAGATATATGTGTATATCTCTGGCTCTGCCGCCCCCAAACCCCCCCGACCCCCTTGAAAACTGGGGGCCCCATCGGTGATCCCTGCAGGGGGGCCTCCGCATTTTGCGCTACGCCACTGCTAGCACTGTTCTTCTTGTTCTCAACCCCACCCACCAACCCTTCCTCCTTGCTTCCAATTAACAGTCCTTATAACCCTCTCTTCACTCCTAAGTTGAATCAGGGGAAAGAAAGGGTTATAAGGACTTTTAATGAATAAAATATTACAGAGACGGTACCCCCACGCTGAGTCTCTGGGAATCATCGTAGGAGGCTCGATCAACCTACCTACCTGTTCACTGTTTATCCTCTTACTTCCCTTCCCCTTCATCTCACTGTTCCCTTACCATCCCTACGCCCCTACAATAAAGTCTAGCTCAACGTGTGTATGAGTTTATAATAAGGATATGTAATATGATGTGGACACCTTTGGCATATGGTATAAATGTAATCAATATTTTGCAGTTGCGATGGTTTACAGTGCAGAATACCTGAATGAGCTGGCAGCCATGAATTGGAGGTGATTATTATTATTAATATTGTTATACATTCTCCACATCCCACCAACAATGCTAAATACATTTAGTGGTTCTACTCAATATGTCTCCTTTTTGTTCTTAGGTCTTTCTCAAAGTTCCAGTATTTTGACTCAAAAGGAATGTTCATATCTTTGGTATACTCTGTCCCGCTCTTGCTCAACACTGTTATTATTGTGGTAAGTTTAGAATATTTTTAACATTATATAATACTACAGTAGGTGGCACAATGGCTCAGTGGTTACCACTGCAAGTGTGGGTGTATTCATGCATCAAGTTTATAAGTATATAATTGCAAGTTTCAAATATGTCGTTTTGAACATCCAATAGTATACAATCACCGGCCACTTTATTAGGTACACATGTCAGACTAATGCACATTTCTAATCAGCCATTCACATGGGAGCAACTCAATGCATTTAGGCATTTAGACATGGTCAAGACGATTTGCAGCAGTTCAAGTCAAGCATCAGAATGGGGAAGAAAGGAGATTTAAGTGACTTTGAACACGGCATGGTTGTTGGTGCCAGACAGGCTGGTCTAAGTAATTCAGAAACTGCTGATCCACTGGGATTTTCATGCACAACCATCTCTAGGGTTACAGAAAATTGTCAGAAAAAGAGAAAATATCCAGTGAGAGGCAGTTCTGTGGGCACAAATGCTTTGTTGATGCCAGAGGTCTGAGGAAAATGACCAGACCTTTTTGAGATGATAGAAAGGCAACAGTATCACAAATAACTACTTGTTACAACTGAAGTATGCAGAAGAGCATCTCTGAATGACAACACATCGAACCTTGAGATGGATAGGCTACAGCAGCAGAAGACTACACCGGGTGGCACTTTTGTCAGCTGAGAACAGGAAACTGAGGCTACAATTCACAAAGGCTCTCCAAAACTGGAAAATAGAAGTTTGTAAAAACGTTGCCTGGTCTGAAGAGTCTCTATCTGCTGCAATGTTAGGGTCAGAATTTGGCGTCAACATCATAAAAGCATGGATCCATCCTGCCTTGTATCAACGGTTCAGGCTGGTGGTCGTGGTGTAATGGTGTGGAGATATTTTCTTGGCACACTTTGGGCCCGTTAGTACCAATTGAGCATCGTGTCAATGCCACAGCCTACCTGAGTATTGTTGCTGACCATGTCCATCCCTTTATGAACACAGTGTACCCATCTTCTGATGGCTACTTCCAGCAAGATAATGCGCCATGACAAAGCGCAAATCATCTCAGACATGTTTCTAGAACATGACTAGTTTACTGTACTCTGATGGCCTCCACAGTCACCAGTTCTCAATCCAATATTGACCTATGAGATGTGGTGGAACGGGAGATTCACATCATGGATGTGCAGCTGAGAAATCTGCAGCAACTGCTTGATCCTATCCAGTCAATATGGACCAAAATCTCTTTGGAATATTTTTAATACCTTGTTGAATAAATGGCAAAACGTATTAAGGCAGTTCTGAAGGCAAAAAGTGGTTACAACCGGCTACTAGTAAGGTGTACCTAATAAAGTGGCCGGTAAGTGTATGTGTGAGTAAACTTCTAGGTGTATATGCATGTGGGGATACGCAAAGTTTTATTTAAATTCTACATGGCGTCTCATATCATTTGACAGTTTTATTTGAACTATTCTGTGTTTAATTTCAACTCAATGTCTGTGCTTTTAGGCTGTTTGGGTATGGAGGACCTTCTCAACCATGACAGAACTTAAGATATTGCAATTAAAGAGAAAAGCGGCCAGAGAGAACCACAAGAAAACACAATAGAAGGCATGAACAGAACATGCACCATTTCCTAATGGACTAATAATAATAATGGTCAGTGGTGGAGGGCATGTACTGCATATGGGCTGATTATAAGGAAAACTCTTGTGGCAGAGGGTCTTGAATGTTTATTTCAGACTGCTGATGGACAATTACTATACCTGCTATAGCAAAAACTCCATCAAATGCCTGATCTGGTCAAAAACATACTGGACAAAGGCATCACCTGTATTGCGCAGGCATTTTGTGTATGTGTACTATAGATAGACCATTCCAGTGCTTAATGCTTTTTTTTCATTGATTGGAGTGTTGGACATGAAAATGGTGTATTTATGTCAATAAATTGAATGTTGTCATTTTTGTATAGATACCAGTGTGATTGTTTGGGTGTTTTTGTTTTCTACATTACTAAGTTAAATCATCTGAGACCAACATTAGTTTGAATTTAAACCTTGTTTACATTTATAAATGGTCTCCAAACACTTATAAAATTGGTTGTTTATCTTAGAGACTTAAATGAAGCTTTTCTTACTCCTCTATTACCCCAAAACTCTTGAAGCTTCAAAAACGTCTTAAAAGTGATGTATGTGAATGGAGTGCACTTATTAAAGTATTCTATAGAGACACAATTACTTTTTACAGATGCACATTTTAGCGAGAGGGATCTGGGCTCTGGAAAGAGGTAATATCCAGTGAGCAGCAGTTCTGTGGGTGCAAATGTCTTGTTGATGTCAGAGGAGAATGGCCAGACTGGTTCGAGCCTATGAAAGGCAACAGTAACTCAAATAACCACTCATTACAACAGAGGTCTGCAGAAGAGAATCTCTGAATGCACAACACGTCTAACCTTGAGGCAGATGGGCTACAGCAGTGGTCACCAAACTTGTTCCTGGAGGGCCGGTGTCCTGCAGATTTTAGCTCCAACCCTAATCAAACACACCTGAGCAAGCTGATCAAGGTCTTACTGGGTATACTTGAAACATCCAGGCAGGTGTGTTGAGGCAAGATGGAGCTAAACCCTGCAGGGACATCGGCCCTCCAGGACCAGGATTGGTGACCCCTGGGCTACAGCAGCAGAAGACCCCACCGGGTGCCATTTCTGTCAGCTAAGAACAGGAAATTGAGGCTAAACATAATAATGTCAATAGTATTTCTCCCAGACCAATCATTTCGCTTCATATGACCTTAATGTATTATCATGAGCCACATGTGTTAAATTTGTATTGCCTGTAGGTGTTTTTTTTTTTTACTCTTAAAGTGGCAGTAGACATTGACTTGCATTGTAATTTAATAATTACCAAAGGCTAAAAATCAAATCTTCTTTACTGTTCAAATGAAAAAGGCACTTCGGATGACCAAACCATAAAGTTTCTATAATTTAAATACAAAAAAACACATTTAGAAGATTTCCAAAAGTGCTAAAGCAAGCTGGAGGATTTATATAAACATCAGGCATCAGTCATATGGCTGCTACTAAACATTTTATTAAAAATACTTTTGACTTTTTTTTTTTTTTTTATTCCTGGAGGGCCGCAGCTCTGCAGTTTAGCTCCAACCACCTCAAACTCACACCTAACATTAAGATGTTGACAAATGTCACTGTCCAGTGAAAATGTATTATTTTTGTAAATAAAAAACATTGAACTCCAATTGAAATACAATATAAAATGTAAAAAGAGTATATAATAATACGATTAATTTTTTCTTTATATTTTTAAAACATTATTAAATTAGAAAGTTACTATGGCAACTTTAACGTAATACAGTTTGGTATATTTAGCTTCGCCCACCACCCTTAATCAAGTTTGATTTCTGGCCCTTCATAAAACAGTTTGGGCACCCTGCTTTAAACCATAGGTCTCAAACTTGATACCAGGAGGTCCGCAGCTCTGCATAGTTTAGCTCCATCCACCTCCAACTCGCACCTGCTTAATAGTCTCTAGTAATCTTCAACACCTTGATTAGTTGGATCAGCTGTGTTTGATTAAGGTTGGAGCAAAACTATGCAGAGCTGCGGCCCTTCGGGAATCCAGTTTGAGACCTATGCTTTAAACGTTTCATTGAAATGTCGTCATTTAACCAGTAGAGGGGGCAGTACATCAATTCCCGAAGGCTTAGCAAAGTCCATAAATGATGCAGCGCACCCAATATGGTCAGAGTTACAAGCATGCATGCATAAACAGACTATTATAACTACTCTGAAGAGTTCAGGATAAACGGAGCAGATGCTCAAAATGCAAAGCTAATCATTATGAACATTTTGACTTTGGAACGGTGCTGACTTGATGCAGCTGTCAAGCTTACACACTATTGAAACCTGCACTTTATAAAGAGCTTGTTTTACTTAGATCTGTGTTGCTTTTATGCAGCTCTGCTTTCATGAAGCACTATGCTTTGGGAGGAATGTTGTTTAATTTAACTCAATTTGGACAAGACGACAATGATGCTTTGACTTGACTAGACCTGACATTATTCCTGTTGTTTTATTTAACTCAATATGGACAAGAAGACAATAATGCTTTGACTTGACTAGACCTGACATTACTCCTCTTTCTCTCTCAACAGCAAAGCGAACACAGCTGAAATGCAGCTGTGAATTCCGAGAAAAGCATTGTGTTTTATATAGGTGTGATATATGAAGTTACATGATACTCTTTCATGGAAAGCTGTGATGCTAACAATCTATCTCGAGGGCTTTTGAGATTGACAGTTCAAGCATTTTTATACGAGTTAGCTGTGGTCCGCTCTTTGTTTCTCTACTTCATCTGATTTTCCTGCCAATACGATGGCCAAACCATCAGAAACAGGTGCTTTCTGCTCTCCTGGAAGGGCTTTCTGCTTTCTGGGGACTCATGGGAAGTACTGAGATGTCAAAGGCGTGCACTTAAGAGGAAGATAAATTCGTTTTAGGATGTGAGAGGATTTGTGGCGCGCTGGCACAGTGTGCATCCAGTGCAAGTGTCTGTTGTTTTGTTTTGAAAACCCCTGTATTTCACTGCCTTCATGGTGGAAATGTAAGCCAAGGCTATTAAAACTGACTTGAGAAGAACTAGGAACAAAAAAAAAAAACTGAATGAGAAAAGGCTGACGATCTGACAGTATAATTTATGATAAGATCTAGGTGCATCTTTGTTCTTTAATCTTAAGCTTCATTCGAACATGATGATAATATCAAACTATCACTCTCCCACAGATTTTCTCCACAGCTGTTTTGAAGGATCTCACATGCATCATCTGTAAGCGATCCCACCACAAACTCCTGGCGCTTACCACTTGCCAAGAAAGCGAGTTAAATCTACAAAGAAATAATAAATATTTTCACATTCCACTTTTATATTTCTGTCATCTTCACACTTTTGTGACGCCTCCCCACCGTGACAAATAAACTGCCCCTACAGTCAATTAATCATTTATTTAAAAAGCCCTTTAAAACTGTGAAGGCTCACCAAAGTGCTGTGCAAAAAGGTTGCAATGACAATATCAATAAATTAAAACACATGAACTGTAATATCTGTAAAAAACGAATGCCTGTGAGAATATACGCATCTTGAGACGCGATTTAAACATCTGCAAAGAAGTCAGAACACTTCAAAATGCTTTTCTTTCTTAGATTTTTTTGTCTTGTTTCTAGTCCAAATATTAAAAAATTCTTAAATCAAGAAGCATTTTCTAAACAAGCAAAATATATTGCCTTGTTTTCAGATATTATATGCCAAAATTAAGTGAGTTTTTCCTTAAAACAAGCAAAATAATCAGCCAATGGGGTAAGCAAAATAATCTTGTTATTTCTTTTGACATGAGATTATTTTGCTTGTTTTAAGGAAAATCTCACTTAATTTTGGCATATTATTTCTGAAAACAAGACAATACGTTTTGCTTGTTTAGAAAATGCTTCTTGATTTAAGAATTTTTAGATATTTGAACTAGAAACAAGACAAAAAATCTCAGCAAGAAAAGCATTTTTTGCATTGAAGAACGCGAATGTGAAAGCAAGTTTATTTCACAATCCAAAATTTAAGGTAAAATACGAAAGAGATAAACAAAATTTATCATAATATCTATTGCAGAGTATCTTCTTTTCTTATAGTGTCTGAAATAGTTTGTTCAGGATCTGCCTTTTTTCCAAACCCTGTCTTTCTGAGTGTCTACTTTGCTCAGGGATTGGTTAGCTGACTCAGTCTGTTGTGATCAGTGGTGGAACGAGTACAGAGAATTCATATTCAAGTAAAAGAACCATTACTTGCCCAAAAAATGTAGCGCAAGTACACTACCTGACAAAAGTCTTGATGTCGATTTCAGTTGTAAGAGCAACAAATAATAACTTGACTTGTAGTTGTTAATTTGGATAAGTGGCAGAAGGTAGATTTTTCAGAAGAATCATCTGTTGAACTGCATCCCAATCATCACACATACTGCAGAAGTCCTAATGGAACCCGCATGGACCCAAGATTCTCACAGTTATCAGTCAAGTTTGGTGAAGGAAAAACCATGGTTTGGGGTTACATTTAGTATGGGGGTGTGCGAGAGATGATAACATCAAACCACAAGGAGAGGGCTCCTCATACTTCAGCCTCCACATCAAAGTTCCTGAAAGCATAGAAGGTCAAGGTGCTCCAGGATTGGCCAGCCCAGCCACCGGACATGAACATTATTGAGCATGTCTGGGGTAAGATGGAGGAGGAGGCATTGAAGACGAATCCAAAGAATCTTGATGAACTCTGGGAGTCCTGCTAGAACGCTTTCTTTGCCATTCCAGATGACTTTATTATTAAGTGATTTGAGTCATTGCAGAGATGTATGGATGCAGTCGTTCAAGCTTATGGGAGTCATACACAATATCAATTATTTTTCCACTGCACCAAGACTTTATATTCTATACTGTACATTATTACTGTTAAGTGACAAGACTGTTGTCTAAGCAATGTCAGACTTTACTGTCCTAATTAAAAATCAAGGCATGATCATATTTTATTTGGTAAAATAAGCGCAATCTAGAGGCCTTTGCCTTTCATATAAGCCACTTCTGATACCAAATGGACTACTAGAGGTCAAGTTATTATTTGGTTTGCCTAAAACTTGGATAGGCAACAAGACTTTTGTCAGGTAGTGTTAAGTAACAGTATTTGTTGTAAATAATACTCAAAGTAAGAGTAAAAAGTAGCCCATTTGAAGCGTTTACATGCAATTTCTGCCTGTGTGTGAAAACGTAACATTCTGTAGTGGATTTAGTGATTGTGTAAGGCCATTTGGCCGTTTCGGTCATCATACAGTAAAAATCCCTCATCCTTTCTCCAGTGACATCTAAACAGTCACAGGATCATTGCATGTAAATATTTGCGACATCTTCTTGGACACTTCATTTTCAAAATGGGATGTACTCATTAATGTCGAGCACTCTATTACTATGCCCTGTGTCATAATTACAATACTTGATTCTTACTCAATTTAAAGTGCTGATACTAAAAGAACTGCTGCTTTGCTTTCCCATCATATCATATGCATTATGTAGCATTTGAATATCATTAATAAGGCAACAAAGACTATGCATGTAATTACATACTTTCTTTGACATTAAGTCTATTGAAGCGAACACAAAATCTCTTTATTGTTTGATTTTTTGCTTAAAATACTAACAAAAACACTAATGTTCCCATCTTGTGAACTTCAACGACCTATCACCTCAGATCACAGCTTGATCTGTTCTTTCTGTTCCCATTGTGATGGAGTGTGTTTCTGTGTGTTGCCACCACACAATATAGCTTTGTGAAACAGGAGGTCATGGTTGAACAATTTCCTGTTCCTAATAACCCAGATGTACAACGGATTTTAAATATTAATGGGAATATACTTCAAAAATATATGAATATGAATCCATAGGGGTGTCAATAACTATAGCACACATGTATACAAGCAAAGCTCCAAGAACACGTTTGTGTACCAAATAAAAAAAAAAAAGACTTTGTTTGCTAATGTCTTGTCTTCTGCTGGCTCAGGTCAGAGTGCATGTTTACTATACAGTAGGCAATAAGATGCTTATACATTATGTGCCGCTGAATCTATACATCATACAGCATGTAGTAGATTTGCTCCTTAAAAACCTGATGAGGAAGAAAACATGTTAATTTTAACAGATCTTTTGGTGCACAAATGTATTCTTGGAGCTTTGTATGCTTGCAGTTGGATAGGTTGACAATTTGACTTTGAGCATCTTGTTACTGTTGCTGTCTATGGAGGACGAGAGCTCTCGGATTTCATCTAAAATATCTTAATTTGTGTTCTGAAGATAAATGAAGGTCTTAGGGGATATAAACCTTTTTAACAAAGCTATTTGCTTTTTGAGGAAACTGTGTTGTGTTTTTGTTGTGGTGACATGGTGGCTCAGTGGTTAGCACTGTCGCCTCACAGCAAGAAGGTTGCTGGTTTGAGCAAGTGATGCAATTTCGCAGGTCAGAGTTCACCAAGCTTTAACTTTCAAACGCAGTGAACTGCAAAACTTGCCACACGCCCTTGCGTTTCTGGTCTGACACATTCGCGTGCGTAGGAATAAAAGTCTATGAGGAGAAAAGTGCAGTGTGACCGCAGCTTTAGATAGCCACACAGTTCAAAATACATGAGATTTGTGGAGTTACTGCAGAGATTGGCCATAATGGAGTAAAAGTTTATCATTTGCACAATTTTAACCCCTAATAGAGTTTAAAGCATTCAGAAACATGACATTTTAACATTTATAACTTAAATAAAAGAATATATATTATACTATTTAAATAGTTAAGTCTTTGTAGTGTTATTTAATACTTATATACTATACATTTTTTCCAATTCCTGCCGCTGAATATAATTTGACTATACCCTGAATTGCTACTGTATTTATCCTTGTAATTTGTTTGTTACATTTCATGCGTCATTCACTCCCCTACAGAATAATCCCAATTAATCTAAAACTAACTAATTATTAAGCTGGAGCTGAACAAGCTCAAAACAGTGGAGATGATAGTGGACTTTAGGAGAAAACCCCCCTGCACTCCCCCCACTGACCATCATGAACAGCACTGTGGCTGCAGTAGAGTCATTCAGGTTCCTGGGCACCACCATCTCTCAGGATCTGAAGTGGCACATTCATATAGACTCTATTGTGAAGAAAGCCCAGCAGAGACTGTATTTCCTTCGTCAGCTGAGGAAGTTTAACCTGCCACAGGAGCTGCTCCTACAGTTCTACTCAGCTGTCATTCAATCCATCCTCTGCACTTTAATCACTGTCGGGTTCGGCTCAGTTGTCAAAACCAACCTCCGTAGACTACAGCAAATAGTCCGGACTGCTGAACGTATTACTGGCACTACCCTTCCTACACTTCAAGAACTGTACTCTTCCAGAGTGAGTAAAAGGGCTTGCAAAATCACTCTGGACGCCTCACACCCAGCACACTACCTGCTTGAACTGTTACCGTCTGGTCAGCGCTACAGAGCACCAAGCACAAAAACAGCCAGACACAGGAAAAGTTTCTTTCCTCAGGCCATCTACCTCATGAACAGTTAAATATCCCCCAACTGTGCAATAAATATGTGCAATACTTTCTCATACGCACTTGTATAAAGCACCTTTTTTCAATATACAATGCAATACTTTCTACATTTGCATTTGTACGCAGCACCTAATAACCTGTATATTTATAACACATCTGTACATACCATTCAACATCCAGATTTCTTGACTAACTGCATCTCTGTTTAATGTTTATCATCTTTTTTTTTCATATTTATTTTGTGTTGTCACTTGTCACTTTAAATACACTGGAAGCTTCTGTAGCCAAAACAAACTCCTAGTGTGTGTGTGTAGCACACTTGGCAAAAAAACGGATTCTGATTCTGAATATTCCCAAATAGAGCTATTCAAGTCATTTGGTGAATTTTTCTAGGTCAATGGTTCCCAAACTTTTTTCACCAAGTACCACCTCAGAAAAAACTGTCTCTCCAATTACCACCATAATGACTGGTATTGAAATACATAGTAGGCCTAATTAAGCGGCTTTAGCTCTGCACAGTTCACAAACGTGGCAGAATAATTCTTATTATTGTGAATATTTATTATTGTAAGCCACTTTTAACATAATAAATAGTTTGAACAATAACACACTTACAGGTACAAAAAAAAGATTAAAAAAAAAGATAAAGATAAAAAGATAAATGTCAATAAAATGCCAATATTTACATTAAAATGTGAGTTTAAAAGTTAATTAAAAACGGCACTGTTCTTAAAAAGTAAAAAGAAAACTGCTGTATTTAAATATAAAGTATTATCATAAAGCCTGTTCATCAAAACCTGCAAATGTCTCTTGGAGCTCATAAATATAGGCTATACTTTATGTTATAATATTCATATATAACTCTGTTAAATACATTTTGAAATATATCTTTGAAATCTAAACGTTAAGTTGTATTTTAAATACATGAACTGGATTTGCATACTGTTTTAGAAATTAGATCTGCTTACCTCTCATTGGAGTAAGCTGTGTGTGTCAGAGAAGCAAGTGAAGTCAAACTATACCTGTCAACATTGGGATATAAAAATACGAGATACGCCTCCAACAACCGTTACAAGTATGGAGAGGAAAATAACCTCAAATGATAGAATGCATAACAAACATTAGAAAAATGAAAATAAAATAAAGGTTTAGCCTATTAAAATCAATTTCCTGATCACATCGTTGTTATCGTACGCATCAAAAGGTTAAAAGTGTGTTCATTTTTTTACTTGAACTATTCAGCGATTCCTCCGTGTACCACTAGAAGGAAGCCTGCGTACCACTTGTGTCTGTTTGAGAACTACTGGTCTAGATATTGCAATGTCAGATTTTTCCAATACTGTTCTGCCCTAGTGGCGTGTGTCCAGCTGTAAACTGGTTTAAGATGGATTTTTCAGCAGAGCATGTCTCTCCATCCACCAAACATTCAGATGCTTAAATGTTTACAGTAGAAATCTGCATGTGTCTCCTTGTAGGACGGTTCTATGTCTCTGTCTTTGAGTCTATATCTGTCTTTGATGCTTTACTGTAACCATATCTGTGCTATTGATCGCTTGTGGGATGGTGCAGTAGAGGCCTATCAGCTGAGTATGACCGTGATGCTGTCCATCTAGAAGCTGCTAATCAGAGGCCTTTTCTTTTCCCAGCATCCCTGACGTGGACTGCATCACACTTCCGCCCAGTCATGTGACCCAAACGCTACATTTTCCCATCACAGAGCAGAGTGTCAGTGCGTTTCTTCCAGAGAAACCGGAGATGGCCCGCGCACACACACTTACACTCAAATGCAGTCTAGACCCCAGAAAACATCTATTAATGATTTCCTTGTAAGCATATCATTGCGTAATATTGGTTTGACTGGCAGCATTAATGTTCAGGTCTTTATTTCCTGCGAGCTACAGAAAATCGGCATAATCTCCGCTATTAATCCAGGAAGTACCGTGGTGATAACAGGAACTGTGCTGGCCCATAGCACTTATCGTAATGTAAGGGATATGTTTACTTAGAAGAAATGATGACAGAGATCACAAATACTCCCCGACGACGTTCCAGAAAATATGAACTCAGAGGCTGACGACCTGTGTGGATCTGGATATAGTTATGTTACAAACGGCAAAGGAGGTTAGCAATACATGAGATGTAAAGATAAGTCAGGTTGTTCTCAGTGTGAATTATGTCACTGAGTCACATTTAATTTGTTTGAATTATTGATGCCAATAGCATTGCAGTGCCGTGATATCATCAGACAAAGTATGCCACATCACAAAACTAGTGCTTTACATTCTCTGAAAAAAAGAGTGAGTCATTTGTCCTTTGAAAGATAGTATCGCAATGCTAGAGCAATGTGAGTGTTTGCCAGGGTTTTGCAAAGATATTTTAACAGGTTTTTTTTACAGTAAAAGAGTGAAAAAGCACCTTTAACTAGTTTATACTGAGTTTTGTATGAATATTTGGGGTCTGTAAATTGAAAATGTCTAATGTTCACCAGGTTTTTTACATTTATTTTTTATTAGTGTTTAACAAGACAATACATCATAGTACAAATACAATACAACGTACTGTAGGAACAACTACAGACTGTCTTATTTTTCGTATTTTTTCCACTATCCACTAAAATAAAATAAGTAACATTTTTTAATTACACGGTAAAAAATGCATGGTTCCACACAATTCATTTATGTTGTCCCAACACAAATTAAGTTAACTAAACACTTTTAACAAAATTCTGTAGATTGAACATAAAAAATTAGGTTGTGCCAATGAAATCTCAAGAGTTGTGTTGTTTCGACTCATTTTAATTAAGTAGTTTGAACAAGTTTAAAATATATATATTTTTGAGTGTATGAACAAACATATCCTCTAAAAGAAAAAAATAATAATTAAAATAAATTCTTTTAAAAAACAATAAATGAGCAAGTTTAAATGAGAGAAAGAGAGAGAAAAAATAATATACATATATATATATATATATATATATATATATATATATATATATATATATATATATATATATATATATATATATTTATATATATATATATATATATATATATATATATATATATATGAAATGTTCACATTAAGGAGTCAATCTTTCCTCTTTCCAATTAATTACTATGTGTTAGAACTTATCAGCTGAACAGAGTAAGCCTTTAATATAGTCTAAAACAGGGTTCCAGGTCCTGTAAAAAGATTTGAGATATCCTGCAAGTAAACATCTTAATTTCTCAAGTGTTATGTAACTAAAGATCCACATGTCATGTGATGGAGGAATCACCTGTTTCCATTTGATAGGAATGGCTCGTCTAGCTAAAAGACTAGAAAAAGCAATAACCTGGCGAGATACAACAGTCAAGTCAACACTTAATGTTCACCAAGTTTGCACTTCAAGATTCCATAAATTCAGTGATGTTCTAAATTATACTAATTAAAAGAACTGCTTTATGTTTTTATATAATTAAAGGTGGAATTTATTCCTGTGATGGTAAAGCTTAATTATCAGCATCCATTGCTATAGTTTTTTCCTAATGTTTTCCCCTAAGGGTCTTAAAAATAAGGATACTTATTGTATCCTTATTATAATAACTAATAACTTATTATATTTATTTATGGTTCCGCATAAAATCTGTTAACATCTGTTAACCCTCATGTGCTGTTCTGTATGTTTTCATCAACTCTGGTGTGTTCTTGAGTTTTAATATATCCACAACGTTCTGTGTGTTTCAGCTAATGGAATGATTTAAAATTTTGAAATTTTTCATAAATGTAATAATACACTCTGGGCAAATTGACTCCCCTTTCATTATGTGGCTGTTTTTGCCCCATTGACTTCCATTATAATGCCATTTTTTGATTGCAAATCAATGACACCATATAACCATGCATTCTTTAATTGTTGCTGGTTTTCCCTGTTGGGAAGGGATACATTTACTTTTTTTTTACTGTTGATCATCAGTTGCAGTGAAAAAAAAGCTTAGTTTCTGGAAAACAATTATATGGCTATATGAAGTAGTGTGTGTGTGTGTGTGTGTGTGTGTGTGTCTGTGTGTGTCTGTGTGTGTGTGTGTGTGTGTGTGTGTGTGTGTGTGTGTGTGTGTGTGTGTGTGTGTGTGTGTGTGTGTGTGTGTGACAGTGTGAGAGACACGATTGCTCACTTACTTTAAAATGTTTGAGAAAATAAAAAAATAAGCAGCTCAGCTCTTAGTACATAGTAAACATAGTACACTTATTTGTGCACGCACACTATAATTTACTGTTTTACTCCAACTCTAACAGTCTTTTTTTGCACAGGCCCATGTAAAGGGTTATTGCTGCCAACTGATCATCAACAATAAAAGTGAAAAAAAAAGTGAAAGAGTTTTACCTCTTCCCAACAGGGAAAAACACCAACAATCAAGAATGATTATTTGGTGTCATGGCACAAAATTGAGTTGAACAAACTCAGAGTTGCAGAGTAAGTTACAAGTTGACAAAACCAAACAAATCCAACCTGGTTTAGATCAGGTTAAGTGGTTTCACATTGCTTGATATTATGTTATCACCTAGAACTGAAAATGTAGCACTTGCAGCAAACAACACAGCAGGCACACAACTTTATAAGACGTTAATATGAGGTTAGATTTAGGTTGTGACGTCAGGTGACCAAACTTCAATGTCTAGCCAGCGTCTAAGGACAATGTTATTTTGACATCCGATAATGGTGTCAAATGATCTTAGGTTGTGTTGGAAAGTGACAAATCTAATGTCGAGCCATCATTTAAAATGTCAAATACTGACATTAATTCGTCAGGTATGGCAACCAAATCTAATGTCTGATAGACGTCACAGTGTAAATATCCACATAACCTCAAGCTGTAACATCATTAGACGTTGATATTTGGTTGATTTTATGTTGAATGGTGGACATTGACCCTGAGTTCTGACATCAACCCAATTTTCAATTCCAAACAAAATGCAACGTCCTCAGGACGTTGGGGTACAACCTCAATCTGCCTTCATGTTGACGCCCTGTGCCTGGAGGGAACCAACAGACAACATAACATCTGAAACAATAACACACATCCAAAGCCAATACACTAGAGTCAACAGTCTGGAACATTCTGTAACCAAGAGTGGACAAGACTGAAGTGGGAAATTAGGCATGGATAATTCCTAAAACTACATTGTGCAAAAGCCCCTTGAATAATCACTGCAAACCCCCCCATTTGGAAACTCTGCAAAACACATTTTGGGGATCAAAAATGTCTGCTAATGAGGATATCTCAGGTCTCCTTGTCTATTAATGCTTCTGAAGTATAACCTTTATTTAGAATTGTTTCACTTTGGGAGAGGCTATAAAAGGATGCATTTATTTTCTTTAAGGAAGCAAGAAATAAACCTTCCAGAATCAAACAGATGTGTAAATACTTCTTCTCTTACCCTAAATCAGCAAAGACAGGTCTAATGTTGTTTATTTATTAGTGAAACATGCAGTTGACACGGGTGTGTGAAGCATCCTTTACTTTCGAGGGAGGGAAGAAAGTGGGTGTGTTGCTCTTTTACCACAGATCTGGCCTCTCCACAACCTCCAGTTTGACCTTCTCCCCCACTCCTCCCTATCATCTTTGTTCAAAAGGGATAATTCAGCCAAAAATGAAAATCCAGTCATTATTGACTCAGCCTGTAGTGGTGTTGTAATTCCATATGCCCTTTTTTATTTTTCAGACCACAAAAGCAGAACAAACATAACTCTCACACATTTCACATATAAAATCAGTAAATATTTTAAAAAGATCTTAAAGAATGAGTCTGCGTGACACATTACTTATATTTCTGGATGTGGAGAAGTTCTGTGGGTATGCAGAAGAGTTTGGTGAAAAACTGATAAATGATGTATGTAATACAGTGCATCCGGAAAGTATTCATAGTGCTTCACTTTTTCCACATTTTTTATAATACAGCCTTTTCCCAAAATAGATTAAATTCATTTATTTCCTCAAAATTCTACACACAATATCCCATAACGACAATGTGAAAAAAAGATTTTGTGAAATTGTTGCAAATTTATATATAAAAAAAAACAAAACTGAAAAATCACGTACAGAAGTATTTACAGCCTTTGCTCAATACTTTATTGATGCACTTTTGGCAGCAATTACAGCCTCAAGTCTTTTTGAATATGATGCTACAAGCTTGGCACACTTGTCTTTGGGAATTTTAGCCCATTCCTCTTTGCAGTGCCTCTCTATCAGGTTGAAGGGAAGCGACGGTGTACAGCCATTTTCAGATCTCTCCAAGGTTGTTTAATAGGATTTAGGTCTGGGCTCTGGCTGGGCCACTCAAGGATATTCACCAAATTGTTGTGAATCCACTCCATTGATATTTTGGAGGTGTGCTTTGGGTCATTGTCCTGCTGGAAGATGAACCATCGCCCCCGTCTGAGATCAAGAGCACTCTGAAGCAGATTTTCATTCAGGATGTGTCTGTACATCGCTGCTTTATCTTTCCCTTTATTCTGACTAGTCTTCTAGTTCCTGCTGCTGAAAAACATCCCAACAGCATGATGCTGCCACCACCGTACTTCACTGTAGGGATATTACTAGCCTGGTGATGAGCGGTGCCTTGTTTTTTCCAAATGTAACGCCTGGCATTTACTCCAAAGAGTTCGATTTTAGTCTCATCAGACCAGAGAATTTTGTTCCTTATGGTCTGAGAGTGCTTCAGATGCCTTTTGGCAAATTCCAGGCAGAGAGTAGCTTCAGTCTGGCCGCTCTACCATACAGGCCTGATTGGTGGATTGCTGCACAGATGGTTGTCCTTCTGTAAGGTTCTCCTCTCTCCACAGAATGCTGGAGCTCAGACAGAGTAATCATCGGGTTATTGATCACCTCCCTGACTAAGGCCCTTCTACCTTGATCACTCATCTTAGATGGCTGGCCAGCTCTAGGAAGAGTACTGGTGGTTCCAAACATCTTCCACTTTCGGATGATGGAGGTCACTGTGGTCATTGGTACTTTCAGAGCAACAGACATTTTTCTGTCCCCTTCCCCAGCCTTGTGCCTCGAGACAATCCTGTCTCGGAGGTCTACAGACAAGTCCTTTGTCTTCATGCTTGGTTTGTGCTTTGACATGCACTGTCAACCCTGGGACCTTATATAGACAGGTGTATGCCTTTTCAAATCATGTTAAATCAACTGCATTTACCATAGGTGAACTACAATTAAGCTGCTGAAACATCTCATTTTGCTGAAACAGAATGTACCTGAGCTCAATCTAGAGCTTCACTGCAAAGGCTGTGAATACTTATGTACATGTGATTTTTCAGGTTTTTTATTTTTTTATAAATTTGCAACAATTTCAAAAAAAAATTTTCCACATTGTCCTTATAGGGTATTTTGTAAAAAAGTGAAGTGCTGTGAATACTTTCTGGATGCACTGTATTTAAGGGATGAGTATGGAGCCCTTTTACACCAAAAATCCTTTTTTGGCTAAATGCAGGCCAGGACACACCGTCAACAGTTGGTGTTTGGGCAGTGTCTGGCCATCTGGCCACCTGTCAGGCTGATTTGTTTGGTGTGTTCCACACGTCGCCTTACATCGAGCTCATATTGAAGAGCGTTTACCTGATTCAGCATGTAGAGCATCAGCCATTGATGAATGAGATCCCTCTGATTGACTATTCAGCAACAAATCCAAGAGTGAGAACAAAACCGAAGTGACGAAACTTGGCAAATGACACTTCAAGAGGAAACACAAAGAAGCTGGCTGCCATTTTATTACATTTCTTAAATATTTACAAATAATATGTCATATCAGATTATTGACCTTATTCTTCAATGTGGAAGTGCGCTTGTTAATGGGGTTTGCCATAGGCAAAGTCCATTCTTACTATTGTGGTTTCTTCTTATTAATGGGGTTTGCCATAGGCAAAGTCCATTCTTACTATTGTGGTTTCTTCTTATTATTATTCTTCTTCTTCCGTACGCTTTTTCGGCGCGTAACTAGTCCCGCAGCTTTCGTCCCAGACCCTTGAAAGTGGGGTCAAATCGTGCGGTCTTATCGGGAATGGTGTGCTATGACTTTTATAAGGGGTCCGGGGTTTTTTGGCCCCGCAGGGGCCAAAAAACCCCCCCAAAAATCCCATAGACTTAACATTGAGCCGAACTTTGACGACTCACAGCGCCGAGTGTGAATTTCATAGAAATATGGGATTCACAGCATCTGTAGGGGGTTGCAGCCTAAGTAAGAACATACCTCGCAAGGGGGTAAAAGTTGCACCCCTGGGGCTCTAGGACGTCCCAAAGTGCTCCCATTGACTAACATGGGCCCCATTGACTCCCATTCATTTTTCTAGAAGAGCACTAAACGCGCCGCGAAATGGGACGACCTTTAAAGCGTCATAGCGCCAAGTGTGAAATTCGTAGAAATATGGGATTCGCAACATCTGTAGGGGGTTGCAGCCTGTATGAGAACATACCCCAAAAGGGGGTATAAGTTGTACCCCTGGGGTGCTAGGACGTCCCAAAGGGGTCCCCATTGACTTTACATGGCCCATTGACTCCCATTCATTTCTTGACTCACATGTCAATCACATTACATAGCAGTGTCATACAGACTTGGGGGTTGCCTTACTTGACTGAGGCAACCAATCAGCATCTCAATATGATTTTGAAGCTCACAAGCCACGCCCCCCCGAACCATTTAAAGACCCTTAATAACTGCCCCATTGACTTAACATGGGGTGGGATGTCCCATTGCACATCCCATTGACTTCCATTATAAAGGTCACACATCTATAACATTACATAGGAGTGTCATAGAGACATGGGGGTGGGCTCATTTGACTCAGGCAACCAATCAGCATCACTATATGATAATGAAGCTCACAAGCCACGCCCCCAAACTGGTCCCATAGACTGCCATTCTAACTGGCCTACATGCATATCTTTGCTTAGCAGTGTCCTATTGACTTGGGGGATGGCTCATCTGACTCAGACAACCAATGAGCATCTCGATATGGTAATGAAGCTCACAAGCCACGCCCCCAAACTGGTCCCATAGACTGCCATTGTAACTGTTCTACATGCATATCTTTGCTTGGCAGTGTCCTATTGACTTGGGGGATGGCTCATCTGACTAAGACAACCAATGAGCATCTCAATATGATAATGAATCTCACAAGCCACGCCCCCAAAATGGTCCCATAGACTGCCATTATAACTGGCCTACATGCATATCTTTACATAGCAGTGTCCTATTGACTTGGGGATTGGCTCATTTGACTTGGACAGCCAACCACATTCAAGTTCACTCTGTAACCTCGCCCATAGCAACAAAACAGAGTACCCTAGCAACCATTCATCAACAGCTATATCTCAGCATCGGAACATCGTAAAGACTTGGGGATTGGCTCGTTTGACTCATGCTAGCAAACGGAACTTCCTGTATGCTACACATGCTAGCAGTGACTAGCTACATGCTAATATTGACTAGCCAAGTACTGTAACTTGCTAGAAATGCTTACTAAGTATAATTATTTCATCAGGCATGTATGTGAGGCTTGCCTAGTAACCACACCGGCCACCCTAGCAACTGCCTAGCAACCACTCAAATTACCCTAGCAACCGCCTAGCAACCACCTAGCAACCGCCTAGTAGCGCATTATTAAGGGCCTAGCGACCACTCAGGACACCCTAGCAACCGCCTAGCAACGCCTTAGCAACCACTTAGAATACCCTAGCAACCACCTAGCAACTCCTTAGCAACCACCTAGCAACCACTTAGGATACCTTAGCAACCGCCTAGCAACACCTTAGCAACCACCTAGCAACCACTCAGAACCCCCTAGCAACTGCCTAGCAACCACTCAGGACACCCTAGCAACCGCCTAGCAACGCCTTAGCAACCACTTAGAATACCCTAGCAACCACCTAGCAACACCTTAGCAACCACCTAGCAACCACTTAGGACACCTTAGCAACCGCCTAGCAACACCTTAGCAACCACCTAGCAACCACTCAGAACACCCTAGCAACCGCCTAGCAACACCTTAGCAACCACCTAGCAACCACTTAGGACACCTTAGCAACCACCAAGCAACACCTTAGCAACCACCTAGCAACCACTTAGGACACCTTAGCAACCACCTAGCAACACCTTAGCAACCACCTAGCAACCACTCAGGACACCCTAGCAACCGCCTAGCAACACCTTAGCAACCACCTAGCAACCACTCAGAACACCCTAAAAACCATTCAGAACACCCTAGCAACCGCCTAGCAACACCTTAGCAACCACCTAGCAACCACTCAGAACACCCTAGCAACCATTCAGAACACCCTAGCTACCAAAACAAATACATTTCTCCGCATTTCCGCATTTCTTGCTATTTTGCCCAGTTTAGTACCATTTTGTACCCCATCGATTTGCCACGCAAACCCCATTCACATTTCCTTTAGGAAATGTACAATTCTAGTTATTATTCTTCTTCTTCCGTACGCTTTTTCGGCGCGTAACTAGTCCCGCAGCTTTCGTCCCAGACCCTTGAAAGTGGGGTCAAATCGTGCGGTCTTATCGGGAATGGTGTGCTATGACTTTTATAAGGGGTCCGGGGTTTTTTGGCCCCGCAGGGGCCAAAAAACCCCCCCAAAAATCCCATAGACTTAACATTGAGCCGAACTTTGACGACTCACAGCGCCGAGTGTGAATTTCATAGAAATATGGGATTCACAGCATCTGTAGGGGGTTGCAGCCTAAGTAAGAACATACCTCGCAAGGGGGTAAAAGTTGCACCCCTGGGGCTCTAGGACGTCCCAAAGTGCTCCCATTGACTAACATGGGCCCCATTGACTCCCATTCATTTTTCTAGAAGAGCACTAAACGCGCCGCGAAATGGGACGACCTTTAAAGCGTCATAGCGCCAAGTGTGAAATTCGTAGAAATATGGGATTCGCAACATCTGTAGGGGGTTGCAGCCTGTATGAGAACATACCCCAAAAGGGGGTATAAGTTGTACCCCTGGGGTGCTAGGACGTCCCAAAGGGGTCCCCATTGACTTTACATGGCCCATTGACTCCCATTCATTTCTTGACTCACATGTCAATCACATTACATAGCAGTGTCATACAGACTTGGGGGTTGCCTTACTTGACTGAGGCAACCAATCAGCATCTCAATATGATTTTGAAGCTCACAAGCCACGCCCCCCCGAACCATTTAAAGACCCTTAATAACTGCCCCATTGACTTAACATGGGGTGGGATGTCCCATTGCACATCCCATTGACTTCCATTATAAAGGTCACACATCTATAACATTACATAGGAGTGTCATAGAGACATGGGGGTGGGCTCATTTGACTCAGGCAACCAATCAGCATCACTATATGATAATGAAGCTCACAAGCCACGCCCCCAAACTGGTCCCATAGACTGCCATTCTAACTGGCCTACATGCATATCTTTGCTTAGCAGTGTCCTATTGACTTGGGGGATGGCTCATCTGACTCAGACAACCAATGAGCATCTCGATATGGTAATGAAGCTCACAAGCCACGCCCCCAAACTGGTCCCATAGACTGCCATTGTAACTGTTCTACATGCATATCTTTGCTTGGCAGTGTCCTATTGACTTGGGGGATGGCTCATCTGACTAAGACAACCAATGAGCATCTCAATATGATAATGAATCTCACAAGCCACGCCCCCAAAATGGTCCCATAGACTGCCATTATAACTGGCCTACATGCATATCTTTACATAGCAGTGTCCTATTGACTTGGGGATTGGCTCATTTGACTTGGACAGCCAACCACATTCAAGTTCACTCTGTAACCTCGCCCATAGCAACAAAACAGAGTACCCTAGCAACCATTCATCAACAGCTATATCTCAGCATCGGAACATCGTAAAGACTTGGGGATTGGCTCGTTTGACTCATGCTAGCAAACGGAACTTCCTGTATGCTACACATGCTAGCAGTGACTAGCTACATGCTAATATTGACTAGCCAAGTACTGTAACTTGCTAGAAATGCTTACTAAGTATAATTATTTCATCAGGCATGTATGTGAGGCTTGCCTAGTAACCACACCGGCCACCCTAGCAACTGCCTAGCAACCACTCAAATTACCCTAGCAACCGCCTAGCAACCACCTAGCAACCGCCTAGTAGCGCATTATTAAGGGCCTAGCGACCACTCAGGACACCCTAGCAACCGCCTAGCAACGCCTTAGCAACCACTTAGAATACCCTAGCAACCACCTAGCAACTCCTTAGCAACCACCTAGCAACCACTTAGGATACCTTAGCAACCGCCTAGCAACACCTTAGCAACCACCTAGCAACCACTCAGAACCCCCTAGCAACTGCCTAGCAACCACTCAGGACACCCTAGCAACCGCCTAGCAACGCCTTAGCAACCACTTAGAATACCCTAGCAACCACCTAGCAACACCTTAGCAACCACCTAGCAACCACTTAGGACACCTTAGCAACCGCCTAGCAACACCTTAGCAACCACCTAGCAACCACTCAGAACACCCTAGCAACCGCCTAGCAACACCTTAGCAACCACCTAGCAACCACTTAGGACACCTTAGCAACCACCAAGCAACACCTTAGCAACCACCTAGCAACCACTTAGGACACCTTAGCAACCACCTAGCAACACCTTAGCAACCACCTAGCAACCACTCAGGACACCCTAGCAACCGCCTAGCAACACCTTAGCAACCACCTAGCAACCACTCAGAACACCCTAAAAACCATTCAGAACACCCTAGCAACCGCCTAGCAACACCTTAGCAACCACCTAGCAACCACTCAGAACACCCTAGCAACCATTCAGAACACCCTAGCTACCAAAACAAATACATTTCTCCGCATTTCCGCATTTCTTGCTATTTTGCCCAGTTTAGTACCATTTTGTACCCCATCGATTTGCCACGCAAACCCCATTCACATTTCCTTTAGGAAATGTACAATTCTAGTTTTTGTTATTGTTTTAGAACTTTCGATTCAGTTGCCTATAGGAGAAATGACTAGGGATACTAAATGGTAGAAATCGGTCGAACTACTTGCTCTACAAACAAGTGTTTGCATGACTATACTGACCAAGTAGAATAATATAATAGGAAAATATCAGTTAGCAAACATCAAGCAGCATAACAAGCTTTTTTCAACGTCTAAAACATCATATTTTAGCCAACACCATGAATGGTCGCTTGTCGCTTTGCCACTGTGTGTCGCTTGTAGTGTGAATGAGGCTTTAATCTGTCTCATTTTAAAGAGCCCATATTATACATGAAATAGGGTCATATCTTGGTTGTAAGGGTCTCCAACAACAGTTTAATATGCATGCAAGGTCAAAAAACACTTTCGTGGTCTTATAATCTGCATTTATTTTTACCTAATTATCCCAGCGACTCCCGTATGAATCGTCCAGTGATTCATTTGTTCCCAAACCCCTCCTTAGCGTGAAGCTAATCTGCGCTGATTGGACCGATGACAGTCTGTTGCGATTGGTCGACTGCCTTCAGTAAGAGAATGAAATGCCAAACAGCTAATCAGCAATATAAAAGTAATCACAGTTCATGCACGCTCGATAGTGTAAGGCGTGGATTTTAGCTGCCAGTGGGTCAATGTAAATACAGACTATGGACTTAAAAATTCAGACGACTAACTATTTTATTGAGCAAAAACTCCAAAAACAGTTGAGGAGATCTCCTAGCTTCTCACTCTGCTCTTTTCACAGACACACACACACATATGGCACACACACACACACACACACACGCACTTAACCCTGCTCCGGACGACAACAAGCGCGCGCGCGCACGCACACACACACACACACACACACACACACACACACACACACACACACACACACACACACACACACACACACACACACACACACACAAACACACACACCTCCGGACGACAGCGCGCGCACACGCACACACAGACACACACACTACTCCTCGTCCACGGAGCACCGTTAACAAAGCAGCACACGTCGCATTTTTAACGTGACTTTGCACGCGATAAGAGAATATAGCCAGTTAACCTGATACAGTACACGCGGTTACAAGTAACAAATCACAACTAAATACATTTGCAAGCTAGAGTCAACGAGGCAACTTTAATCGCACGTACTTACACTTGAGAAATGGAGGAAGAAACCCATCCTGACGTCCATCAGTAAGTCACTCTTTACTGATCCTTCCTTTAACAAACGCAGATGAAGTATTCTTTGTAGCATGTAGTTTGCAGAAGTTTCCAGTAGTTTCCAACTGCTTGGCTATAATGCTGAGGTTTCATCTTTGAGTAGAGACTCAATATATCCATCTGCAGTGTGACTCCAATCGACCGGCATGTTTGTGTGTGTGTGTTTGTGGGTGTGGGTGTGTGTGTGTGTGTGTCTGGGTTTCTGCGTCAGAGGGCGGGGCCTCAGGTTTGAAATCTCCCGGGTTTGCGCGTGCACGTGAATAACTTGGTTTCGTTCGTACGTCATGGCAAAACACCTAATGAATCGGTATCAAGGCGACTCGTTTGAAGCACTATGAGTCGACTCTTTTATAGACGAATTAACAGTTTTAAACACTGTACACTAACAGATTTAAGCCTTAGCTGGATACTTCACTTCACTTAGAGCTGTGTTACACACTACATGGAGGGGAATTTTCAAAAACCCATAATATGGGCTCTTTAATGTCTGCTACTGTCCACCAGAGGTTGCGTTTTGGTCACGTACACATGCTTTAAGAGCCTTTCTGAATGAATGAATGAAATACGCTGTTTTCTATAGCGTTATTTCACTTACAAATGCCTTGATCGCAGTGTTAAATGTGGAGAGCGCATTCAAGTAATACGAGCAATCGAATCTCTTTGCTCGCGCACCGATTTTCTCTGTTTGTGGACAAAACTGCTCACAAGCTCTCAAATATACGCTGCTCATGCAAAAAACTTTGCGCGTGCTCTCAAATATAAGCTGCTCGCGTACAATGTATTCTGACAATTTGTGCCTTGTGTTCCTCTTCCTTTCGTGCTTTTTAATATGATTTATATTGATGTATTATTTATTACCAATAACCAAAATACTAAAAATAGACTTAAATATTACATTTTTAATCTAAAAAACATAACATTTCTGGCTGTATGTTATATAATTAGATATTTCCAGTTTTCAAACACTTAAAGACACAAGGAATAGACGTTGAATGTGAAGAATAAATTTTATTTAATAAATCATTTTTAAACATCCAAAAGGTGCACCACACTAATCAAATACATTTTTTAGAGATAGAAAACAGAGAAACGCTTGAAGGTACTATATTACAGCCTACTGTACTATTTACTCTTCAAATACATCTCACTATCAATCCCATTTTATCATGGCAACTAAAATAAAGCGAACTAGTCTCTTCTGTCTTCCACATTGTTGATGAGATTTTGGATGAGATTGTCCCTGTAATCCTCTTCATTTTGAGGAAAAGCTGTTCCACAGAGCCCCTGAACACACATATTGGCATGTACAGTGTTTTGAACAGTACTACAGTAAAGTACTTCAATTGATTTGTTGTGGTAATACTATAGTTGCTATGGTAACACAAGTGTAATATAAGCAAATGAACCAATGCTGTAGCGTTTTTACAATATAAAAAATATTACTCTACAATTCACCACACTTTACTGTAGTAAAAATACACTTTGTATTTAATTTGATCAGTTCACCATTCTTAATACTCTTATGCTAAAGCAATTACAATATTACAACAAGGAGTTGTAAATAATTCTAGCCTAAAGCATAGGCAGTATAGCTAAAACATCAAAAACACAAGTATCTATTATAGAATTTACCTTAACGAGCAGGCGAGCAGCATATATTTGAGTGCACGCGAGAAGTTTGCCGCGTGGACAGAGTAGCCTATATTTGAGTGTGCACGAGAAGTTTTGCACGCGAGCAGCGTATTGAGTGCGCACGAGAGGAAATCGGAAGATTTGTTCGCTCATATTACATGATTGCGCTCTTGTCTTGTAATACTGCACTCAAGACATTTGTCACTGAAATAACACCATAGTTTCCCACCAAGGCAACTTTTCAGGTGATGAAATAAAATTGACTAAACTTGTATTGTGCAGGGACCAAAACAAAGACAGCCGTTCCGGCACGTAACTCACATTTTCAAAGCAGAAGGTCTGACTTTAGCATTGCTTTTCTGATAAACAAGAATGTTCACTTGGCATGTTTCTTAAATATCCGCAAATATATTATGGTATTTCTATGCTTCAAAAGAGGCAACACCTTTAAATAAATATTTTGATATTTCTGAAGCTGTTTTGCGTGTTTTTATTTGTTCATATTATTATATTTTCAATATAAGCTTCTACTTTAAATAATTTAACTAAAATTGCCTATAGTAGTGTCTTTGTTTATAAGTCAATAATTCAACCTATTTATACAAATGCTGATTCGTTGAGAAATGAACCAAGAGACTATCCAACTGTTAATTAATTAATTTAATCTTTACTCATACATACTAATCATACATCCCGAGGAATATGTAAATGATACTGCACGTTATTTTGTGAAATTTTTCTATCTGCTTTTATGGATTAACACTGGTCATTATTCACTATATGTGAACGAGTAGGGCATGAATTTTCATATTTGGGTAAACTATAATATGTCTTCCCTCCCCCAGAAAACATAATTAGAGAAGGCAGAGGATTGCAGGCTGACTGCGTATGTCATATGTTTGAGGAGGACACTTTAGTGGGTGTCTCCATTTGCACTTTAAAGGCTTAAGAAGGGCCGCTAATGACACTGCTTCTGTGCAACAATACAGACGGACGCACACAAACACTTATTTGTTCAAACAAGGAAGACAAAATTGGGCTTCATTCAACTCAAAGAGAGCAAAGAGTGCTGTCAACAATTAGTACAGATTATCATCCCACGCGACAGCAGTATTTCTAATTAAGGACAGATCAGAATATAACATTGCAGAGAGAGAATGAAAACAAGAGGCGCCAATCATCATGACATTAGTAGCTGTCGTGCTACAGAAAGAACATGGCTAAGAAAATGTTCCTACTGTAGGGAAATGTTTTTCTTTTTTTCCCTCTACACTTTAACAAATATCTGTAAATTGACAGTTTTCTGTATTGTGATTAATAGTTTGTTCACTAATTTATGCTTGAATTGCATTATGGGATGTTGATCTTTCCTCCAAAAGCTTTTAATGTTGAAAATATTGACTTTTATTGACATTTTGTAAAGTAACTAATTTTGAGAGGATCAAGTGCTTATGATTGCTTGCAGCCGGCCGCGCATTATTCAATTTATGATTCACCAATCAGGCGATTCCTAAGCTACTTTAAATACCCTTAGTTCCATATGACAGCCATCTTCGTTTTGAAGAATCCCCCCTTCCACCCCTACTCCTCCTCCTTCCTAGATGGGTGACATGGTGGCCCAGTGGTTAGCACTGTTGCCTCACAGCAAGAACATCACTGGTTTTAGTCCTTACCAAGCCAGCCGACGTTTCTGTGCAGAGAATACACGTTCTCCCCTTGCTCACGTGGGTTTCCCTGGTTTCTTCCCGCCCTCCAAAAAAGTAAAACTTTAGTTAATTGACTATTCCAAATCGACACCATAGACATGCTCCTAGTAAGTAGTTGTCTCTTAAGAGCACTCACTATTTGTTCATTAGCTTCTACAGCAGGGGAGTTCTCGAGATCTACCTGAGCTCAAACTCCCCTCTCGCCTTGCAAACAGGAGGGAGCCCCGGGCTCGGAGATCTTATGAGCTCAGGGCTCTCTCCCGTCACAGCACGCCAAACAAGCTTTATAATCAATCACCAGCTAAGTGTGAACTCTTGAATGATACTTTGAAGTGCTATATTGTCTGAGTGGGTGTTGTAAATTATAAAACAAAAATCTGGTAATAAGCTGCCAGAACATTTTATGTTACTTCACAGACATATTTCTCCCTATATGTTATTTATTTTACATTTTATTATTTCAAACAACTAAAATGTCAATAAAAGTGACTTTTTAATCTGTAGAGTTAAAATTTTAAAATCAGAAGTGAACAGAAGTGAACACCATAATGCAATTCACAACCAAATAAGCGGAAAACTGTTCATTAATGGACATTTTTACAGTGTACATTCACTTTCCTTTGGCTTAGTCCCTTATTTACCAACAGTGGAATGAACTGCCAACTTTACCAGCATATGTTTTACGAAGTGGATGCCCTTTCATCTGTAACCCAGTACTGGGAAACACCAATACACTCTTGCATACACATACGCCAAAAGCAACACGAGGAGAAAATGCAAACTCCACACAGAAATGCCCACTGACCCATCTGGGACTCGAACCAGTGACCTTCTTGCTGTGAGGCAACAGAGCTAACCACTGAGCAAGTGTGCTGCCCCACAGGGTACAAAAAACAAGCGAGTGTGCTTGATAAAGCACCTATAGCATACACTCCTTCTTCTCTTATGCACTAGGCACTTTGTTAAAAACTTTTCAACGTTTCTGTTTGTACAGATAACTCTTTTATATTTCTATACTTTTTCTACAACCACATACTCTATATCATTCGTTAACTTTCCTTCAGTTTAGTTTCTATTTCAGAGGTCGGAATTTTCTATTTTCAGTAGGTTCTATTTCACAGCGTTTCACATGTTTTACGCAGCGGATGTCCTCCAGTAGCATCCCAGTACTGGGTAACATTCGTACACTAACATTTATACACACTCATACACTATGACCAATTTCAGTTCACTTAAAGCACAGGTCTTTAGACTGTGGGGGAAACCGGAGCACCTGAAGGAAACCCCCACACGTGCTGCAAATCCTCACAACGCAAACACATAAAAAAATACACTGCATTTTCCCACAACACAAGCAAACTAATGAAACGCACTGCTATTTCTCACAACAACATGAGAATGGAGCACAAAGGAAAGGTTTCAAGGGGACAGAAAAATGTGATGGACTCCGCTGTGCCGTGACTCAGGCCCCGTTTGCATTTTACTAATACATTTTAGTTTTAAAACGGGGTTTTAGAATGAAAACGATCCGCGTCCACACTAGCGTTTCACCAAGCGTTTCTGAACAACTGTCCGTCTACACCACTGAAAACGCACATCATGTGACCACACACACACACACTGGCATGCGCTGCAGCATATCTAGCCAGATGAGAGCTGTGCTCGTCGGACTGTTCATCAAGGATCTACCGCTGGATCTAATCTCACTATATTTGTTAAACATTATATTTAATTCATCTTGTTGTTTATGTAAGATTAAAAATATGTTCAGATAGATGGTAGTTAAAGTGTGGAATCTGCGTTACTGTTCGAAATGTTAGATTTACTTGGATCTTCATCTTTGTACATTCTGATTGGCTGAATGCCATGTTGGTTGTTACATTTGTAAGCGCTGACTGGTGAAAAGTAGTAAAGACAGGTCACGTTTCACAAGCCGTCTCCGGTGATTTATTTTATTTACTTTGAGAGTGAGTCACGCAAAATACTCGAACCCTATATTACATTTGGTGGCAGCTGGGTTATTTTTGCATTTTTGGCGCTTTTCGCGGAGTTTTATTAACTTGACTGCCGCGAAATTGGCACCATTTGGACTTTGCTCTCCGATTGTGTCACCGGATTTATGAAGTGATAATTGTGTAAATATTCGGAAGAACAACCACACGACTTGCCACACAAGGGTGAGATACAAACAAATGAACAGAAAGTATGTCTGAGCCTGAGTCTGCTGCTGCTGCTGCTGCTGCCAGCTCTTCTGCCAATTCATCCTCTAGTTCATCCAGTGCTAGTGGCAGCGTAAACCAGCAGCCACTGGCACCTTTTGTGGCAGGCAATTTACACATTGAACTTCCAGCTGCATTTAAAGGGGATGGCACTGAATCATTTTCTAGTTGGGCTCGTCGTTTTGAAGTGGCTGTTAGAGCAATGACACCACAAGGAACAGATTTGATGAACATGTTATCATCCGTGTTGCCAACACGGCTATCTGATGCTGCCTTTTTGTATTGGGACAGCCTTCCAACTCCTGTAAAGACTAACTACAACACAGTGACAGAGAGACTAAAGCATGTTTTTGGGCTTCAACAGTCATTGCCATTTTTCCAAACTCATGTGAATGCTCGCCCTCGGAAAATTGGTGAAAGTTTAGAAGTATTCAGCGCTGATATTACTCGTCTTGTCCTAGAGGCTTTTCCTGACTATGATATTATTGCCCAGGAAGGTGAAAAGTTTAGACGTTTTGTGGCTGGATTGGACCCAGCTTTGCAAGCAAAAATTCATGAACAAGGTGCAACAGATATGGATCAAGCCCTTATAGTTGCATGTCGCTGTGAACGGGCCCGTGCAGCTATGCAACTTCATGCAGGGTCAATTCAGTCTACACAAAATCAAAATCAAGTGGCCGCTGTGCAGTCTCATCATACTGAGGGAAAGTTACTTCAGGCTGTGGAGCAATTAACAATAACTGTGAATGAACTGAAAAATGATGTACGCCAGCTACAAGAGAAAAATGCTCATCTCACACACTGTTTGGAATTCTGGGAGAGAAACAAAATTCCTTCAGTAAAGCAACAGCCTAGAGTGACACGTAGCCCTTCACCAACATATCATAATCCACAACATCAGTCTGATAATGCTCATTCATCTAAGAGCTGGCGAAAGGATGCTGCAGTGTCAACTGATTGGCGTCGCACAATGACAGGGGACAGTGACAACTCATGGGGAGGTGACAAAGTTAGACCTTATTACTCATCAGAAAGGGCTTCGAACTTTTCAGACCGCAGGTATCGTAATGACGAATATAGACGGGCTCGCAGCCCTAGCCCAGTTCGTCGGTGGAGTAGAGATGAGAGCCCCCAGAGCCGACGCGTTGTACGCTTTCAGTCCCCTGACAGCCAACACCCATACAAACAACAGGGAAACTTCCACTAGCTGATGTTGAGGGGCAAACATCAGCTTCAACCTCCCTGCCTCACACCGATTTTACAGTTAGTAAAAACTATGAGCACATACAAAGTCCCAACAAAGTGTCAGCAAATATTTTGGCAATTGTGGAAGGAGTTGAGGTCTCTGCTCTTGTGGACACTGGCTCTACTATTTCTATTGTTGGGGAAGACTTTCGAAATTCTCATCCCATGTTGAGAAAACGCCCCATAAAAACTTCCATGGTGCTTGCACGCTCTGTCACTGGACAATGTCTGGACACTTTAGGAGTTTTAGTTTTGGGCATGAGACTTGGCACAGAGTTACTGCAGCATGATTTCCAGGTCGTTAGGGGTGCACACCATCCTATTATTTTGGGCTGGGACTTCTTACAAAAGCATCATGCTCTGATTGATGTGACAAATGAGAAAATGTCCTTATGGAATTTTGAGCTTCCCTTGCTCTCTACAGGTCATGAAGCTGCAGCCTGTTGTAATGTTTCTGTGCTTGCATCTACCAAACTACCGCCATGGAGTGAAACGGTTATCACAGCATGTGTTGCGGGAGCAACAGCTGTTTCTCCTGTGCCAACAGCCTACACAGGTGTCCTGGAACCCAACACGGCTAGTAATGTGGCTGTTGCACACACCCTCAGCGAGGTTCGAAATGGTCTGACTACAGTGCGGGTTTTGAATACCACAGAGGAAGACATCGAAATCCATGCAGGCCAGCACCTGGGTGAGTTTCAATTTCTTTCTGCTCTTGACTCAACAGTTTTGGAGGGAGAATGTTGTAATATTCTATCTGATCCTTCGGCCGCTACCCCCTCTGTATCCATTGATAATTCAGATCTGTCGGCATCCCAAGTTGAATCCCTAACAGCGCTGTTGACTAAGTACTGTGATATTTTTAGTAAGGATTCTGATGACAGAGGGAGAACAGGCATGATTAAACATCGAATTCGGACGGGGGAAGCCCTGCCAATCAAACAAAGGCCTTACCGTGTTACTCCTGAACAAAGACAAGAAATACAGCAACAAGTGACAAAACTTTTAAAAGCAGATGTCATTGAAGAAAGCTATAGCCCATGGGCAGCGCCTGTAGTGTTGGTGCGTAAAAGGGATGGAACATGGCGATTTTGCTTAGATTACAGGAAGTTAAATTCAGTAACCGTGAAAGACTCTCATCCTCTACCTAGAGTTGATGATGCTTTGGATGCTTTGTCAGGATCTGCTTGGTTCTCCACAATAGACCTTCAGCATGGTTATTGGCAAGTGGAACTGGCAAAAGAAGATCGTGAAAAAACCGCATTCACCACAGGTGATGGGCTGTACCATTTTAAAGTTATGCCGATGGGTTTGACAAATGCTCCAGCAACCTTTCAAAGGTTGATGGAAATGGTGCTTCGTGGTCTGCCATGGAAAACATGCTTGGTGTATTTGGACGATGTCCTTATTTTCAGTAAGACATTTAATGATCACCTCCAGCAATTGGAGGAAGTGTTCACCAGATTCAAGTCCTGTGGGTTAAAACTCAATCCCTCCAAATGCTCTCTTGCCAAAAGGGAGGTTCAGTTCTTGGGCCACATTGTATCTAAAGACGGGATAAAACCTGATCCAAGGAATGTTCAGAGTGTCCAAGATTGGCCTGTACCACGCTCACCTACTGAAGTGAGGTCATTTTTGGGATTATGCTCTTACTATAGGAAATTTATAAAAGATTTTGCTCAGCATGCAGTCCCTCTCCATAAATTGACAGAAAAAAATGCTAGATTCAGTTGGACAGCTGAATGTAATGAGGCATTTACCTATTTGAAACATGCCCTATCTCACCCACCTATTGTTTCTTTCCCAGATTTTCATCAACCGTTTCTTCTGTACACAGATGCCTCTGCATCTGCTATTGGAGCTGTTTTAGCCCAGGAAAAGGGGACTCAAGAAACAGTGATCGCATATGCCAGTCATGTCCTCACAAAAGCTGAAAGGAAGTGGTCCACGTATGATAGGGAACTCTGGGCCATTGTGTGGGCTGTGAGACATTTCCGCCACTATCTGTATAAGCAGCATTTCTTCATCATTACGGACCACAAACCTCTCATGGGGTTAAGGAAAATACCAATTGACAGCGATCGCACTGGGAGAAGAGCCCGCTGGGCCCTTGAATTGGATCCATTTGAATGGACGGTCATACACCGAAAAGGACTAAAACATGCAAATGCTGACGCCCTATCACGTCGTCAAGCATCGGATTCAGCTATGGAAATCCCAGCCTCGTCTTCAGGTGAGGCTAATGTTGGCTCTCCAGTATCTAAATCTGACAGTGGTTACTTATCTGCTGCACAGGGATCCAAAGTCTTGGGTCCATCAGTCAGTATAACCCATGTTTCACCAACCTTATCTGCCTGTGTGAATCAAGAGATGGAGAGAACTCCATCTCTTATGCTACAACTGGCTACTTCTGAATCAAGTTTTATAGAGCACCAAAAACAGGATCCAGTTTTAAAGGAAGTAATAAGTTGGAAACTAAAGGGGTTAAGGCCACCATACAGAAAGATAAGCAAACGGTCACAGGAGGAGAGGATTTTCTGGAAAGAATTCACAAGGCTCACGCTACATAATGGTCTTCTCTGTCGAGAAATCGTCAATTCAAGTACGAAGTCTGTGACTTGTCAGGTCATTGTACCTCAAACTTTAAGGAAACAAGTCCTTCAATCTCTCCATGGCAATCCCATTGCTGGACATCTGTCAGCAGAAAAAGTTGTGAAACAGGCACAACAGCTCTGCTTCTGGCCTTTCATGTCCCGGGACATATATGAGTGGTGTAAGAAATGCGTTCCTTGTGATGCCCGACGCACCCCAATTCCTCGTCAAAAAGCACCTATGAAAACAATAACAGCAACTGCACCTTTTCAGAAAGTGGCTGCGGACATTCTTGAACTTCCTGTTACAAGTCACGGAAATCGATATGTTCTTGTTGTGCAAGACTATTTTTCGAAATATGTTAATCTTTATGCTATTTCTGACCAGAGGGCTACCACAGTGGCAAAGTGTCTGTTTGAAAATTTTGTCTGTGAACATGGAATTCCAGAGGTCTTACACACAGATCAAGGGCGACAATTTGAATCTGAGCTAATTCAAAATCTCTGTCAACTGGTGGGCATTCAGAAGACCAGGACTAGCCCCTACCATCCACAATGTGATGGTATGGTTGAGCGTTTCAATAGAACTCTTATTGACCAGTTGACGAAGATTTTGCAGCAACAGCAAGGAGAATGGGATGATTATCTCAGACAGGTAGCATTAGCATATAATACCAGTCCCCATTCATCGACCGGCTTTACTCCCTTTTTCCTGACACATGGTCGGGAAGCCAGATTGCCAGCTAATTTACTGTTGCCAAAGAGTTCACCGCAATCTCCAACCAAGTCAGTCCCTGAGTATGCTGTAGATATGATCAGTAAACTTGAGGATGTATTTACAGCTGTTGCCCAAAACAGTGAACATGCCTATCATCAACAGAAGCGACATTATGATAGGAATCTAAATTTTACCCCATATCAAGAGGGAGATCTTGTTTGGCTGCATGACCCAACCACAGTAAGACAGAAACTTACACCTCACTGGAAAGGACCCTTTGAAATTGTGGAATGTTTGGAGTCAGAGAGGGATGTGGGTGTCACATACAAAATCCACTATCTTCTGGATGATCCAGAAAAATGTCAAATTGTTCATTACAACCGACTGAGACCATATTGTGCACCAGTTCCTCAAAAACCGCAGCAAACTACCCTCTCTGCTTCGTATCCTTCCCCATCCTTGACCGCTCTATCAGGTGCGTTACCTTTCAAACCACCACAATTTGCACGGTGCACACCTAACTTAACGTCAGAAGACCAAATCCTCCCACAGGCACCCCTTCCTCTTCAAGTGCCTTCTTCCTCAGTGGACCCAGCCAGTGTTACGTCCACACCTAATCAGAGTTCAAGTTCAGCTCAAATGACATGTCTAGGCCGGCGTCCAGTTAAACTACCTGGATATTTAAGAGATTATCTTTTGACATAAGGGACTCTAAAAAGCTACTTTAACAGGTAGTTTCTTTCTTTTTCTTTTCTTCTGTTTTTCTTTAATTTTGTAACTCAAAAGAAACGAGGACGTTTCTTAAGTGGGTGGAAAAAGAAATGTAAGATTAAAAATATGTTCAGATAGATGGTAGTTAAAGTGTGGAATCTGCGTTACTGTTCGAAATGTTAGATTTACTTGGATCTTCATCTTTGTACATTCTGATTGGCTGAATGCCATGTTGGTTGTTACATTTGTAAGCGCTGACTGGTGAAAAGTAGTAAAGACAGGTCACGTTTCACAAGCCGTCTCCGGTGATTTATTTTATTTACTTTGAGAGTGAGTCACGCAAAATACTCGAACCCTATATTACATTTATATCTAACGACATATTCCCCGACTTTGATCTTGTAAATCCGTTACTTGTTCTCAGGTAACGTGTTTTGGCGCAAAGATAAGTTAATAATTAATGTAACCACGTACATTCTGTATATTAGCTGATTTGCTTTAATTTCCAATAATGTATAAACTTATTGTACGTTATACTTTTATAATAGCCATTATTGATTATTAAAACTGATATTGAGCAAAAGAGAGGGTATGTTTTGTATTTTCAGTGAAAATTAAAGGAGGCTGTAATCTTACTGGCTCAGTTTTGTTATGAATACACATGCAGTGAAGATGAAGCTCATATATGCAGCACGACGCCTCAACATTTCTGCTGTCTGTTAAGTTGTTAATATCAAAATGAAAATAGCAGTTCCTCATATCATGTTTTCATTTTATTGTTAAGAAAGTAAAACAACGTATCCAGGATGATGTGAATAAGGTTATAAAGTACACTGCTCCTTTTGAAGATTTACCCGACGTGTCCTCGGGAGTCTGTTTTCATATCAAACTTGCGAAGTCTGAACTTATAAGGAGAGGATGCAGGACTGAACTGTGTGTGTAGGCTACTTAATATTGAGGAAAAGCCCCAATTAGAGAGGCGAATGTCTGCAGCCCCGCCTCCGTTTTCAGATGTCTCTGTTTTCCCCCATCTAAGACGGAGCAGCAGTGTTTTAAAATGAAAACGGCCTCTCCAGCGTTTCCACATTCTCTGTTTTGGAAAACTCCGGCATAGTGTGGACGGTTGGCATAACCGTAGCAAACCTGTGCCTTTTAAAATGAAAACGCATTAGTCTAAACGAGGCCTCAGTGAAGTTGTAGGTGATCTTTTAAAGGTGAGTTTTTAGTTTGCTTTTTTAACACTCAGATTTCTGTGTCTTTAGTACTTAATAGCCTAAATAACCATAACCTAAATAACCAAACCCAATGTGCTGTCCAATGGATGAAGATTTTTTCTTAATTCTTTAATTGCACGTGTTTTCTTAAACTGCAGTATGTTAAGCTCTCTCAGCCACCGTATATTTTTTTATACTTTTCATTTTAACATATTTTACTTTATTATTTGGTCCCACTTTAAATTAAGTGGCCTTAACTAATATGTACTTACACAGGAATTAATAGTTTGTTACAACGTACTTAGTGTGTAAATACATGTATTTACTGTGTACTTATGCTTGATTAAATACATATATGTAATTACATCTGTATTTAACTTTTGTAATAACATTTGTAAATACACTGTTGACCATCCCTTACACCTTAACCCACCCTTAAACCTACCCATGCCACCAAACCTGTCCATAACTTAACCTCTATCCCAACTTAAACTACATTATAAACACAGTAAGTACATTGTATTTATTTTTTTGATGTAAGTACATAGTAGTTAAGGACACAATATAAAGTGGGACCTTTTATTTTAATATATTTTAATTTTGATACTCTTCCTCTGGGTGCTCCTGTTTCCCCCAAAGACATGTGCTATAGGTAAACTGAATAAACTAAATTGGCTGTAGTGTATGTGGATGAATGTTTCCCAGAACTGGGCTGAAGCTGGAAGGGCATCCGCAGTGTAAAACATATACTGGATAAGTTGGCAGTTTGTTCCGCTGTGGTGACCCCTGATGAATAAAACCGACAGAAAATGAATGAATGAATGAACGAATGAATGATGCCCTTATGTTTTAGGAAGGATCATCATATTAATACTTTGCAACCAAAAAAATGTAGAAAATGTCAAAAGAATAAGTGCTTTTCTTCACATTTGTTGTAACCCCATATACTGTCTATCATGTTTCAATCAAGCAACTAATGTATGAGGACCTGAAGGAAAACATGACTAGCTGTGGATCAGAGTGTGTGATATAGTGAGTGTCAAATACCCACAGTGTGATTGTTTAAGCTTTATCTGCTCGTATTTCTTCTGACCTGAGCACTTTGTGGATACCGACTAATAAATCATTCCCACTGTCAAGGAGTTATCAAGACCATATGAGGTAATAAAGCAGATGCGCAGCGAACCCTACATCCATATCATTCAGTCACTTAATACGGCCATAAATCCACATTCTTTTATGCTAATAATCTACAAATCGAAGTCGTTTATGTTTTTAGTAACTCTCCAGTCCATTCAAGTCAGCTCAGTCAGTCAATCAGTGCAAAAAAAAAAAGTAGCTGAAATAAAGCTTGTATTATTATCACAGGGTCTGCATGATATCTGACCGTATCACGGTTTGTTATGCCAGAAGCGGGTTGTGCTGATGCAAAAAATAAAACAAAATGATTAATTAATGTAAAACCAGGGGAAAAATAAAACATGGCTTCAGGAAGTCAATGTTGTGAGAGCATTAATAATGCATTGAACATGGATGAAAAATGCATTGCTTGATAAACACAACGTTTCCTTTTGCTCATGTTCTGGATTGAACGTGCCGCAGAACAGCTTGATCCACATGACGGAGGACATTATTCTGCAGGTGTGGGTTTTCATTTGAAGAATGTGACAGGCCATAATATTCTGTATTCTTTCACTGAAAGAACATTAAAGTCCTGGTATACATTCCAGGGTTATCACAACAGGCAGCTGAGACGTAAATTAAAAACTTTATGTAACCTGAAATAAAATAAATGTTAATAGAAATAAAAACAATAAAACTAAAAACAAAACTATATGTGTATATATATATATATATATATAGTTGTTGAAGTCAGAACTATTAGCCCCCTTTGATTTTTTTCTTTTTTAAATATTTCCTAAATGATGTTTAACAGAGCAAATAAATTTTCACAGTATGTCTGTGAAAGTATATTTATTTCTTCTGGAGAAAGTCTTATTTGTTTTATTTCTGCATCAAACATGGGTTTATTACAATTTAAGATAACTCGTAGGCTTTTCTAAAAGCAAATTGTCAAGAATTTTCTCAGAAACTGATCCAACATGTTCTAGGTGCCACAGAGATGTGGCCACCTTGGCTCATATGTTCTGGGCGTGTCCATCCCTAAGACCATTTTGGTCTGCGGTGTTTGAGATTTTTTCTAATATATGTGAAAAGGAGATACAACCAGATCCAATGATGGCAATATTTGGTGTGACACCTGAAAACCTTGCACTATCAGCAGGTCAATTAAATGCATTAGCTTTCTTTTATTTGTTGGCCCGAAGGCTAATACTTTTGCAGTGGAAGTCAACTAAACTTAGAAAATGTGATGGCATATCTAAAGCTAGACAAACTCAAATATAACACCCAAGGCTCAAACAATAGATTCTTCAAAGTTTGGAGACCCTTCCTGTCATATTTTATTCCAAATAATTTATTCCAAATACTTGAATTGTAAGCCCCACCCCCTTACCTTTTTCTTTTTAATTAATATTTCACTTTGTATTTGTTTTTCTATTTTCTTCATGTACTTTGTTCTTGTATGTTTGAGTTGATCTGTTAACAATTTTTTTCTGAAAAATTCAATAAAAAGATTTGTCTATTACTATTATTTGTTTTATTTCAGCTAGAATAAAAAAGTTTAAATTTTTTTAAAATCATTTTGGGGTCAAAATTATTAACCCCTTTAAGCTATTTTTTGATAGTCTACAGAAAAAAAACATTATTTTACAATAACTTGCCTAATTACCCTACCCTGCCTAGTTAGTTAACCCTTTAAATGCCACTTTAAGCTAAAAGTGTCCTGAAAAATATCTAGTCAAATATTATTTATTGTCATCATGGCAAAGACAAAATAAATCAGTTAGAGATGAGTTATTAAAACAAACAATTACACAGAACTAAAGTAAATGTGAAATTCTGGTGTAGGAAAAATAATCTATCAAACTAAACTCTATGTTTATGTAGAAAACGGCAAAGCATCAATAGTAGTTTTAAAACGTATACAAATATGCAAATGTAAAAATGAGAAACAGACATAAACCTTACATAAAAACGATAAACCTAAAGACTTTGCAGCTGTTAATCAATTGCATACATTTTTTTGTGTGTTTAATTTCTCTTAACTGTGTTTAATAGCACAAATCAGGCATAACAACTTCCAATCAGAGAGCTGCAGTGAGCATGATTCTACTAAAGTGATCTATAGCTCTGCCCACTTTTATTCATTTAAGGATATTTTGCAATAAGATGAAAATATTGTTTAAAAAAAATATTAGATATTGTTTATATCTAATAATTTTAAATAGAAGATTCACCCATTTGTTCATTTATTTTCCTTTGGCTTAGTCCCTTTATTAATCAGCGGTCGCCACAGCGGAACAAACCAACAACTTATCCAGCATATGTTTTACAAAGCGGATACCCTTCCAGTCGCAACCCATCACTGAGAAACATCCATACACACTCATTCACACACATACACTACGCCAATTTAGCTTATTCAATTCACCTATAGCGCATATCTTTGGACTCTAGAGGAAACCAAAGCACCTGGGGGAAACCCACGCCAACGCAGGGAGAACATGCAAACTCCACACAGAAGTGCCAGCCGGGGCTTGAACCAGCAACCTTCTTGCTGTAAGGCGACAGTGTTAACCACTGAGCCACAGGACTGCCCTAAATAAAAGATGATTAATTATATTAATTTTATTGGCTTGCATTATGTTTCCCTGTTGTTTTTTAATTTCATAATTTCATTTGTACACACACACACACATCTTGAACCACGGTTATTAGCAATAAAGCAAGCGACCTCTTGTTTTCAGGCAAAAAAGATTAGGGTAATGGCGACATCTTGTTATTTAGGCAAAAAGGATTAAGGTAATTGCGTGGCCCGCTCACTGCCCTAACCTTAACCCAAATGAAAACTCAGTGGTGACATAAAAAAATATTTTCTAAAGCAAAACCCAATACTGACAGAATCAATGGGATGCTGTTTGTTCATTATTCACTGAAATACCTGTTTCTGGATAAAAAACGTTGTTTGACTTGATTCAAAAGCAAGTTTTAAGTATAATGCGTCTACAACTAAATATTAGTTCCGTAATTTGAACTGAAGTGTAAAAGGTTTTAAGGTTATAGAGAAAAATATTAATACTGCTATATATTATTTTTTGCAGCTTTTGAGTTTGTATGTTCCCAGGTCCTCTCAACTCAAGCAAAAGGTTATCATTGGCTTTAAAGTGCAACACTCAGGGAAACTATTGAGGAAAATGCAGAACAGATGCTTTTTACAAAACACAAAGCAAGTACTTTCAATTAAACAACACAGAAAACACTCATTTTAAAAAGTTTTGCCCTTAGAACTAAACCTTAAATGCACATTTTGAGAAGATATCCACATTTCTGAGTAACAGGTTTCTGCTTGGTTCAGGATGTGGGGTCTCACTTGACCTCCTCTACACTCTGAGCTTGCATTTTGATAGTTTGATATTTTATTAATCGCCTTTCCTCTCCGTCTCCTGCCTCTATGATGGATCAACAACATGACAGATGTATAATGCGTATAAATAGTTTTGTTTGCCAAGTTTATTTACGGAAGAAACATGCTAGGACGATGAATAATACAAACAAACAAATGCTCGACACAAAGCAGCGAATCCATTTGTGCACGCTTTATTCGTGGAATCTTCATTTGTAATTTCCTCCCTGAGGAGATTTTTCGTTTTTTGAGCATTAAATATGCATTCGAAGTATAAAGTGGCCGGCTTGTCATATGACAGCATGTGATGTCATCAGCGCCTGACTGTTCTTGATGACATCACACATTTAGAGAGGTCAGTAAATGCGAGCAGCGAGTGGTCATCAGTAACTTTATATGATTAGTGAGTCATCATGGCTGCAAAAATGAGACGAGACAAATCAATACAGCTCAACTGCAAGATCTTTTGGCTCACCATGACTGCATTTATTTACAGAAAAATATTTGTTCAACTGTATTATTATGAAATAAATATTTATTAACTAATCAGATTAAGTGTTCCAGAAAAGGCATGAAATGAGATATATATTCACCAGCCACTTTATTACTGTAGGTACATCTGACTATAGTACCGAGTTGGACCCCCTTTTGCCTTCAGAACTGCATTAATCCCTCAGGGCATAGATTCAACAAGCTGCTGAAAATATTCCTCAGAGATGTTGGTCCCTATTGACATGATAGCATCATGCAGTTGCTGCAGATTTGTCAGCTGCACATCCATGATGTGAATCTTCCATTCCACCAGATCCGAAAAGGTTCTCTATTATATAGAGTTCTAGTGACTGGAGGCCATTTGAGCAGAGTGAACTCATTGTCATGTTCAAGAAACTAGTCTGTGTTATCCTGCTGGAAGTAGCCATCAGAAGATAAGTACACTGTGGTCATAAAGGGATGGACAGGGTCAGCGACAATATTTAGGTAGGCTACGGCACTGACATGAGGCTCAATTGTTACTAATGGACCCAAAGTGTGCCAAGAAAATATTCCCCACACAATTTCGCCACCAGTAGCAGTCTGAATCGCTGATACAAGGCAGGATGGATTCATGCTTTCATGGTGTTGATGCCAAATTCTGACCATACCATACGAATGTCGCAGCAGAAATCGAGATTCATCAGACCAGGCAATGTTTTTCCAATCTTCTATTGTCCAATTTTGGTGAGACTGTTCTTGAATGGTCCAGCCAGAGCCCTGACTTAAACCTAATTGAGCATCTCTGGACAGACCTAAAAATGGCTGTCCACTAACATTTAACATCCGACCTAACAGAACTTAAGAGGATCTGCAAGAAGGAATGGCAGTGGATCCCCAAATCCAGGTGGGAAAAACTTGTTGCATCTTTCCCATAAAGACTCATGGCTGTATTGGATCAAAACGGTGCTTATGTCAAATCAAATCACTTTTATTGCCACATCATTTGCAGCACGTGTGCTATGATGAGTAAAAAGCTTAGGTGCTGGCTCCAGACAGTGCAAAATCCAGACAGTGCAAAATACTACAATGTAAAATTGGCAATATGGGGGGCTGTGTGTACATTAATGAGAGAAAAAAATGAACTTAAATGATTTTAGCAAATGACTGCAATATAACAAAGAGTGAAAAATTGAAGCGGATCTGAATACTTTTCCTAGAGCAGGCCAGCCATCTAAGCTGAGTGATTGGGGGAGAAGGGCCTTAGTCAGGGAGGTGATTAATAACCTGATGGTCACTCTGTCTGAGCTCCAGCGTTCTTCTGTGGAGAGTGGAGAACCTTACAGAAGGACAACCATCTGTGCAGCAATCCACTAATCAGGCCTGTATGGTAGATTGGCCAGACGGAAGCTACTCCCTGCCTGGAATTTGCCAAAAGGCATCTGAAGGACTCTCAGACCATAAGGAACAAAATTCTCTGGTCTGATGAGACTAAAACTGAACTCTTTGGAGTGAATGCCAGGCGTTACATTTGGAGAAAACCAGGCACCACTCATCCCTAGGCTAATACCATCCCTACAGTGAAGCATGGTGGTGGCAGCATAATGCTGTGAGGATGTTTTTCAGCAGCAGGAACTGGAAGACTAGTCAGGATAGAGGGAAAGATGAATGCAGCAATGTACAGAGACATCCTGAATGTAAATCTGCTTCAGAGTGCTCTTGACCTCAGACGGGGGCGATGGTTCATCTTCCAGCAGGACAATGACCCAAAGCACACCTCCAAAATATCAATGGAGTGGATTCACAATAACTCAGTAAATGTCCTTCAATGGCTCAGCCAGACCCCAGACCTAAATCCTATTTAACATCTCTGGAGAGATCTGAAAATGGCTGTACACCGTCACTTCCCATCCAACCTGATAGAGAGGTACTGCAAAGAGGAATGGGCTAAAATTCCCAAAGACAGGTGTGCCAAGCTTGTAGCATCATATTCAAAAAGACTTGAGGCTGTAATTGCTGCCAAAGGTGTATCAACAAAGTATTGAGCAAAGGCTGTGAATACTTCTGTACATGTGATTTTTCAGCTTTTTTATTTATTTACTTTTTATTTGAGAAAATGAATGTATTTAATCCATTTTGGAATAAGGCTGTAACATAAAACAATGTGGAAAAAGTGAAGCGCTATGAATACTTTCCGGATACACTGTATAAATCAGCTTTTTTGAGTTTTCAACCTCATTTCACAGAAAAACTACTTTACATTTTGGTAAATTAGTGGCTAACTCAAATGAATTAGTATGATCTTATTAATCTAAAAATATATAATTATTTAACAGAATGCAGAACAGCTCACCGCTACACACTGTCATCGCTGGAGATGAGTAGATTATGAAAGTCCACAAATTAGCCACTCATCCATTTAAAAAACCTTAAATACTCGTGAATTCCCTTGACTCTGTGTTGATAGTCTTTTATTTCCTTCAGATGTTTGGATGTTCTGATGCTACATAAAGCTAGGGAAAACTCTCTCAGTGTGTGTGTGATATTTTTAGGGCTATTCAGGGGTCTCTGACTATTGGAAATCCCATTAGATGCGGCTGCCCGTGTTTGTCTGAAAGATTCTTCCGGAAGGGCTGTCTGTGTTTGACGACGTGTCTCAGCTACAAGTCAGATGGGAATCTCTTCAAAAAGACATGATGACGCAGGTAAGGGCCAAACAGCCAAATCAAATCAGCCAGAGATGAGAGAAAGCGAGAGAAAGGATGATAGAAGGAGGTCGCAATTTTGAGCATGTGTCATCTAGCACCAAGAAAAGAGGATAATTATATTTAATAGTGTCCTTGTCGGGGTCAAGTCAACCAATTACTTTATACAAACACACCAGAAAGTTTTCAAAGCTAGACAATCGCTTAAGTTTCGATCATTTAAGCTTTAGTGTTCCTCTATTAATTTAAAATGATCATTTCTTTTAAAAAGTAGGGATGCACCGATACCATTTTTTTTGGAACTGATCCGATCTTGATACCAAAATTCTGAGTATCGACTAGTACAGAGACACATCGTGCAGCCCTGTGGTATCTACGGACACTTCGAAAACAGCAGCAAAAAGGAAAGAAATGAGTGCGTTGAGGATCTGTACATCATATTATTGACCCTCTCTAATTTAAAGTTCAGGTAGGCCCACTTTGTGTGTGAAGAGCAGGTAATAACTTTCTCTACTCCAGTGTTGCGAATGCAAGCTGCTGATAACAGACATGATTTAGAAACAGCAATGAACTCCATGTTGCAGGTCAAAAGGATCCCATTTCATGCTAAACTGAATGCATTTGTCCATTAATTATTTAAATTCTTCTTCTTCTTTGGCCTTAGTCCCGTATGGTTGTGGGGTCGGCTCTTTGGAACAAGTCCTCCATTTAGACTTGTCCACATGATAACGACTTTTTTACACATTCCGGCCGGCCTGTCGTCTGGGCCTGTCACCCTCATACACTCATACACTATGGACAATTTAGCCTACCCAATTCACCTGTAGCATGTCTTTGGACTGTGGGGGAAACTGATGCACCCGGAGGAAACCCACGCAAACGCAGGGAGAACATGCAAACTCCTCACAAAAATGCCAACTGGCCGAGGTTCGAACCAGCGAACAGGAACAAATAGTATTGAAGAACGTTTTTCATGGTTGTCATGAACGTGACACACAGTTTGAATTGTGAATGAATGAAGAATGATTGACAGGTGCAGCGGAGGGAATCGCTGATCTGAACATGAATTTAAGCACTTGAATTTTCATCTGTGCTTCACATTAAACTGTAGAATGGCTTCAGAACATTTGAGATATAGTAGCCTACAAGACAACTTATATTAGGCTACCTTCATGACTTTTGTTGACTTATAAATTACATAGAATATAGCGCACAAGCAAGATCGAATTTGGATCGGTACCAGCTGGCTACCAGCTCGATACCTGATCCAGCAAAAATATGTGGAATCGAACCAATATCTGATCCAAGTATCGGAATCGGTGCATGCCTATTAAAAAGTGTGTAAACATTACTATATTTTGCAAAGTTTGATGGGTAATAAATATTTTAGGGCTGTCAAATGCTTAAAAATTTAAGTAATTAATCACTTTTTTTGTAATTAATCATGATTAATCATGAAACGCCGTATTTATTACAGAAATAAAAGCACAGGCATTGAAGTGCCATTTGAATTTCAAAACAATCAATGGCAATAACAAACAAAAATTATTTCCATGTTGGATTCTTGGATGACTACACACACTGTCTTTTACAAGCAAGGATTCTGACACATGTGAAACTTATGAAATGTAAGGGCTCATGGAAGTAGCTTAAAGGCAGAGAATTGGGCTGTCTTTGACAGTGTGTGACTTCTACCAGTTTCACTACAGTACATTTACATGGACACGAATACTCCGCTTTTATGATTAAGATAATACTGATAGAGTCGACCATGTAAGCAGTCATTTTTGATTACCTTAAGGCAGGGGTCACCAATCTCGGTCCTGGAGGGCCGGTGTCCCTGCAGGGTTTAGCTCCAACTTGGTTCAACACACCTGCCTGGGTGTTTCAAGTATACCTTGTAAAACCTTGATTAGCTAGTTCAGGTGTGTTTGATTAGGGTTGGAGCTAAAACCTGCATGACACCGGCCCTCCAGGAACAAGTTTGGTGACCCCTGTCTTAAGTTATCACGAGGGTCCCGAAATGCGGGGGTTTTTCTTTCCGTTCGCCATGCGGTATCAAATTCCATTAAAACATCCTGAATGAAAATATGTTGAATGAGAGTGAACTGCTGAACTGCAGTTAAAGTCTAAAGATTAAAAATTAAACACCCAAAACTGCATGAAACTCTGGAGGAAACGCAGGATAGCCTGGTGATGCGACATTATTTGTTTTATATTAAAACTTTCCTTCTAAAAGCACGTCCTTGGTCTTATCCAAACTTCTTTGCATGTTAAACCCACGCAGGGCCGGAGCAAGCTGAACTGGCACTCTAGGCAAACGGCAATCATGCCGTGTTATTTGTATGGAAGGCCGAGGACCGTGAGGGAGGGGGTGAGTGTATTGGATGAAAGTGAAGACTGGGGGTTCGCTCACTGTTCTGCTGCCCAAGGCGGCCACCTAGATCGCCTCTATGCACGCACCATCCCTGAACACACGTCGTCCACAACAGGAAATTAATAAAAATATTGCACCTGCATTATTTGCTTTATTATTTTTTTCGCGTTAAATATTTAAAATAAATCACGTGCGTTACGCGCTAATTTTGACAGCCCTAAAATACTTTAAATAATATATGGGCTAGTAGTATTTTTGAATTTGTAAATAAAACAGAAATACTATATTAATTTTAGTACAATAAAATTTCAATTGAATGTTTTATCCTTGTGGTTTCAATTTGTTGTCATTTCTTAGTAATTATTTGTGAAATTTGCTAGCAATTTCTGATTAAAAGTAGTTTACAAGTCAATTTTATAATGGTAGAAAAGAGAAGGCAGCACGATTAGTTAACACTGAGAAGCTTGTGATGATAATGAAGAATGATCTCCCTCTACATACCTGACAAAAGTCTTGTCGTCAATCCCAGTTGTAAAAGCAACAAATAATAACTTGACTTCTAGTTGATCATTTATAAAAGTGTCAGAAGGTAGATTTTTAGATGAATCATTTGTTGAACTGCCTCCCAATCATCACAAATACTGCAAAAGACCTATTGAAACCTACATGGACCCAAGATTCTCACCGAAATCAGTCAAGTTTGGTGAAGGAAAAATCATTGTATATAGCTCATTACATTACAAACCACAGGAGAGGGCAAATTCTCCAGCAGGATAGCGCTCCTTTTCATTCTTCAGCTTCCACATCAAAGTTGCTGAAAGCAAAGAAGGTCAAGGTGCTCCAGGATTGGCCAGCCCAGTCACCAGAAATGAACATTATTGAGTATGTCTGGGATAAGACGAAGGAGGAGGCGTTGAAGATGGATCCAAAGAATCTCAATGAACTCTGGGAGTCCTGCAAGAATGCTTCCTTTGCCATTCCAGATGACGTTATTTGAGTTATTTGAGTCATTGCAGAGATGTATGGATGCAGTCCTCTTAGCTTATGGGAGTCTTTATATCATATACAAGACTTTATATTCTATACTGTTCATTATTTCTGTTAAGTGACAAGACTGTTGTCTAAGCAATGTCAGACTTTACTGTCCTAATTAAATAATTAAACATCGGTAAATAATTGGGTTAGTTTACCTAATACTTGAACTAACCCTGTAAATAAACAGCAAAAACTTTTACCAATGAGGTTTTTCAGCCGTATTTTTAAAAACTGTAAAAGTCCCTTAAATCTCAAACAAAAACCTTCATGTATAATAGATCACAGTCAACATGGGCGGTCGAGTGTGCAAATTATGCTGACAATTATGAAAATCCTCATCAAAGGCTGTGGTGTTAGTCACTCTCAGTCTCTTTCAACAGAATCTCTGTGATGTCACTGGCTGGTTTGCTCTTAGTCACCAACTCAAACATAAGCATCATCATCATCGCTGCAGATAAACTGATTGCAATATGGACGATTACATCATCAGCGTTGGCTGTTCCGGGCTGTTATTGTTTCTGTGTAAGGTAGTGAGTGTTGATTTAATCATCGTGTAAATGCATGCAGGAAGGAGAGTGTGAGAGAAAGCTTGCTGAGTGTGGTTTGGCTGGATAGTGCTTTAATGATACTGGGGAAACCCCACTTCAACACATTACTTGCTCATTTCAAAAGTGAATGCACTTGTACACGTGTTTGTTTTAAAATCTTGCTAGAGAAACTTACTGAGATTTTATTATGAGCCAATGATAATACATTCTTTCTACCTCTGGCAAGAAAATGAATCTTGTGTCTAAAACTAGAGCCGAGTTCTCAGAGTTTACTATACATTTAAGAAAACGTCACACATATGAGTGCGAGCATTCAATAGACAGTACGTCAACTCATAATTAACTTCGCAATCAACTCGCAGTCAACAATCGAACAACTTACAATTCAGGTTAAATTGCTTTCATACATCCATTCATTCATGTTCCTTCGGCTTAGTCCCTTATTTATCAGGTTTTGCCACAGAGGAATGAAGCGCTAACTATGTTTTACACAGCGAATACCCTTCCAGCCGCATTCACACGCATACTCATACACTACGGCCAATTTAGTCAAATTGATTCACCTATAGAGCATGTCTTTGGACTGTGGGGGAAACTGGAGCACCCAGGGGAAAGGAAACCCACGCAAACACTGGGAAGAACATGCAAACTCCACATAGAAATGCCAACTGACCCAGCCGAGACTCAAGCCAGCAACCTTCTTGCTGTGAGGTGGCAGTGCTAACCACTGAGCCACCATGCCACCCATCATTCATACAAAGATTGCTAAATATAAACAACAATAGTAATGTCCAGAGCAACGCACAATAATGTTGTGTTAATTAAAATGGCATGCTTCAGATTTGTCATCTGCAGCTCATTCTAGGCTTTTACTGTCTGTTTTGGATTCACCAACATAAACAGATCCCGTTTCAACAGTTGTTTTCGAGCAACACTGTAATGGCAATCATTATGAAATCTGCGTTGAGTGGATGAATCAATGCATCACTCAAAAGGATGTTTACTTGTTTTATTTCTGAATAAAAATCAGTGACACAAATCATAACATTGCATACAACTAAACAAATTATTGCTTAACAATTCTCATATGTACTGTATTATCATATATAAACCTAGGCTGTAAGCATGTATTGAACAGTCATGTGGATATTCTAGGAATGATTTCTAGTTGGGAAGGAACAGGGTACATCTGAAATCTTTTTGTGGCATGTGGGATGCGGTGGGATCTCTTTGTTGGTCTAGCAGTACGATTTTTACTCAGGGTGTGAAAGAGGCAGAATTGCTCAGCTGGGAGAGTGTTCGTCTGTGTTTGGATGACAACGATTTAGCCAAAATAAAAAAAAGTTTTTCATTTTGAAAAGGTTTCACCTTTCCATAACAATGTTTGGTAAAGATCTACATCCCCAGTGCTAGTTGTGATGTGAAGTAAATCCACACTTTGCTGATGAAGCATTAATTCCTTACTAGGGTTGGGAATAATTTGGGATTATTTTGATACCCGTGCTACAGTATATCGATACTTTTAAAACAGTACCGGTGCCTCAACCCTTTTCACTTTTGAGCCACAAAATCATAGTGGATGACTCTAGAAAAATATTTTATTTAACAAATATCTATATATATATTTAAAGTATACATCAATTCATATTTTATAAAATTGAATTGCATTAATATATTTCTTTGATGATTTGTTTGTTAGCATGAATTTAAGATTTGCATTATGCTATTAACATTACATCAGCTTACAACTAACCTGTGGAAAGGCTGTCATCAAAATCAGGAAACACCTTTTTTCTAGGGTTGGGGCTTGTGACTACGTTTACATGGACATCAGTAATGGAATGATTTGCCTTAATCTGAATAAGACATTAATATGACTAAGGTGAGTTGCATTTTCCTGTTTTACATGTTATAGCACAAGATAAGATCCATTAACATCATTGCGTCGCCATTTCCTCTGGAGTTTTGTGTAATTTCCGGTGTTTCATTTTTAGTTTGTCGACTTTACCTGCAGTTCGGCACTTTCACTTTCGTTTAGCAACATATTGTTCATGCCCCCATGACAAACTGAGGTATTGAAGAGAATATGAAGTAAGGACTGGTGGAAGAGTTGTTTTAATGGAATTTGATACCGCATGTCGAATGGAGTGAAAAAATCTCTGCATTTTGTGACGCGGGTGCCTGTGGTCCTATTAGGGAATCAAATATCTCTGTTTACATGGTGGACTCTTAATCAGAGTATTGTCATAATCACATTATAATTGAAGTATTGGTGTCCATGTAAACGTACACAGTGAAAGTGGCAAACGTTACGGGGAGGTATGACGGCATTCTTTTTCGCGCTTATCAGCTGAACGCTACCTCCGTATAGACGGCTTTCCTGGTGTTATTAGTTTGCCCAGTAGCTCGCCATGTATGTCGGTGGACTTAAGACCACTTTGACCACGACAACAGGGACAACAGTGCAGCGAGGAACAGTTCCAGGAAGCAGGTGAGACAAAAGCCAAAAAATAAAATAAACAAGTAAATAACAGGGTAAGAATGTGGTTAAATCTGATGATTAAATCTTGTGGTAAAAATCAGGTGAGAGATTTTATTTTTCTGGATTGCTTTTGAAAACATTGTCGGTTAGGTTCAGGAAAGCGGGTGGGCGGATCAATCGGTGCTTATGAAAATACTATTGGTTGGGTTTAGGGAAGGAGGAGGGTGACTCAGAGAGTCAGTCAGTCGACAATTAGTTGACAGCGGCCTATGGTGGAGTAACTGGAGAAGAGCAGGCGAAAATGGCACTCGCAAAGAAATGTGAGATCTGAAAAAGCGTGCACAGCGGCCTCTGGTGGATTCGTGAAGACTGCAAAAAACGTAGCTCCTGCGACATATTTGGCGCTCTCCAGAAATCTATATAGCGGTAGGTTTTCAGAATGAGCCTGCGCTGTATGTAATGACTATACTTAAACAGGTCATTTTCTAATCTAATTCAAGCTGTGTCCAAACAATTAAACGTCAAAACATTATAAATGACTGAAAACCTTGGCAGATATTCTGATTGTTATTCACAATTGTCTCAGTATTCCTCACTTATTTGTACTCTGGTCTAGTTAATAGCAAGAAAGCACGTACTAGGGAGGCGGGGTTAGAGATAGTATTACCCCATCTGATTGATCAAATTTTCTAAACAACCTATGAACACAACACAGAAATATTTGACACATAAAATACATCAAATGTATTGCAACTCTCTGCAACTCAGATATTGCATCTGCTATTATCACAATAGATTTTTGATATATTGTCCAGCCCTATTTCTTGAAAAGTCTTGAAATGGAATTTAGTTGTTGCTTACCTGCAGAGTTCTACTCCAGCTCTACTCTACTTCAGCGCTCCTGAAGATTCTAATTCACTGCTTTAGGTGTGTTAATCAGGGTTGAAGCTGAACTTGTCAGGAAGACAGATCTCCAGCAACCGGATAGGGTTCCCCTTGTATAATGTTTAGCACTTATGGAATCCAGAGGTCAAGACTTAGTGAGACCTTTTGCCCTGAATCTGGAACAGAGAGGGAATTTGTCAGTTGTCAATTTGTCAATTTTTTACTACTCTTTCCCTCTAATCCCAGCTTGTGAGCCTTTGAAGGGTTAATCTTTGGGGTGGCCTAACCTAACCAAGAAAGAGGGCACTTCCTGACACCAGAAGGCCGATTAGCTGAGTTGGTAAGAGTGTGATGCTAATAACATCAAGACCGCTGTTAAATTCTCATGTGGGCCACAGAGCCTTTTTGATGGGCCATAATTAACAGATTATGCTCTAAACGCACCATGATTGGCTGTCTCACAAGAAAAATGCTATGTTTAGTTTATAGTTTGGCCCTTTTAACACAGCTGCCTATTAACAGTTTAATCCAAATCCACCTGTTTTGGGTGAATAAAATTCTTTAGGTATAAATCTTGCTGGGAAGAAATGGTGTGCCGCTCAAATGATGCTAGTGCAGGGTACTATTCTCACTGAAGACAGTGAAATAAGTCAAAATGGCATAGCTAAAAGTGTGCTTGACTAAAATTGGTGTAGTCCATGCCTGAAGATCATATGTCCATGCATAATTTACAGGTCAGTTCATGTGAAAACCGTTTGGACACAGTGATATATAGCACGATTTTATGGCGTAAATTCTGAAGCAGTCGCATGAAATTCTATACCAAAAACATGGATGGAAGAAGGCACTACTCTCCGAGCTCTCTCACTCTCTTGCTCTCTCTCTCTCTGATAAAAACCGAACAACGATACAAGCCGTGAAGGTTTGCTACACATACCGGTTCTTTCTCAGCACCAGGAAACCTGAATGCCTGGTCACCCCCTGTATGTGAATTATAAAGTCTAGTTACACATTATAGCTTATAGCATTACAGCAATTCAGAACGAATTGAATTTAAGTGCTACAGTACATCTCACCTGATAACGGCAGCTCTTGAGCAGTCTACTGTAAACTATCATCTCTGATGACCTGTGATAAGTTTTTTCCGATTGGTCAACTTCAGATAGATCGACAGACTGGCTTGTTCATCTGCACACACCTCACAAATTTAATCCAACAGCTCCTGAGCTTTTTTGATATGTCTGAAAATGATCGAAAGCTCATGAGTGGCTCGGCTCAGCTAGTAAGTTCCCATAAAAGCAAAATTTCTTTGGCCCACAAAATCAGCTTTTGCTTGGCCCAGATGCTGCTGTGAATTACGGTACATGACTGGACCAAGTCTGGCTTCCAGACAAGAGCTAAACATGGACCATTTTCTGGGCCAAGTCTTAGCCAATTCTTGTTGCAACCTGAATGGTAGAATTTTTTTTTTCTTTACTCAAAAAAAAACTACCCACAGAGCAAAATTTCACTAGTCCAGATCTGGCCCACACAATCAGCTTTTGCTTGGCCCACATGCCGCAGTGAATTATGGTACATAATTGGACCAATTCTGGCGTCCATATAAGGGCCAACCATGCGCTATATCTGGGTCAAGTTTCAGTCAAGTTACTGTAATTATCCATTACTGGGCCTGAACTGAGCAAGATATGCTGGTGTGTCATGACTGCAATGAATTTGATAATGTTCACTTCATAGCCACACATTTTCTCAAAGCAACCTGATTGGTGGATTTTTTTTTTGTAAAATAATATAATTGTATTTCAAAAGTGGGTCAAGGTGGGCCAAACTTACATAGCCCACATATCAAGTTTTTTATCATCTGGGCCAAACACTACATTTGATATCTGGCCCAAGTCTTGTGTGCAGCCTTAAAGATGGTGCCACCTCTGCAAAACCCGGGCCCACATGCTGCATGCAGGTGCCAGACGAATGCCTGCTGTCAACTTTATGCCAAATTTGGGCCAGAATTCTTTGCTACTTGAGTAAAATGTATTTTAAATGTCGGTCAAGATAGGAAAAACTTACAAGACCCACATACCAGTTTTTAACATCCAGGCCAAATACTACATTTGACTTCTGATCCATGTCTTGTGTGTGCCACCTTAAAGATGGTGCCACCTCTGCCAAACCCGGGTCATGTTTGGCCCACATGCTGTATGCCAGTCCCAGACGAATGCCTGCTGTGTCAGCTTTATGCCAAATCTGGGCCAGAATTCTTTGCTACTTGGGTAAAATGCTTTTTAAATGTGGGTCAAGATAGGCCAAACTCACGTGGCACACATATCAGTTTTTGAACATCTGGGCCAAACACTACATTTGACTTCTGGCTTATGCCTTGTGTGTGCCACCTTAAAGACGGTACCACCTCTGCCAAACCCGGGCCATGTTTGGCCCACATGCTGTATGCCAGTGCCGAATCAATGTCTGCTGTGCCAGTTTTATGCCAAATCTGGGCCAAAGTTCTTTGCTACCTGGGTTCCTCTCAAACAATATGAACCACGACCACATGAGCATCATCAACTTCAATGTGACGTCTCCTGATGGGAATATATGACAAACAAGCTCATACGACAGCAAATACCACACTGTGTATATCGGTCTTTACTTCAAACTAGGGCTGCATGATATTAGGAAAAAAATGGCAGATATATAGTTGATATATGGTGATATATAGTTTTTGTGTGATATATACTGTGACATAATTAACATTTTACACGATAATTTAATTAAAATAACTATTTCCGAGAGCATGTAAATAAAATATAATGAACTAATTTCAATTGTAAATTAATACAATAGAACAAAGATACGAATTAAACTAAGCAGTGCCTATTCTGGAGAGACTAACAATATTGATGAACAGAAATCATTTGAAGAGAATCAAAACCTTTTCTTTAAGTTGTCCTATTTAATAACAGTCATTCTTGTGGGATAATTTTAGAAAAAAATATTGGACCACTTTTAATGAAGTTGTAGTCTTCATTGCATTAAATATAATGATTTTTTGTTGAAGATATTGATAATTTCTTGTGCCCGAACGGTTTAAATTTGCTTGACACACTGTCACAGACTTTAAAAACATCTTTCATTCTATTAAGTTTAAACTGACCATGTGTTTTCTGGTTAATTTTAAACCCGACTCGACTTTGCAGATCCTTCAGTGTGACTGTTGCAGATTTGCACATTACAACATTGATGCTGAAGCAATATTTTGCAGCCCTGATTTAAACCTTGGGTCTCCGTCTGGGAGTGAAAGCCTATAAGCGTATGTCAGTTCTGGATGCTGGATTTCCCACTTCTCTCCAGCTTGTTAGTGTAGGATTTGTCCATGTGGTGACCTTTCTCAAACAAGTACTGGTGGGAAAAGAGCACTTGGCAATTCCAAAAAGCCAGTCAGCTCAGTTACTCTGTGTATGGTGCTAATAACACCAAGGCTGTGCTTTTGATCCCAGGACAAGCCTCAGTGCTCATTTTGGTGACCTGCCAGGTTTTTAATGCTCTTCTTTTTCTTTGACTGCTCTCAAACTACTATGATCAGCAATCTGAGGCTTTTTTTGGTGATGGCAGCTTAGACACCTCTCATATGAAGAGTTTGAAGTCACATGCATAGCTCAGGTGTGAGTTTTTCACAGACTTCAACAGTGTAAACATACTAATGGTTCTGTGGGTCTCGTCTACAAATCTGATCTTTTTTTGGGATTTTCTATCAAGTCAGGAGATTCTACAGCTTGATTTTATTTCTCTGAAACCATTTAAAGGTTTCTTTGGCTGTGTTTTAGATCATTGTCTTGCTGAAATGTCCACCCTGGTTTCATCTTCATCATCCTGCTAATGTAGATGCTTTAATTTACAATGATGAAGAGTAGAGGGTTACTGAAGAACTACTGAGAGATTTCAGCTGCTTTCTGGGCTTTCACTGCCTTTCTACACCTTCCTTTTTTCATGTGTTCAATACTATTCCCCTTTGTCATTTCATTTTATTACACATAACTTCATTTGTAAACAAATTCATTTTCTTCGCATATATGGATTTCTTTGGTTGTTACCAACATCCGGTGAAAATTTAAAGTCAACAGCACCTTTAGAAATATGTTTTCTGAGAAAAATGGTGACGTGTTCAATACTTATTTTCCCCACTGTTTACATACTTTAAGAAAATGTGATTTTAAAGTATTGTGAGTTATTTTGTGGTAACACTAATGTTAGTTTTGTTTTCAGCTACAGATCCCTTCTTCAATGTAGGTCTATAAAATTGATTGATTTTTTTTATTGTCCTTTTAGTGTCTGGTAGGCAAAGATCATAATTCTGATTACTTATAAAAAGTACACACACATCTCTGCTGGTCAGTTTGATTACCACTATCGCTCAAGCCTAAAACAAACAACCATGCATATAAAATAGGATGAATTACATCCAAACCTTTGTTACCTGGGGCTTGGGAGTTTTATAGCTGCTATAAATATAGATGATAATTTACTCCAGCTTCTGCAGCCCCTGCTGGCAACAAAAACCAACACATGACACACTCCAAAAAAACTCCTCAGTACTTAGAGGTTGTGTCTTGTTTCTAGTCTTAATATTTAAAAGCATTTTAAAGTAAAAAAGTTAAGTAAAAAATGGTGTCTTGTTGTTTATAAAAAACATAAACAAGCAAGATTTTCATTAAAACAAGCACAATAATCTGCCAGAGGGGTAAACAAAATAAACTTGCTTTCAGTTTATTTTGTTTACACCACTGGCAGATCATTTTCAATTCAATTCACCTTTTTTGTATAGCGCTTTTACATTTTTTAATGTAGATTGTGTCAAAGCAGCTTAACATAAAGGATCATAGTAAATTAGAACAGTGTAGTTCAGTTTTTTAATGTTTAAGTTCAGTTCAGTTCAGTGTGGTTTAATAATCACTACTGAGGGTCTAAACCAGGGGTGGCCAACCCTGTTCCTGGAGAGCCACCTTCCTGCAGATTTCAGTTGCTACCCATATCAAAACACACCTGAACCAATTAATTAGGACCTGAACACCACGTGATAATTACAGGCAGGTGTGTTTGATATGGGTTGCAACTGAAATCTGCAGGAACGTGGCTCTCCAGGAACAGGGTTGGCCACCCCTGGTCTAAACACTGGAGAGTAAATCCATCGATGCATAGCTCTAGCGATCCCAAACCATGCAAGCTAGTGGCAAAAGTGGAGAGGGGAAAAAAAACTTCAGAAATTAGCGAAAGTGAAGAAAAAAAACCAACCCAAGCTCATTCTGGAAACGTAGCCCCGCGGACGTTTCTGGAGACTGCGATTTACGTAGCCGGAGGTACGTACGGCCGCGTTTAGTTTTTTTCGAGCGAACACTGCGGGGCGGTGTGGCGCCGCTCCGCTCCTCCTCTTCGCGCTTGCCGGCCGCCGGCTCGCCTCCGAGTGGACGGGCTTTCCCGATGCAACCAGTTTGTCCGCTTAGCTCACAGCGTTGCGTTGGCGGAGCAGAGGCCCCGGAGGAAGAGGAGGAGCCGGCCGCAGGGACGACGACCGGGATCGAGTCCGGGGAACAGCGGTTCCAGAAATCAGGTAAGACGAAAAACAGAATTCGAAAAATGAGGGCGAGAACATGGCGGGATCCGAAAACGTGGTCGAAATCGAAGACGAGGGCTTTTGCTTTTTTTTTTTTTTCTTGACGGCTTTTGCAAACCATCGCTTGGGTTTAGGGAAGGAGGAGGAGGAAGAGGAGGGCGGCCGGGTCGGCCGATCCGGCGGCTTTTCGCCCGAGAACGGCGTGGGCGCGAACGGTGCGCGCTCCCGAGAGGCGCCCGAGACACGAGACACAGCGGCCTCTCGCGGATCCGCAAAAACAAAAACCGCTCGAATACGTACCTCCCAGGACGTATCCCACGGTCCGCAGAAACGTCCGCGGGGCTACGTTTCCACAATGAGCCCGGGTTGAAAAAAAACCTTGAGAGAAACCGGACTCAGTTGGGCAAACGTCTTGTGCAAAGCTTTAGTCTCAGCAGCGGAGGCTGGAAGCTGGGCCTCAACAAAGACTCATCTGTCTCTGGGGCGTCACAGGAATCATGCTCTCCACTCCTCCAAGACCACCGCAGCAGCTGCTTAGGATAAGGCCTGGTCCAGAACATTTAACTTGTTTTAAGAAGAACCACGCTTATTTTTAACATTCTTTTATGAAATCATAGAATATTATTCTTGGATTTAGGATTTTTTTTAGTTATTTGGACTAGAAACAAGACAAAACTCTAACAAAAACAAAAAACAGGTTCCCTAAACCCCTAAACCCAACCGACAGTGTTTGGAAAAGCAGTACAGAAAAAGAAAATCCCACGTGGCAACCTGATTTTTACAACACAATCTCATGCAATTCATAACTTTTTGATTTAGTGGCTAATTCATATGAATTCGTACAATCTAATTCGTACAATTTAGTACAATTTGCTCATCCCCCAATGACAGTTGGGTTTAGGGGTGGGGTTAGGTACCACACCTCCTTTTTAAAATCGTACATTTTCGTATGACTGAACTCGTACAAATTCATATGAATTAGCCACTAAACTGACAAAACGTAAAATACTTACATTTACTTGTGAGATCAGGCTGGATTTTTACCATGTTGTCAGATTTTACCACATTATCACCTTGTTATTTACTTGTATTATTTTTTGGCTTTTGACTTTCTGCAACAGTTCATCGCTAGACTCGAATGCGTTTGTCATGGTCAACTCTGTTCTACGTCACAAGTCCACCGACCTACATAGCGAGCCACTGGACAAACTGGTAACAGCGGAAAAGCCGTCCTCAAAGCTCTGGCTACATCATTCGCAATCTCCAGAAATCTTTATAGGGTTATGTTTACAGAATAAGCCTATGTTGAAAATTAAGAGTTATGGACTTAACTTAATAACACATACTTCATAAATGTTCAAGAGGAGCTTTCTTTAGGTCTTGACTGAGTTTTCGGTCTACTTTCTGATTGTTAGTGCTGTCTCCATGGTGATGATGATAATGGAGGGTATTCATTAATAACTAACAGGGTGAAATAGAACAGGTCTGGATGAAGCCACACATACGCAGAGAAACTAAGTTGGGCTGCAGACAGGACATTACGGATGACTCCTCTCTCTCTCGCTCGACATCCCGCCTCCTTTTCAAAGATGAAGATTTTCTGGGCAGATAATGATAATGTCAGAGTGTCAGATATTATCCTTCTATTTCTGTGTCTCAAACTCTTCTATCTACTTTGCAGCTCTAATGAATGGAATTGTGAATTAGGCCGCGGGCTGATGAGGTCGGATTGGATGAAATAGCGTGGGAGAGGATAGAAACTGTAGGATTGGACGAAGTAAGAATGAATCAGATTGCAATTGCATGATGAATGACTTCAGAAGTGATCATTGAATTTAGATTGGCCACTCAGCTCCTATACTTTTTAGAAATAAACTATTAATGTATGTGTTTGAAAGAGTGTGTATGGGTGTATGGGTGGGATAGTAGATTTGTTTTGGCCTAAAAGAATTTTTGTGTTGTATGCTTTTTGTATAAAACACGGTCAATAAGAGAACTTGGCAAGTCAGACTGCACTGGTTCAATGGGTTTTTTGATTCACACATCCAGCTCACGTGAACACAGGAGAACATGCAAACTCCACACAGAAATGCCAACTGACCCAGCCAGGACTTTGCGACCTTCTCACTGTGAGGCAACAGTGCTAACTACTGAGCCACCGTGTCACATCACACATCCAGCATTTAACCATAATTTGCTTGGGTGAGACTACAGTAGTTGTGCCGTAAAGATTTCAATTTTATTAAAAAAAAAAAGAAGCTAATAAGAGTCATTTGTGTTCAGACTAAACTGGTCACACTGTTTTATGGTTTAGGCCCTTTTCCACCTGGTGTCCATGTGTCTTCAGAAATCCACTCATGAGTGGTCAGCTGACATGCCCTTGATGCATTCAGATGTTCTGACATAATCTACATCACTTTTGTGAAATTGTCAGTCCAAAGTATTATTACTTTTAATGCATGAACCAATAATACAGAATAGAAAAACAGCTCACAATATAAATACACACACAGAGAGAAAAGGTGCCATAAAGGTGTATTCCATAATGTAATATGATGCAATGCTTATACTAAAGAATGTAATAGATCAATTGTATATATTATATTCTAGAATATTTCCCAGAGATGGGTTGCGGCTGGAAGGGCATCTGCTGCGTAAAAACGGGCTGGATAAGTTGATGGTTTATTCTGCTGTAGCATATTAATCCGCACCCGGATTAATAAAGGGACTAAGCCGACAAGAAAATGAATGAATGAATGAATATTCTTGAGTACATCTCTTTCTATTTCATTGCATTTGGGAACAGAGATGAGGTTTTTAAAGTAAATGTGTACCTTGGCTCTAAGGGTCAATCAACAAAAAATAAGGTCAAGAATCTTGGTGTGACTCTGGGGTCAGATCTGAGTTTCAGTAGCCATGTCAAAGCAGTAACTAAATCAGCATACTATCATCTCAAAAACATTGCAAGAATTAGATGTTTTGTTTCCAGTGAGGATTTAGAGAAACTTGTTCATGCTTTAATCAGCAGCAGGGTGGATTACTGTTACAGCCTCCTCACGGGACTTCCCAAAAAGAAAATCAGAGCAAATCACACCTGTCCTCTGGCCTTTACACTGGCTCCCAGTTACATTCAGGATAGATTTGAACGTATTATTACTTGTCTAAAAATAACAACAACAACAACAAAAAAAAAACTTATTACATTACAGATATCCTCACTGAATACAAACCTAACAGATCTCTCAGATCTTAAGGATCAAATAAAGTGGAAATTCCGAAAGTTCAGTCAAAGCAGGATGAATCGGCTTTCAGCTACACCCCCTACTGCTGGAATTAGCTGCCAGAAATGATCAGATGTGCTCCAACACTAGGCACATTCAAGTCAAGACTGAAAACACAACTGTTTAGCTGTGCCTTTGCTGTATGAGCACTGTGCTACGTCTGACAGATCGCATTATTATGTCTTTCTTGTCTTTTTCATTCTTTTATAACCTGTTCTTACACTTTTTAATCTGTTTTTAATAATTTTAAATTATTTAATCGTTGATTTTCTTGTTTCTTTTATTCCTATTTATGTAAAGCACTTTGAATTACCATTGTTTATGAAAAGTGCAATATAAATTAAACGTTTGTCTAAGCAGGAAAGCATTTTTGAATCTGTGTGCTTCAGTACAATACAATGTAGCTTGGATATTTTTCTGCTTTTTAACATAAGGACCTAAAATGATCACATGGTTAATATGCAGTCTTATGTGGCTGTCTAAATACAAATGACCACATGGGAGTTTATTAAGGGTGTAACGATATGCATATTCGTATTGAACCGTTCGGTACGTGACTTTCGGTTCGGTATGCATTACAAACCCAACGATTCGGACTAATATCTAAAAGGTAAAAGAGAATAAGTGTACTAAATATAATGTTTTCAGTGCAACAATGCTCAACAAGGCATCCCAAATGACGTGACATGCTGCAATCCCCGCCCACCCTCAAACACTACACCAGTCAGACACACGCTGCACTAGCTGGCAAAATGGCTAGTAACGTTAGTGTAATCCTCCTACAACCAACAGCAGGTCTGGAGCACTTTGGTTTCCCTGTAAGTTATTAGGGGGATGGCAAGAGAGTGGTGGAAAAAAAACAATAAAATCTGCTATGACAGTAAGCTATTTTAGCGGTAATATTTGAACATGTCAACTCATTTACACTGACATCACGGAATCACTAACTGGAATTAGACAAAAACTGGAAACACACGCACTACATGCGACTATCCCCGCAGCATTCAGACAGACAACAGATTCGAACAGGGCAAAACAAATCACAGAGGCGATCGGTACATTTATAGCTGTGGTGGATATGAGACAGGTCTCGAAATTCGCCCTGATGTCGTGCGACCAGTTTTCACAGCAAAATGTTCACCATATGCGTGGAATGAAAACAAGGCCCGCAACGCTTGCCCCGCCTTTAAGCTCTTCTTATTGGCCCACTGCGCTAGAAAAGAACGCGAATGGATTAGTTCAGCTGTCAATTACTTAGTTCCAATGACAGGGAACTACAGCCGCAAAAATGTAAAGGGCTGGATACGAGATAATGCTAACAACAGTGACAGATTTAGTTTAAGAAATCAGCTAAATTTACAGATAATGACACATCTGATTAGTGATCATGTAATGAATGTCAATAAAGCATTTACACTTTTCGAAGAGTGGATAAAAGACTTCCAGTGTTTAAAGTCCGCTATGAAAATGACTAAAGTATTCACAGTAAAGCCTGTGGGACGGAGTTTTCAGGTGTTTGCCACTAAATCTACACATTTTCAGCAGGAGATGTTGTAACGTTATTTAATCCTTCATTTAATCGTCACGATGCTGTCAGTCATGGGACTGACACCTCATTCACCATCGCTAAAGAGCATGCATTCACTGAGATTAAACTAATATTGCAGCTCATGAAAACACTGTTATTGCTTTTAAGATGACGCATGCAAATAATAAGTTATATGTCAATATCATCTGTGCAATATCAGACAGCACCCGTGAGAACAGCACAGTTATTATTGTTAATTCAGTTCATCTTATTCACGTCAGGCAGTGTGTGCAGGGCCGGTGAGCGCATGCAGGTTTTTGTTTATTTGTTAGTTGTGATTAGAGTGTTAATATATAATAGAATCTGTTAACATAAAACGTTTACTAACGGTGCTCATAATTTTTGGTGGTTGCGACTAAATTTTGTCTGGTGTTCCTAAATCTTTGAAGTTAGGAGCACCGGTGCAACAAAGAAAAGAGGTTCAATTTGAGCCCTGTAAGACCTTAATCGGTAGTGGAAATTTCAAAATTTTTAAAAAGATGTTAAATATAATAGAGCCCCGTTACATTCTTCCTTTTCATTCAAATTTATTCACAAAATAATTTATTTATTTTTTGCTGCTTAACAGACACTCCAGAAGTATAGCTCTATCACTGTTTAAAGTAAAAGAAAAAACAACCCAAGCTCATTCTGAAAACGTAGTCCCATGGATGTTTCTGGAGACCGCGATTTACGTAGCCAGAGGTATGTATGGCTGCATTTCATTTTTTTAAGCGAACGCTACAGGGCTTTCCTGCTGCAACCAGTTGGTCCAGTTAGCTCGTCGTGTATGTCGGTAGAGTTTAGATGCAGAGACTGGCTGACTACGATGATGACGATGACTTGGTTCGAGTCTGGGGAAAAGCAGTTCCAGAAATCAGGTAAGACAAAAACAGAATCCAAAAAATAAAGGGAACAAGTTCATAACAGGGTGAGAATGTGGTGAAATTTCTTGACTAACTGCATCTCTGTTTAATGTTAATCATCTTTTTTTTCATATTTATTTGGTGTTGTCACTTGTCACTTTATGTACACTGGAAGCTTCTGTAGCCAAAGCAAATCCTTCAGTGTGTGAAGCACACTTGGCAATAAAACTGATTCTGATTCTAAAACTGGTTGGGTTTAGGGAAGTAGGAAGGTGGGTCAGCCGAGTTGCCCAGCCAATCATTCAGTCAGTTCAACACTCGACATCGGTCAAGTCACTCGACAGCGGACTCCAGTGGGTTTACGCGAGAACATCGCGGGCGCACACAGAAGGCGCACACAGCGGCCTCTTGCGGATTCGCGAAAACAAAAACTGCACAAGTACATACCTCCTGGAACGTATTTCGCGGTCTCCAGAAACGTCTTTGGGACTACTTTTCAGAATGAGCCTGGGTTGGAAAAAAACAAGATCATACGTTATGATGTTAATTTTAATACATTGAAAAAAATTAAATTAGAGAAATCCTCTGGCTTTTTTTTGTTTTTGCTGTATCGAAAACATACCGAACCGTAACACCACTGTGTCACATCGAACCATATGATTTTTGTGAACCGTTACACCCGTAGTGTTTATACTACAAAAGCAAAATGAATGTTTTTTTTCCGATTATTTTTAGAGCCCATTTACACTTGGATTGAGCATCGACCACTTGCAATTGAGTTGATGAAAAACTCTGACCTTGTTGAAAAAATCTAAATTGCTGTAAAACTGACCGATGTAACGCTGCAATTAATTCAGTAGTGAAAGCTTGCTAATTTAGCTTTAGGATGATCTATCAACAATTTATCTAGCAGACATGGTAGAATATGGAAAAGTATGCTTATTATATTTTAGATTGTGGGTGCATTTGCGTTAAAATAATTGATGGATATGATAAGAAATAAAATGTCAGCTTGTCACATTCAGCTTATTAGGTAAAGTGTGATGGACCCTTTACAGCAGTAGAGAAGACCGTCAGTGTGAGTCACGCTCTCACTGTTCTAAAGCAATGGCACCTGTTGGTGGAGATAATAAATGGACAGTGCATGACTTTTCAGGGATGGGTTTTAATAATGACCTGAGAACAGATTTCTAGAATGGTTATTGTTAGACTTGTGTTATAGAAAGCTGGTCTGGGATCAGTTTGTCAGTGCAGATTGAGTATTAAGGGGACTAAATGAAGTTGTCTTGTTCTCACCCGGTGCCCACATGAGGTGAGATCCTGACTCATGCTCTTACTTTATCTCCAATCATCTTTCTCTCTCACAAAATGTGAAACAATGAAGAAAATCCACTTTCTTGAAATACTACATCCTATTTAGTGGTGTTCTGCATAATTACTGTCACGTTTCTGTAAATATGGATTACGATTGATCTCATGTGGCAAGGCTTTTTAATGCATATAAACATTCATCATCTACTCTCCTTTACCCAGTGTTTATTTATACATTTTCCTTCGGCTTAGTCCTTTTTAAAAGGGGTCACCACAGTGGAATGAACCGCCAACTTATTCAGCATATGTTTTACACAGAAGATGCCCATTCAGCCGCAACCCAGTACTGGGAAACATCCATACACTCTTACATTTACACTCATACACTATGGCCAATATAGTTTATTCAATTCACCTATAGCGCATGTGTTTGGCCTGTGGGCGAAACCGGGGCACTCGGAGGAAACCCATGCCAATACGGGAGAACATGCAAACTCCTCACAGAAATGCAAACTGGCCCAGCTGGGACTCAAACCAGCGACCGTCTTGCTGTGAGGCGACAGTCCTAACCACTGAGCTACTGTGTCGCCCTCCCAGTGTTTACTTTAATACATATTTATTTTCCCTTTTACTGAAATTTTTATATTTTTCCCAGGTGATGTTTAACAGAGCAACATTTTTCAAAATATTTCCTCTAATGTTTTTCTATGGGAGAAAGTCTTAATTCTTTTTTTTTGGCTAGATATAAGCTTGAACATTTTCAACATAGTTGACCCAATTAATCAAGGTAAACCTTTAAATTGCACTTTACACTGAATACTAGTATATTGCAAAATAAATAGTGAAATATTATGTACTGTCATGATGGCAAAAAAAACAAATCTATTTCAATTTTGTAATTAAAACAATATAAATGTTTTATATTGAAATTGTTTATTTAAAAGCAGTCAAATAATATTACAAGATTCACTGAATCATTAAGTCAGTCAATTCACTCTAAAATGCTGATTCACTCTGAATAAAATGAATCATTTACTCTAATGGTTCATTAAAAAAATGAATCAATCAGGAACGGATCACCACTACTTATTCTGCAGTGTTGAAAAGTGACCCAACATTATTTTCACTTTGTTCATCAGGCGCTTAGCCAGGGGGGATTCGGGTGACTCGAAAGACCCACCCTTCACTGAGAAAGGTCCAGAATTTGTCCCATACATAAACTTATTTGTCCTATTTTGACTGCTATGCCATAATAAACTGAAAAAATCCATCAAAAAAGGCTTTAAGACTAGGAATGTCCAGATCCGATCACATGATTGGAAAGCATGCCCGATCACAGTTTCAGACTCGATCGGAATCGTTCGAGGTTACTAAGTAACCCTTCGTTCCCCGAGGAGGGGAACGGAAGCACTATAAGTGGATTTGATTGTAAAATCCACGCATTGGGAGGTTCGGTTCAGAAGCTACTCGTCTGAAAGAGTATTGAACGGGCCAATTAAGAATGAATTGGCAGCGCAAGCCTGCGCAGGTGAGCGGCATAAGCAATCAACTGAGTATATAAGCTCACCTGGCGCCAGCAGACGCTATCCTTTTTAAGCTGAAGAGACTTTCAACAGCTAAGGGACAGTCATTATGGCGACGGAGTATAGTGCTTCCGTTCCCCTCCTCGGGGAACGAAGGGTTACTTAGTAACCTCGAACGTTCCCCTTCGGGGAGAACTTCAGCACTATAAGTGGATTTGATTGTAAAATCCACGCATTGGGAGCCCATTGAAAGCGCCATAATGACTGCACCTTACCAACACCCCCGATGAGGAGATAGTCAAGCAAGCGTGACGCACCCACATCATGGGGGGCGCGGTCCTCCAACGTGTCCCTGGCCCTAATTTATCCTACTTCAACAGAAGTTTTACGGATTTATATATATTTTTTGGGAAGTCGTGAGCATCTAGATAATTCTAGGAAAATACGACAGTACGTTGGGAAGCGTGCAATCCCGATAGGGAGGACGCTGCGGAGGCCATCCGTTACCCAAGGGGGGATAGATGGCAGAATTTACATATGGACTAGCCCTAAAAAGGGGGAGTACGCATAGCAAAAGAGTGGTTAGCGGGGAGGGAAGACACGGGTCCGCCCAGGGGGGGGGACTTAACCGTGGCTGAATAAGCATATGGGATCGCCTAGTGGGGACCACGCATAGCAGGCACCTTTACCCAAAACGCGGGCTGACCAGCGGGCAGACCTACAACGTAGTGGGCCAGCAAGTGACTCCTCCGCTGAGTCAGTGCTGGGGGCCACGGAGGAATCTGCAGGGCTCACCTGACGGGGAACTTTACTGACAGATAAAAAGGCGCACGTATCTCCGTGTTAGGGAAAATGGCGCAGCAAGCGTGTTTCAACACCCTACCGAATTGTTTCCTCAATCACCAAGGGTTACCTAATACCCTTGAGGAAACCGGCTCCACTCGCAGATTGTAAAACCTTGCAAATGTGTTGGGTGTCACCCAGCCCGCAGCTCTACAGATGTCTGTTAGAGGGGCGCCGCGTGCGCGCGCTCGAGAGGATGCGAAGCTCCGAGTGGAGTGCGCACGCGCTCTCGGGGGACGCGGCTCATCTCGGCTCTGATAGTGAAAGAAAGGCATCCACAATCTAGTGGGAACTTATTTCGGCACGGCACTTCCCTGCTGCCGACCGCTATAACAGACGAAGAGCTGCTCAGATGATCTAAACTCTGAGTGCGGTCCGGATAATACGCAAAACGCGAACTGGACAATAAAGAAGGGCTGGGTCTGCCTCCTCCGAGGGCAGCGCTTGCAGGCTCACTACCTCGTATTAAAACGGAGTGGTAGGAACCTTGGGCACATATCGCGGGCGGGGTCTCAGGACGTGAGAGAAGCCAGCCCAATTACAGGCACGAGTCACTGACCGAAAAATGCCTCCGGGTCCCCGACCCTCTAATCGATATCAACGCGACCAGCAGAGCTGTCTTCAGGGACAGAAATATACTGAGTCGAGGATCGAAGGGATCTGACGCGGCTTGTGTAGCGAGGGCGAGATCCTAAGAGGGCATGAGAGGGGGCGGGGTGGATTAATTCGCTTAACGCCCCTGAGGAACCGGATGATGAGGTTATGCGTTCCCACGGTGCTGCCAGCCACGGCGTTATGAGAGCGGAGATGGCAGCCACGTAACCTTGAGTGTGGAGGGCGACAGCCTGCTCTCCAACTTCTCTCGGCGTAAAGAAAGCACAACGCTAATCTGGCAAATTACGGGGGTCTTCTCAGCGAGAGACACACCATTCAGTGAATAGACTTCACGTCAGGGCATAGGCGCGCTCGGGGAGGGGGCTCTAGCCCGAGTGACGGTATTAGCCACCGCAATCGGAGGTTACCTAAGTCTTCCTCGCGTCTAAAAATCTCCAAAGATCGGCGAGGGTGCCAGGTGGTGCCCTGTCCCAGAGAGAGTAGGTGCTCTCTCGAAGGGACTGCCAGGGGAGGGCTATCGCGAGGGAGAGCTCTGACATCCAGGTCCGGTTGAGCCAGAGGGGCGCAACCAGCAACCTGTTCCTCGTCCTCCCTGACCTTGCACAGTAACTGCGCGAGCAGGCTCACTGGGGGAAACGCGTATTGCGCGTGCCCCGAGGCCAGCTGTAAGCCAGTGCATCCGTGCCGAGAGCACTCGGTCAGGGAAAGAACAACTGGCAATGAGCGATCTCGGGGGAAGCAACAGATCGATCTGGGCTTCCCCGAATCGCGCCCATATCAGCTGAACAGACTCGGGGTGGAGTCTCCATTCTCCAGGACGCAAGGCTGCCGTGAGAGCGCATCGGCTGCACGGTTGAGCTTGCCTGAATATGAATGGCGTGCAGCGATTTCAGCCGCGGATGACTCCAGAGGAGCAGACGGCGGGCGAGCTGAGACATGCGGCGAGAGCGCATACCCCCTATACGGCTGATATACGCCACCGCCGCCGTACTGTCCGTCCTGACCAGCACGTGTTGCCGCTCCAACACCGGAAAAAAACGGTGGAGAGCGAGGAACACTGCCAACAGCTCCAGGCGATATGCCAATGCAACTGGGTACCTTTCCACAGGTCCGCAGCCGCATGCCCGCAACGCACAGCCCCCCAGCCCGTGTTGGAAGCGTCTGCTGAAACGACAACAAGACTGGACGCCTGTTCTAGAGACACCCAGGCCTGTAGGAACGAGGGGTCGCTCCAAGGGCTGAGGGCGCGGCGACACAGCGCAGTAACAGAGACTCGGTGTGTGCGCGCGTGCCATGCGCGTCTGGGGACTCGATCGTGAAGCCAGTGCTGAAGTGGTCTCATATAGAATAATCCGAGCGGCATGAAGCGGCTGCGGATGCCATATGCCCCAGGAGCCTCTGAAATAGTTTCAGTGGGACCACTATTTTACTGTCGAGCTCTCTCAGACAGTACAGCATCAGCTGAGCGCGCTCTCCGGAGAGGCGCGCTGCCATGGTGACCGAGTCCAACTCCAGCCCGAGAGAAGAGATCCTCTGCACGGGGGCGAGTTTGCTCTTTTCTCGGTTGACCTGAAACCCCCACAGGTGGAAGTGCCAGAGCACTTTGTCTCTGTGCATAATCAACTCTGTGCATAATCAAAAGAGAGGGCAAAATTCAGCCAGTCGTAAAGAAATTGAGTATGCAGATGCCCGCGAGCCGAAGGGGCGCTGAGGCACCCTCCGCGGGCTTGGTGAGGACCCGCGGAGACAGAGAGAGCCCGAAGGGGAGGGCTTTGTATTGCTCGACCTTCAAACGCAAACCGCAGAAACTGTCGGTGGCGAGGAAGAGTGGAGACATGGAAATACGCGTCCATCAGGTCTAATGCTGCAGACCAACCCAGAGGACGAACGCACCGGAGGATGCGCTTCTGCGTGAGCATTCTGAACGGCAGCTTGTGCAGGCAGCGGTTCAAAACGCGCAGATCTAGGATTGGCCGTGACCCACCGCTCTTTTTGGGCACGATGAAGCGTGGGCTGTAAAACCCGCTCTCCATCTCGGCTGGAGGGAGCGGCTCGATTGCATCCTTCGCCAGGAGGACAGCAATCTCCTCTCGCAAGACAGGGGCGGACAGGGGGCTGACCCTGGTAAATACACACCCGTGACTTGGGGGGCCGTTTCGCGAACTGAATCGCATAGCCGAGTCTGATTGTGCGTATGAGCCACCGCGAAGAGCTGGCCCGCGCTAACCAGGCAGGCAGAGCTCTCGCTAATGGACTCATCGCTACAATCGCTGACGTACCAGCAGTGGGGCAGCGCGGAGTGGGTGTGCTGATCCGGGAAGCTCGCGGGTCCCACGGAAAAGCTGGAGGTGAGATATTTGCTCTCACTCCAAACCCGAGCTCCGGAGGGGAGGCTCGAGGGGTGGGAGAAAGGAGACCGTCCTCCCAGCGCTCGTGAGCCACTGGCGAAACGCACCGAATCTGCAAGCTAGAAAGCATAGCGTCCCAGACTGGCAGATTTCGGGCTGTCACATCTGGGGAAGTGAAAAGTGCCCTTTCATAATGTTTTCATGGCAGTAAAAAGTGCCGTTGGAAATGGGGCCCCGCCCTCCAGCGGGGAAAGAGCAAGTTCCCTCTTCTCCAGATGGCCTGTCCCAGGCCCGGACTTAGCGGCGTTCTGGGCAGGGGGGCTGCCTGCTTCCGAGGTGCCCGACGCGCTCGCTTCGCCGGAGGCGTGTGCGGGGGCGGAGCAGCTCTCGTAGGCGGGCGCCTTCGGCGAGGAGCAGGTATGAATGGCACGGCGGGCGGAGCGGGCTACGGACCGCCGATAAGACATCACCCACCAACTGCTCTCTCACCGCCTTGAATTCCTGGGTGAATTCACAGACAGTGTCGCCGAACCTGGCTGGGGATATGGGGAAGTCAAGAAAGCGGACTTTGTCGACTTTGCGCATATCAGCCAGGGGTGGCGCTCCTGGACCACTAATGTGGACATCGTCCTCCCCAACGCACACGCAGCGGACTCAGTAGTCCGAAGAGCTAAGTCGGCGGCGGTGCGAAGCTCGTAAGCCTGGGTTGGACCCACCCTCGTGCAGCTCGGCCAGCGCCTGCGCTTGGTAGCGCTGGTAGGTGGCTATCGCATGCAAGGCGGAAGCAGCCTGGCCCGCAGCTATGTAAGCTCTAGCTCCGAGGGAGGTAGATAACTTACAGGCTTTGGATGGGAGACGAGGCGGACCCCGCCAAGAAGAGGCGCCGCGCGGATTTACCGCCATCGCGCACTCAACCTGAGGAATCGCCACATACCCCCTGGCTGTTTCACCATCAAGAGTGGTTAGGGTGGAGGAACACGCAGCACGAGCAGAAAAAAGTGCTTTACAAGACCGCGTGAGCCTACTGTGCACCTCCGGGAAGAAGGGAACGCCCCTCTAGTCGGTCCGGCCGCGGAGCTGGGGGATAAACCATCTCCAACCCACGGCCGAAGCAGCCCGGGAAAGCACGGCTAACATGTCCGTTTCAGGATCCGTAGTGACAGCGCTCACCAGCCCGAAGGGGGCGAGCGGGTCTGGATCATCATCGGACAATGAAAGCCCACCCTGCGATGCCGCGGTGGACATCTGGTCTCCGGTGTCATCGGGCGTAAGGGCTACCATCTGTTAGACGGATCGCTTCCCCCGCCCGAAGCTTGGATGGAGCGCTTAGAGGAGCGGGAGGTCCGCGGGCCCGTGGGCGACGGATTATCTCTCGCTGAAACCCTCAGATCTGCCCGAGTGCCCGCTGCAGAGCAGGGGACAACTGGGGTGGTTCGCCCTTTTGCAAAGGCTAACCGCGATCTTGCGCAACAGTCATGGCATCGCAATGACGACATGAACTGCCCGCGAGCAGCGCATTAACATGCTGAACCCCCAGACATGTAACGCAGTGCCCGCGCCCATCATCCGAGGACAGGAAACCACCGCATCCAGAAACGCACAGTCGGAGCGCCGTCCTGATAAGGACGTGCTGCACGACTCTGTTGCTCTTTCTGTGAAGTTTGCAACTTTATACGCACCGCTCTGGAGGACCGGACCCAAAGAACGCCAGGCAAGGGAGAAACCCAGCTCGACCGTCTGCCACTGCGTGTACACACTCTGGACCGGGAGAATGCTCTCGTTCGCTCAGAATCGCTGGTCACAGCAGGAGGAACCCTCATCGACTCGATCAGAAAGTCTCTGAAGCGAAAAGGATAGCGTCTGCTGGCGCCAGGTGAGCTTATATACTCAGTTGATTGCTTATGCCGCTCACCTGCGCAGGCTTGCACTGCCAATTCATTCTTAATTGGCCCGTTCAATACTCTTTCAGACGAGTAGCTTCTGAACCGAACCTCCCAATGCGTGGATTTTACAATCAAATCCACTTATAGTGCTGAAGTTCCCCCCGAAGGGGAACAAACATTACCTCTTGATCAGTACTTGAAAATATATTCTCATTATTTTTTAACACATCTACTGTTATCGGGTGACACAGAGTTAGACCTCTTTCTTGACTTCACACAGAAACAGCAATGGGTGTGGCATGACATCACTTTGTTGTAGAGACGCTATTGGTTAAATGGCGACAAAGTAGAACACGGAAGCAGCTTGAAGCTGAAAGCGTGAAAATGTCTAGAGGTATTATAAAGTTGATGACGACAACATTGCCATAGTAAACTGAGATATGTAAACTTGGGATTGCCTGCAGGGCATTTTAAGTTGAGGTGCTGTTTGTTTTTATATTATATATTTATATATATATATATATATATATATATATATATATATATATATATATATATATATATATATATATATATATATATATATATATATATATATATTTACTGTTGCACTAAAGTCCAAAAGTGATGAATTGATGTTATTTATTACTTGATTGGTCAAGCTACCTCACAGTGAAAAAATAAATAAATAAATAAGGAACATCCTGGATCTGTTTCTTCTCTCTTCTTTATTATTTTTTTTTATGTATTATAGAAGTATCGGATCGGGTTTCGGCATCGGTAGATACTCAAAATCAAATGACTTCGACTCAGACTCAAGGGCAAAAAAACTTGGAAAACTGGGACATCCCTATTTAAGACCCGGTGTTGGTTGCCAATCCCATTCTGCCACACCTTGCCAAATTCAACTGAGGAAAGTTGCTGGTCAGTTTTTATTAGCCTAATAAATGACAGTAGATTACAGTTTATCTTTTAAAACGATAACAAATTCCTAGTTTTTCCTAGTGATATATGATCTAATAAATTTGTATTTTTAAAATAAGTATTGATTTCATATTTCTTTATTCTAAATCTATAGGAATTGTTTTTGTACATCAAAAAAAGTATTGTTATAATGACCTAATCCAGCTAATCCAGCAAAAAATCGTGCTTAAATTTTTTTATTAAAAGCAGTATTTAAACCACATAATTAAACAGAAAATGAGGTAAATGACTAAAAAGGGTCTTGTGTCTGGAGACTATATGCAAGCTTATTTTGAAATATTACATTGTAAGGTCAGAAAAAGCCAAAACATACACCTGCCAATAGATCCCAGTTGAAAGTGGATGAATAGACTGATTAAGGCACTCTTACAAGACCAGCCAGAATATTTATAGTGTCTCCTCCTCATCTGGTGTGACGTCAAGATGAGATGGATTTGAGTCAGTGCCTGCATTTCCCAAATCTGGGTTAGGAGACCCCCTAAATATTTAGCTTCAACTCTGACTCACCTATTAGGTTAAACGGTTGACAAATGTGTCTGGAGCAGAATTGTTCTGCCGGGGTATAACGCCTATGAGTTTGAGTCATTAGATCCACGTTACAGACAAGAATTCATGCAATAATTGATATTTATTAGGCACACATTCACCTCCCTAAAAGTAAATGCGCCATATTACCAATATATATCACTGTGAATTTAATATATAACATAAGTGTCAACTTGAGGTCAGGAAAATTATCTAATGGATGTTCAAAGGCCTGTTTAACCAGAGCCATTTTAAATATGATGACAATGTGGGTTTATTTGTGAAGTAGAAAAAGACGGCTAAAAGCAATTGTGGATAAATCTATTTAAATTCAACCAAGTGTACAAGAGAACATCTCGGCTCTGAACAGAAATTTGGGATTTCCCTTTAAAGTGAACATTTCTGAAAGTCACTCAACCGTGAGCGTGAAATTGCAGCTCAGCACAGATCTTAAAATCATGAGGAACTTCAGTTGTCCTCTGTAATCCCAATGATTCACCAATGTGGTTTTGGAGTGTTATAACAGAGGCAGCTATTTGGTAAGGGAGAGCATCTTGAATCACTCTGAACTATGCAAAAATCACACAAATGAATGACATGTTTGTACAAATGAACTAAAGCTGAGCCTTTTTACATAAATGCAAAGTAAGCGATTGGTGCAAAAGGCAACAGCACTTGACATTAAAGGTGCAGTAGGTGATTGTCTCTAGATGCATGTTTTGTTGTGCAGGTTGAAAGTCTCTGTAAAGTCTAATAGTAATGATTAAAGTAAATGATCTAAATGTATTTATATGTATTTTTTATTGTGGGTAAGGCATAAAACTAAAAAATGTTCATCCAATAAAATAGAGTCGGGCCGACATCTCTCATAATTGTGATAAGTAGGCCAAACTGTCTGTCAGCAAATGCAGATTTGAACAACTGTACAGCCTTTTGTACACAGCTCCGCCGACCGCCGACTGCTCACGAGAGAGCGAGAGAGAGAGAGAGCGCGCGATCAGTAAAAACCTGCTCAATCCAAACTTTAAAAAACCCGAATCAATATTGGAGTTACCTTCGCATGCAAAAATTCCAGAAATAATCATGTGTAATTAAACTTATAAATGCATATAGTGTATTGTTTAATTAGCTACTTTAAATTGTGATAATTCCACAACATTATTATGTTTTTACTTAAATAAATCTAGCTTTGGTGAACGAGAGAAATATAATTCAAATGGTAACGTTTACATTATCATCCCTCAGATCAAACAGCAAGATTTGAAAAAACAATCGATGCTCATAACAATTCTACTAATTAAAAACTAGTAGCAAATATAATATTTAATAATATATGAGTCTAAGTAAGCGCTACTAAAACATAAAGTAGGTCTGAAATAGGGGGCGACACAGTGGCTCAGTGGTTATTACTGTTGCCTCACAGCAAGAAGGTCGTTTGTTCGAGTCCTGGTTGGGTCAGTTGGCATTTCTGTGTGGAGTTTGCATGTTCTCCCCATGTTCGCGTGGGTTTCCTCCGGGTACTCCAGTTTCCCCCACAGTCCAAAGACATGCGCTACAGGTGAATTAGATAAACTCAGGCCCGGATTGGCTAATCGGAAGGACCGGGAGAATTCCCGGTGGGCCAGGCCGTTTTTGGGCCGCGAGGGCTGGTGTCCCTAACTCCAGAATCTGTTGCTCTCATCAGTCACACTTTTTAAAATAATTTATTTATTTACTTGACCACAGTCTTCTTATTCATTATTTTGCCGCAGCTTTGCTCTTGCAGATGCAGCCTGCAGGTTAATGATGATATAACTCAGATGAGTCACTTTTTACTCTACAGCCGTTGGGGTCCAGTGGTTAGTACGTTAGGTTATGACACTGCCAACCCGGGTTTCATCCTCGTCTGAGTAACTTATTTTTTTCATTTTTATTGTTAAGACATATAATACTGTTAAGGTTGTTGAACATTTGAAGTTGTAAAGCAGCTGTTTTCTCAAAAAGACGTGATAGTGTAATTAGAAACTCAGTAGGGAACTGAGGTGGGCCGGTCTGAGGCTTGAAACTCCAGGGCTGAAAAGGAGTCCCACTCCGGCCCTGGATAAACTACACTGACCGTAAAAGTTTCTGTGCCATACAATCGGGTTGTCATGGTCCTAACCTTCAACCACCGCCCGTTCCAAAATGCACCGGCCCCTTAAGGTTTCCTCTGAAGGTGGTGAGCCTGCAGAAAAATGGTTCCACGTCACTCATTTGGACTAAGCCCGGCTGAATTCCAGGTTTCTTCAGGTTGGAGGAAAGTCCTTACCCCAGGTGGAGTATCTTGGGGTTTTGTTCACGAGTGAGGGAAGGATGAATTGCGAGATTGACAGGTGGATTGGTGTAGTGGCAGCAGTAATGCAGTCGATGTATCGGTCCGTTGTTGTCCGAGTTGAGCTGAAAGGCAAAGCTCTCGATTTACCAGTCAATCTACGTTCCTACTCTCACCTATGGTCATGAGCTTTGAGTAGTGACCGAAAGGACAAGATCTCGCATACAAGCGGCCGAAATGAGTTTCCTTCCCAGGGTGGCAGGGGGCACCCTTACAGATAGGGTGAGGAGCTCTGACACACGAGAGGAGCTCGGAGTCGCTGCTCCTCCACACACAGGGAAGTCAGCTGAGGTGGCTCGGGCATCTGTTTCAGATGCCTTCTGGATGCATACCTAGGGAGGTGTTCCAGGCATGTCACCGGGAGGAGGCCTCGAGGAAGACCCAGGACACTCTGGAGGGACTATGTTTTTCGGCTGGCCTGGGAACGCCTCGAGATCTCCCCGAGAAGTGTCTGGGAAAAGGGAAGCCTGGAGTTCTCTCCTAAGACTGCTGCCCCCATGACACGGCACTGGATTGAAGCGGACGAAAATGACATGATGACATGATGATGACATGACATAAATTGGCCGTAGTGCATGTGTGTGAATGAGTGTGTATGGATGTTTCCCAGTACTGGGTTGCAGCTGGAAGGGCATCCGCTGTGTAAAGCACATGTTGGGTAAGTTGGCGGTCATCTGCTGTGGCAACTCCTGATGAATACAGGGACTAAGCAGAGGGAGAATGAATGAATGAGGTCTGACATAAAGTGTGATTGTCAGTTTTAATAGAGACAGACAGTTTTAAAAGTACAAAATTAGGCAGAATGATGTATTACAGATCAATAACGACCTCAATTGTTGTCTGAATGTGCATTTAATTGGTGTTACAGTAAATGTTTAACCCTCCATCAAGACTGTGGCTTGTGGCTCTGGAAAAATGAGCCGTGTTTTGGTTCACTTAATTCTTTGTTATTACGCAAACAACACAAAAAAGCAGAGCAATTGCGGAGGCTTTCTATTTAGCCATCTAATTGGCTGTAATCAAACCATGGATTGTGACACAACAGACCGTTCTCACCTCAACCAGATGTGCCTCATCAGAAACGGATCACAAGAGCTTTCTTTCTGTTTCTGCGTCCATTTCCACACCCGGCAAGCTCACGCACACTTCTTGAGGACCACCAACACACTAATAACTTCTCCAACACACACACACACAAGCACTCAGACATCAGCCACTCCTAACCTGATAGCCGAAACGCTGCTCATAAGACATTATCATTAGTTCTATCAGAGGACATTTTGCTCAGGAAGAGAAACAGAGCCGTGACAGTGGGTGTGGAAGATGAATCTCGCGCACTAATTTATGCCGAGACGAGTCAGATGAGCTCATCACCATTGATAGTAATGAGCTGGGACCTCGGATACATCAGATCAAACGCTTAAAGTCATTACTGAGATGCACATGTGCGCTCACTCACTCGCAGGCATACCAGACGTGCAATCACAAATACCGCACACAATGAAAATTAGACAAATAAGCGCACGCATGCCCACACACACGCTATCTGGGGCCAGCCGCCAAAGGTTGACTTCAAAGTACTTGTAGCTTATGGGATTCAACTCATTAAGAGTCATTTAGCATGACATGATAAAAGTCAAATACATACATCCGTACACATTGATGAAAATAAAGTTTCCAATAAGAACTTAAAAGGCTTTTAGAGACTGACAGGTGGGTGGAGGAGAGAGATTTGGCCACTGAAATGGGAATCTGCTTGGGGTGAAGCAATTCAATTAAATAAATAATTTGGAATGATTTGCAATGAACTGTTAACTTAATTATAATCACTGCAGAATCTTGACAAGCTCATTTGACTCACTTAACTTTTGGTCACACTTTACCATATGAGGTTTCGTTATTTAAAGTAAGTTCATATTTTTACTAACAATACTTGTACAGCTCTTATTAATCATATTTCAACATGTACTAATGCATTATAAAATGTATAATGTAAAGTCTTTTTTAAACCCCTTTAGGTCTTGGAAATCCAACCCATGCTCATTCTGAAAATGTACCTCTATATACATGTCTGGAGACCACCAAATACGTCCCAGGAGCTATTTTTTTGCAGTTTTTGTTTTCCCCAATCTACCAGACGTCACTGTGTATGCTTTTTGAGATCTCAAATTACCCTCGCGAGTGCCATTCGCGCCTGTTGTTCTCAAGTGAATCCACCAGAGGCAGCTGTCGATTGACTGACCAACCGATTGACTGACCCACCCTCCTCCTTTCCTAAACCCAACCAATTGTATTGATTGACCTGTTGATTGACCACTTAACTATACCCATTCAACAAAAGTAATCCAAAAAAAGAAATGCTGTCACCTGATCTTTACCAAGTTTTCAGATTTGTGCACATTCTCACCCTGTTATTTACTTTATTTTACCTTTTGGCTTTTGTTTTTGTCTTACACGCTTTCTTCACCAGATTCAAACCGTGTCGTCATGATCAACTCCTCTCTGTGTCTCAAGTCCGCTGATGTACAAGTCAAGCTATCAGAGCAAACTGGTAACAGCAGGAAAGCCGTTCATTCGAAGGTAAGCATTCAGCTGGTAAGCGCAAAGAGGAATGGCGTCACACCGCCCAATAGCGTTCGTTTTAAAAATTAAATGCAGCCATATATACTTCTGGCTATGTAATTCACGATCTGCAGAAATGTATATTGGGCTACATTTTTAGAATGAACCTACGTTGTAGAAATCCATATTCTGATACAATAATCTGATCTCAAAAAACAATATCCCAATTGTAGCAAATAAAATACAAGCTTAAATTATAGCATAAAATTCATTCATTCATTTTCCACAGCGGAATGAACCACCAACTTATTCAGCATATGTTTTACACAGCGCATGCTCTTCCAGCTGCAACCCAATACTGGGAAGCATTCATACACTCTCACATGCACATTACAGCCAATTTAGATTATTCAAGATCACAAACCAGAGCATCTGCAGGAAACCCATGCCAACACGGGCAGAACATGCAAACTCTACACGGAAATGCCAACTGAACCAACCGGGGCTCGAACCAGCAACCTTCTTGCTGTGAAGTGACATTGCTAACCAGTGTGCCACCTATAGCATAAAATATTATTAGTTATTAAAGGTTAAGGAGTTTGCATGTTCTCCTTGCCTTTGCGTGGGTTTCCTCGGGTGCTCCAGTTTCCCCCACAGTCCAAAGACATGTGGTACAGGTGAATTGGGTAGGCTAAATTGTCTGTAGTGTATAAGTGTGTGTGAATGTGTGTGTGGATGTTTCCTAGAGATGGGTTGCCGCTGGCAGGGCATCGGCTGCTTAAAAACTTGCTTGATAAGTTAGCGGTTCATTCCGCTGTGGTGACCCGGGATTAATAAAGGGACTAAGCTGACAAGAAAATGAATGAATGTATTAAAGGTAAGAACCTGATAATCAAATTTGACATTACTTTTTAATATATCAGATGTCTTTGTAGCATTAAGGTGTCCAACAAGATTCACACATATAAAAACTGTAATGATGAAATAAAAATGGCCAGACTGGTTCAAGCTGATAGAAAGGCAACAGTATCACAAATAACTACTTGTTACAACTGAGGTATTCAGAAGAGCATCTCTGAACACACAACATGTCCAACTTTGAGGCAGATGGGCTACAGCAGCAGAAGACCACACCGGGTGACACTCCTGTCAGTTAAGAACAGGAAACTGAGACTACAATTCACACAAGCTCACCAAAATTAGACAATAGAAGATTGGTAATACGCCTGGTCTGATAAGTCCCAATTTCTGCCTTGTATCAACAGTTCAGGCTGCTGCTGGTTGTGTAATGATGTGGAGGATATTTTCTTGGCACACTTTGGCGCAATAGTACCAATTGAGCATCGTGTCAACGCCACAGCCTACCTGAGTATTGTTATTGACCATGTCCTTACCTTTAGTACCACAATATAGCCATCTTCTGTTGGCACCATGTCATTAAGTACAAATCATCTCAGACTGGTTTGTTGAACATCTCAATGACTTCACTGTACTCAAATGGCCTCCACAGTCTCCAGGTCTCAATCCAATAGAGCACCTTTGGGATGTGGTGGAACAGGAGATTCACATCATAGATATGCCACCGATAAATCTGCAGCAACTGCGTGATGTTATCATGTCAATATGAACCAAAATCTCTGAGGAATATGTCCAGTAGCTTGTTGAATCTATGCCCTGAGGGATTAAGGCAGCTCTTAAGGCAAAAGAGGGTCCAACCCGGTACTAGTAAGGTGTACCTTATAAACTAAGATAGATAGATAGATAGATAGATAGATAGATAGATAGATAGATAGATAGATAGATAGATAGATAGATAGATAGATAGATAGATAGATAGATAGATAAGCATCTTTTTATACATAATTTCAATCTATTAAAACATCATTTATTAATTTTATTTTCATTTCCAAAAATACAGTTTGATAGCATTTAGCATGGCTTTTAAGAAGACCCTTAAATCAAGGTTATCGACATTCACAACGCCTTTTAAACCCTTTAAACACTTTTGTGATTATAAAAAAACTTTTAAGTTGTCGTTGAACTCTAAGTTGTAGAAGAGTTCGTTGTTGGTAAAATGAACAACGATATGAACCTCAAATTCACAGTCTCTGAAAAGACAGCACGCTGTGCAAACACTTGTTTTGCGTTTGAGAGGAAAAATACACACCACGTCAAGTTTACTGAAGTTGACCGTATTCTTACCTTTATAGTCCAAAAGGTTAATTCAGGACAAACTAGCAGACCACAATATTATGAAGATCCACGACGCTAAAGCCTTCATGTAAACAGTTCGCGCGCTGCGTTCTTCCAATCAACGCCGCTGACGCCGCAAATATACAAATGAGGACGTTAACCCAATGGGATCAGGCTACAGCGTGAAGAACAGTATGATTTACCATCCTTATTTGTAAACACGGCTAATTTATAAGCAGTGAGGCTTTTAAAAAAGATATTCTGAAGCTTCTTTGCTATTTAATTAAAACTAGACATACCATCATAGCCTACCAAATAATACTGCAAAAGTATTTTATATACATAGATTCATCTGCTGCACACTGTATATCTGTGGTCGTATACAGAAGTCATGTTTATATGCTTTACTTGCTTGCAGACAAGACAGTGACCCAGTTGCACAGATTCCTGCACATTTTCCTCTGACAGCATTTGGGATTTTGATATGTGTTTTCTTCATTCTTTTTCATTATCCTGGTTATCCATTGACTAACATTCCTGCAGCTCAGTGTGTTTATTCTTGCACAACATCTTAAATCTTGCTGTTCCACAAACACGACTCAGTCAGCTGAACCTGCTGAATCTAAACACATTTCATGTTTTTAATGCTTTAAAACTGCACGCCAAATATATATTACACAACCAAAATATACACTATATTCACACTAGGCAGGCCATATGGAGCCGTGTATATTGTTTATATTACATCAAGATTTTAGTCATAAGTCAAAATGTCAGTCAGCAATTCTGTCACATGTAGAGACATACAGCTATATGAATTTGCATTATTCTCAGACCCTTCTTGCACAAAACACTGAGACAAATATGAAAGTATGCACAAGAATACACATATATAACTTATATATAAGTTATAAGCAGCGGTGGAAAGAGTACTGAAAATTCATACTTAAGTAAAAGTACTGATACTTGATTAAAAATGTAGTGCAAGTAGAGTAAAAGCATCTGTTGTAAATATTACTCAAAGTATGAGTAAAAAGTAGAGCTTTCAAAAGTATTCCAGAGTAGTGAGTATTGCGCTGTGAAAAGCTGATGCATTTACATGTCATTCGTGGATGTGTGTAAACGTAACATTCTGTAGTTCATTTAGTTATTGCCCAGCAGGTACACAACATCATAAGACGTTAATATTAGGTTAGATTTAGGTTGTGATGTCAGGTGACCACAATTTAATGTCTAGCCAGCGTCTAAGGACAACATTGTTATTTTGATGTCCAATAACGACGACAAATGACATTGATATTTGGTTGATTTTAGGTTTTGTTGGAAAGTGACCAAAATCGAACATCGAGCCAACATCTCAAACCAACATCATATTGACGTCAAATACTGACATTTATTCGTCAGATATGGCAACCAAAATCCAACGTCTTATAGACATCATAGTGGTAACGTCCACACAACGTCAAACTGTAACATCATTAGATGTTGATATTTGGTTGATTTAAGGTTGGACAACGATATTAGCCTGACGTTAAGTTCTGACGTCAACCTGACTTTCATTTCCAAACAAAATGCAACGTCTCCATGATGTTGGGGTATAACGTCAATCTGATGTCGTGTTAACATCTTGTGCCTGCTGGGTGTTTAAGGCCATTTCGGTTATCATACAGTTAACATCCGTCATCTTCTCATCAGTGGCATCCACCTAAACAGTCTGTCGGTCAATGTGTGTAAACATTTTGGGAACGTTCTTGGACACTTTCAATGCAATTATAAATCGCACATATCTAGAGGTAGTTCATTCTGATGTGATTTACCTTCTATGTGTGATCTAATTGGACAGGAATCACAGGACTGACAATTCTAATCCCCATAGACAAGAAATAATTAAGAAGTTACTGCAGGTTAAAGGAAAGTAGTCGAGTAAAAGTACCAATACTGCACTAAAAATTTACTCAAGGGGAAGTAAAAGTGCACATTTATAAAACTACGTAGTAAATTACAATTCCCGAGGAAGACTACTCAATTACAGGAGTTTGAGTATTTGTAATGTATTACTTTACACCACTGCTTATAAGCTTATAAGTTAATTTAAGAAAAAATATTTTAAAAAAGTCTACAATTTAATGATTAAATATTAATAAAAGGCAGCAACACCAATGCTCCAAAAATACAAATTTATTAAAAAAAACGCTTTGTGTCAGCTTTTTTAATTAGTTAAATTTGTATTTTTGGAGCATTGGTGTTTCCACCTTATATTAATATTTAATTTGCATCTTTTGCGTTTTTTGGCTGAGCACCCAGTTAAGAGGGATGTGCGTGCTTTTGTACAGTTTTTCATTACAATTTAATGATTGCAATTGAAATATTTGTTTTAAAATACTATAAGTCACAGGTGTCAAACTCAGTTCCACCTGATATAAATAATTGAGTCCTTCAGGCTTGTTTGAAACCTACAGGTAAGTGTGTTGGAGCAGGGTTAGAACTAAACTGTGCAGGGCTGCGGCCCTACAGGAACTGAGTTTGACACCCCTGCTATAAGTAATTAAAATGTCAACATAATTTATGTAGTATTAATAATTACATTATAAATATAATAAAATACAAGGTCACACTTTATTTTGATGGTCGTTTGTTGAATTTAAGTTACATTGTAACTAATTCTCTTTAGATTATAAGTAGACAGTTAGGTTGGGGTTAGTGTAAGCTGACATGTACTTGCAAAGTTTCTTATAGTCAGTTAAATGTTTGTTGAAGGAGCAGTATCAACAGATTTTAAGCAGACAGTCTACTAATGCTCAAATGGACCATCAAAATAAAGTGTTACCAAATACAATTTATAAAATATAATATTATTAAAATTATACTATATATTATATTAAACATATTACTCAGGACACTATTTTTGCTGACAGTAATCACTGTACTATAACATCAGCTTATTAAATTAATATTTTAATTCAATTCAATGTGTTTATTGTCATGTGCACAGTAAGGAAACAAGTTTTCCTGTACAATGAAACTCTTACTTTGCTGTCCACAGTGAAGTCATACACACAATATACATATCATACACATTTATACTCAGAAGTGAAGGAAGTATAACTATATATATATATATATATATATATATATAGTCAGATGCAGTCCTGCATCTCAAACTCTTATACCTCCGCCCTGAGAGTTTTAATGCTTAATTTAAAAAATAAACAAATTTTTAAAGTTTTAACATTTTAGTAAACAGTTAAAAATATACAATAAAGTTATTATTAAAAATTAGATTACAAAATAAAATGTATTATTACAAATAAATTAAAATGGATTATATTACTACTAGGTTATTAAATTTAAATTAAAGTACACCCTAAGGCTGATTTTATATTGTATTACAATTTTAGCCAAAAGTCAAAAAGTAATAACAAATTATAAAGTATGTTTATAAACATATATTGAAGAAATTATATGAAATAAATGTACAAATGAATTATTTAAAACATTACATTACAAAACTAAATAATGATTTAAATTAAATAAACATTTTAATGCTTAATAAAAAACACTGAATTTAATGCTGAATATAAAGCTGAAAAAAAGTCAAATGTTGTACTAAAGTTATTTAAAAAATTGATTTTAAAATGCTATATTAAATAGAAGTTAAAAAAGATTCATTATTCTTTTAAATAGACTATTATATTACTAAATGAAATGAAATTAATTAATGATTAAAATTATACTAAAATTAATTATATTACAATGTTATTACATTCATATTTCAATGCAATATTAAAAAAATAAACACATTTTAGGGCTGAAAATTTACATTAACATTACATTTTAGTCAAAATTTATAATAAAGCCATTAAAAATATATATTTTATGTTACAATATTAAATATAAGTTCAAAATGCACCAAATTAATACATTTTTAAAAACTTAATTATATTTCAAAACGAAATAAAATACGTAATAATTTAAATCAAATAAAATTTTATATTACTACTAGGTTATTAAATTTAAATTATAAAGTACACACTAAGGCTGATTTTATATTATCTTACAATTTTAGTCAAAAGTTATTATAATAAAATTATTATAAAGTATGTTCATAAGCAAATATTAAATAAGTAATACGAGTTAAATGTATTTAAAACATTATATTACAAAATTAAATTAATTATTTAAATTAAAATTGACTTTATTACTATGTTATTAATGTTATTTTAATGCTTAATAAAAAAACACTGAATTTAAAGCTGAATATAAAGCTGAGGAAATGTCAAATGTTATACTAAAGTTATATCAAAAATTTATTTTATAATGCTAAATTAAGTAAAAGTTAATAAAAGTAAAAAAAAAATTAATTATTCTTTTAAAAAGACTATTATTTGAAATGAAATTAATTAATGATTGAAATTAAACTAAAATTAATTATATTACAATGTTATTACATTCATATTTCAATGCATTATAAAAAAATAAACAAATTTTAGGGCTGAAAATTTATTTAACATTACAGTTTAGTCAAAATTTATAATAAAGTCATTAAAAAAAAAAAAAAAAAAAAAAATATATATATATATATATATATATATATATATATATATATATATATATATATATATATATATATATATATATATATATATATATATATTATAATATAATATTAAATATAAATTCAAATCCACCAAATTAATACATTTTTAAATCTTAATTATGTTACAAAATGAAATTAAATTCATTAGTGAATGAAATTAAATAAAATGCAATTACATATTTATAATATGTTATCAAATTAATATTTTAATGCTCAATTTAAAAAAAAATTACACTCATTTTGAGGCTGACATTATTTACATTTATTTCAAAGCTCTATTAATCCCCTATTCCTGAAAGAGAAGATGAATACGTGATAGATGGACAGATAAAGAGAAAGATAGAGAGAGACTGATATGCCTGAGATCTCCTCATCTTTAACACCTCTCCTCCACAGGTTATCAGTAACACTTCTCTCTTTGCATGCTGATTTTGGCATGCAGCTGTTGTCCTCACGTAACCTCTGCAGACATTTCAGAACAAGAGAGAAACATCCCTGACTCGTTCAGAAGCTTCCCATGCAAACCGTGGCTGCTGTTTGCCAGTCTTACAACAACAGCTCAGCGAGAGCATGTCAACAAGACCTCTACACTCGGCTCCATCATTTCATATCATAACTATTTTCTTTTTGATGAGGAATGCATTTCGCCCTCCCTTGAAGCTCCGTCCCACTGGAGACTGTGAACATACAAACACACACACACACACACACACACACACACACACACACACACACACACACACACACACACACAATTATACAACGCATTTGGCAGAGTTGTACACAAAAAAAAATTATATAAAACAACTGTTGCAAATAGCACAATTGTATTTTGTTTTCTAAAATTTTATTTTATTTTTCAGATAGACAGATGGATGGATGGACGGATGGATGGATGGATAGACAGACAAGACAGACAGATAGGAAGATAGCTAGATGGATGAATGGATGGATAGGTAGACTGACAAGACGGACGGACGGACGGACGGACGGACGGACGGACGGACGGACGGACGGACAGACAGACAGACAGGCAGGCAGACAGACAGACAGACAGACAGACAGACAACAGACAGACAGACAGACAGACAGACAGACAGACAGACAGACAGACAGACAGACAGACAGACAGATAGATAGATAGATAGATAGATAGATAGATAGATAGATAGATAGATAGATAGATAGATAGATAGATAGATAGATAGATAGATAGATAGATAGATAGATTTGTAAACAGACAGACAGGCAGGCATATACAATGCATCCTGAAAGTATTCATAGAATACTTAATTTTTCCACAACTTTTTATGTTACAGCCTTATACCAAAATAGATTAAATTCATTTATTTACTCAGAATTCTCCACACAATATCCAATAACGACAATGTGAAAAACGATTTTTTGAAATTTTTGCAAATTTATTAAAAACAAAAAAGCTGAAAAATCACATGTACAGAAGTATTCACAGCCTTTGCTCAATACTTTGTTGATGCACCTTTGGCAGCAATTACAGCCTCAAGTCTTTTTGAATATGATGCCATAAGCTTGGCACACCTGTCTTTGAGAATTTTTGCCCATTCCTCTTTGCAGTACCTCTCAAGGTCTATCAGGTTGAAGGGAAGTGACGGTGTACAGCCATTTTCAGATCTCTCCAGAGATGTTCAATAGGATTTAGGTCTGGGCTCTGGCTGGGCCACTAAAGGACATTCACAGAGTTGTAGTGAAGCCCCTCCATTGATATTTTGGCGGTGTGCTTTGGGTCAAGAGCACTCTGAAGCAGGTTTTCATTCAGGATGTCTCTGTACATTGCTGCATTCATCTTTCCGTTGATCCTGACTAGTCTTCCAGTTCCTGCTGCTGAAAAACATCCCCACAGCATTATGCTGCCACCACCATGCTTCACTGTAGGGATGGTATTAGCCTGGTAATGAGCGGTGCCTGGTTTTCTCCAAATGTAACGCCTGGCATTCACTCCAAAGAGTTCAATTTTAGTCTCATCAGAATGAGAATTTTATTTCTTATGGTCTGAGAGTGCTTCAGATGCCTTTTGGCAAATTCCAGGCGGAGAGTAGCTTCCGTCTGGCCACACTACAACACAGGCCTGATTGGTGGAATGCTGCACAGATGGTTGTCCTTCTGTAAGTTTCGCTGGAGCTCAGACAGAGTGACCATCGGGTTATTGATCACCTCCCTGACTAAGGCCCTTCTTCCCCGATCACTCAGCTTAGATGGCTGGCCTGCTTAAGGAAGAGTTCGGATTGTTCAAAACAACTTCCACTTACGATGGAGGCCACTGTGCTCAGTGGAACTTTCAGAGCAGCAGACATTTTTCTGCAACCTTCCCCAGCCTTGTGCCTTGAGACAATCCTGTCTCGGAGGTCTGCAGACAATTCCTTTGTCTTCAAGCTTTGTTTGTGTTTTGACATGCACTGTCAACCCTGGGACCTTATATAGACAGGTGTATGCCTTTTCAAATCATGTCCAACCAGCTGAATTTACCACAGGTGAACTACAATGAAGCTGCTGAAACATGAAGAAAAAGTGAAGGCTATGAATACTTTCCGGATGCACTGTACATGTATAGATGGCTAGGTGAGTGGATGGATGGATGGATGGATGGATGGATGGATGGATGGATGGACAGACGGATGCTGTAGATAGATAGATAGATAGATAGATAGATAGACAGACAGACAGACAGACAGACAGACAGATAGGTAGGTAGGTATCCATCCACAAAAACACAGCTTTTCTAAAGATATTTTGTTATATATTTATTTTCTAGACAGAATACCAAACAATTCCTGAATCAAGAAGCATTTTATAGACAGGTAAAATGTCTTGGTTTCAGAAATAATACGTAAAAATTAAGTGACTTTTTCTCTAAAACAGTTAAGCAAAATTATCTGCCATTGGGGTGAATAAATTAATATTATTTCAAAGGAAAAATTAGATTTATTAGCTTTTTTATGAAAAAAATCACATATTATTTCTGAAAACTAAACAATATTTTAGATGTATTAATAAAGAATTCATTATTTGTGCTTGTCTAGAAAAGTCATCTTGATCTAAGAATTTAGAGATATTTGGACTGGAAACAAGACAAAAACTCTATTTTAAAATGTACTCTTTTTACTACTAAAGCTTTTGTTGTAGTGTAGCTATAAACACTTGCTTTGCGTTTGAGAAGAATTTCAGCTTCATTCTTACCTTTATAGTCCAAAAAGTCCATTCAGGAGAAACTAGCAGTCGGTAAAATATAATATGAAGATGCGCCATGATAAACGCTCGGCGCAAGTGCATATAAACAAGACCTCTACACTCAGATCCATCACTACACCTCATAACTATTTTCTTTTTGATGAGGAATGCGTATCGCCCCTTCCTTGAAGCTCCACCCCACTGGAAACTGTGAACATACAAACACACACACACACACACAATTATACAACGCATTTGGCAGGGTTGTTTGAACTATACGCAACAACAAAAAACCTGTTGCAACAGCAAACAGCACGTCTTTCATTTTGTCACTCGGCACCACACATCTGCAGGAAAACAATTGACAGGTAAAGGCTGAGCTGACAGCGTGACATCATTCAACAATCCTTCAATCTGTCCATCTGCTGGATTACAAGTCAGAGTTTTACAAAAGCCTCTTCTGACATGTAATCAGTCATAATATGTGACTGCGTGTAAATAATCAGTAGGATCACGCATGCCTTTCACGTACACTTCAAACGCCTCTTGTGTTGAGTTTTCTGGGCGCCACACCTATCGCCACTTTGCACTGAGGTTAAATCCCTTTGTAAATAAGCCTACGAGGGCACAAGTGTAAAAAGTGAATGCACATTCGCATGTGACATTGATGGGCCTACTGGTGTTTAGTTAGGGGGTGTTTACGTGACACCATTTTCAGCTACAAACGTAGCATTTTAAGGACGTTCTTCCCAAAGCTCGAGTTCAGAATAGCATTATTCATTCATTTTCCTTCAGGATAGTCCCTTATTTTACCAGGGGTCGCAACAGCTGAATGAACCAACAATTATTTCAGGGTATGTTTTACACAGTGGATGCCCTTCCAGCTGCAACCCAGTACTGGGAAACATCCATACACATTCAAACAAACTATTTTACTACAGCAAATTTTTATTTACCCAATTCACCTACTGTATACTGCATGTCTTTGGACTGTGGGGGAAACCCACGCCAACCTGGGAAGAACATGCAAACTCACACATGGGACTCAAACTAGCGACCTTCTTGCTGTGAGGCGACAGTGGTAACCACTGAGCCACCGTGTCGCTCAGCATTTTATTATTTTTTTTATGTGGTAATTGTTTATTGGCACAGAAATAAAAGTAAACAAATATATATATATCCACATTTCCAAATAAATATATCCACAATTTTAGAGCTACAGGGAGTGACATTAATGAATAGGAGTGAAGCGACACAACTGACACGAGAAGGTCATGTATCAATGACAGATGTAGAACAGTACATCCAAATCCCATTCATACTACACACATTCATCAGTGAACAAGTGTCAATGTGAACATAAGTGTCAACGTGAACAATATGAATGAATTATAAAGAATCTTTATGAGTGTGGATTCAGAATAACATGGGATTAAGCAAATTAGCCAACATAAGCTTATTCTGAAAACGTAGCCCTATATACATTTCTGGAGATCGCAAATTATGTAGCCAGAGGAACTTATAGCTGCATTTCATCTTTAAAAGAATACTACGGTGCGGTATGACACCGTTCCTTTTCTCGCTTACCAGCTTGTCCAGTGGCTTGGCGCGTACATCTGAGGATTTGAGACGTAGAGCAGATTTCCCCGTGACAACGGGGTTCAAGTCCAGCGAAGAAAGGTTCTAGAAAGCAGGTAAGACAAAAACAGAATTTAAAAAAATAACAAGTAAATAACAGGGTGAGAATGTGGTAAAATCTGAAAACATGGTAAAAATCAGGGAGCTTTCTTTTTTCTGGATTGCTTTTGAAAACACTATCGATTGGGTTTAGGGAAGTGGGTGGGTGGGTGGGTCAATCAGAGCTTTTTAAAACACAAAGGGTTGGTTCAGGGGGGCCGTTGGCCAGCAAGACCCCTCTGATAACCTTTTGCAGACGAAAGGCAAGGCTTGGCCGGTGGAGATTGGGGAGGATGTTGTCACAGGTGAAAGTGAGGAGCGAGGTTTGGCATGGATGAAATGATGGGCGGGTGTGTGTGTGTGTGTGTGTGTGTGTGGGGGGGGGGGGGGGGGGGGGGGTCTGTATCAGATTGGGGGTTGTGGATGTAAGTGAATGCCAGGGTGAGGGTGTCTTGTCCCAGATGAAAGTTTAGAGCAGGGGGGGTGGGGTCTTTTGGGCCCCTAATAATATCTATGAGGGCCCCAAAACTGCCTGAGCCCTTAGAATCGTCCAGCCCTGAGTTGGATTTAGGAAAGGCAGTAGGTGGGGGGACTGGTCAGTCAGTCGATAGCAGCCTCTGGTGGATTTACACGAAAACAGCAGAAGCAAATGTCACTTGTGAGGAAAATTTAAGATCTGAAAAAACGTACACAGCAGTCGTTTGGGCCCCTAATAATATCTATGGGGGTCCCAAAACAGCATGATCTCTTAGAATCGTCTGCCCCTGGATTGGATTTAGGAAAGCCAGTAGGTGGGGGATTGGTTAGTCCGTTGGTCAGTCAGTCGACAGTGGCCTCTTGAGAAATTTTTTTTTTGGCCAGCGGAGAAATTAAAATGGTCGTGCCCAACTGAGTCTGGTTCTCTCAAGGTTTTTTTTCTTCACTCCCATCAGGTGAAGTTTTTTTTCCCTCTCCACTGTTGCCACTGCCTCGCATGGTTCAGGATTGGTAGAGCTACGCATCGAGGAATTGGCTCTTCAGTGTTTGAACTCTCAGTAATGATTAAATCACACTGAACTGAGCTAAATTGAACTGAACTGAACTTAAACACTAAAACCTGAACCACACTGTTCCAGTTACTATGACCATTTATGTGAAGCTGCTTTGACACAATCTACATTGTAAAAGCGCTATACAAATAAAGCTGAATTGAATTGAATTGAAATTTACATAGGGGTACGTAATCAGAATGAACCTGGGTTGAAATTAGGATAGAACTTTTTTTATTCTGGGGTGAACTAACCCTTTCATTTGATTACATCTTCAATAAAGTTTATTCAGTAATTAACCTATAAATACTTTATATAAGCCCTATAAATAAATGAAATAAATCTATTTACTATATTATTTAAATTGACTCAAGCTAATGATCTGTTTTGTAATGATGCCATTGTACTTTATCTTGGTTACAGAAAGGTTCATTTGCTGTCACTGAGAGAACAAACAAATTAGCAAACAAAAAAAACCTTGCATCTTTGGCAGCATCCATTTAACCTAAATATAGGCTCATTTGTCTTGTAAATGTTTGTTCAAAGAGCTTCCTAGAGGTGTAAGCTAAGTGACAGGCAAAGAGAGTGAGAAGTGAAGCCAGAAATAAAAAGCAGATCTTCAAGAGCATCTGCCAGGCTAACTTTGGCCACTGTCTACAATGTCTTAGTCGGACAAAAGTAAATTAAAACATAATAAGGGTCGGAAGGCTTGTCATGCATTTGTTACTTTAAAACATAAGCCATTTATATGGCAGGCATTTTACAAAGTTTATGTCAGTTTTGCCAGCAAAACTGTGGACTTTGCAGGGAAGCACAACAATTGTATGGACCTCACCAAGAAGTTCAGCCAACACAGGAAACAAAGCACAATAAAATAAATTTATTGGACCTAAAGAAAGCCCAAGTGGCCACGTAAAAAAATACTTCAGGATCCAACTCCAGGCAGAAGAAGCTGTTGTCCATTTCTGAGTTTTCAGAGGACAAAGGAAGATAAAAAGACAAACCAGATGGGCAGTCTGAGAAACACTCCAACCAGCAATAAAGGTGAATAAATGTGCAAGAAAAACTCATCGACTTATCCCAACTGCAATAATAGGGTTTACATGTTAAGTACTAAAAAGTGTTTGCTTGCTAAAAGTCTTCAGTGATTTATGTGGGAAATCTTTAAGTGACATGTTTAAATTATACATACATACATGCCTCTTTATGACCAGTCGCTCGATGGCTTCTTTGATAAATGAGTCTTCTAAGTGTAAGGTAAATGTATATATGTGACTATGGACCAAAAAAGCAGTATTAAGTGTACATGTTTTGTAATTGAAATTTTTACATTGCTACCCAAGTAAGCTTTACATTGATGTACAGTACAATGTAAAAAAGCAATTAGTTGACTACTTTAAAGGGCACCTGTGTTGAAAATCATCTTTTGTAAGCTGTTTGAACAGAACTGTGTGTAGGTATAGTGTGTCCACAGTCATATTCGGGTGATATAAAGACAGTAAGTCTCTTTTTTTTAATTTTCTGACGTTAAAATAGCATCCAAATTCTTCCCATTTTGAGGCCGACCACAACGTGACGTTGTAGTGTGGTTATCCCCGCCCACAGAATTGATTGACAGTCACGTATTAACATGTCTCTGTAGTAACCCGTATAATCATATCAACAAGACAGAACTTGTGCAAAGCAACTGGGATTAAAAGATCTGTTCAGCTCTCTGTGTTTACAGTGATTTTACCGTCTTTACTTTATCAACACAGCCACATGTCAGTACCATTATAAAAGAAGACGATTTAGTCCCGGTTTGTGGACGTTAAATCAGGTTAATTTTGTACATTAAGATAACGCAGGCCCGTGCAGAGACCGTCTAAAGGGCATGTGCAGGATAAATTTTTTGAAGGAGGTGGGGGGGGGAGTGTTGTTGTTATTCGCGCACGTACTGAAGAGCGATGTTGTCGCGTGCGTACTGTAAAGCGGGGGGGGGGGGGGTAAGGGGGGTTGAGCGTGCTTACTCAAGAGTGGTGTTGTCACGTGCCAACTCAAGGGCGGGACGGAGGGTGTGTCGCGTCGCGGGGGCACTTGATCATTTTGGAAGGGCACTTTCTATCCAAGACTAAAAAGGCCCTATGTGAGCCCTATGTGTGCACGTGCCTGAGATAACGGATATCCAAACAGCATATATGAATACGGATATTCCATATTAACGTGTATCCGGTCACATTTTCTGTGCAAAAACAGTGCAAAGTTAAACGAGCGCACTGAGAAAGTTCTTACTGTAGTATTTTTCACAATTGTTACATGAGGTCTACTTCCTTCATGTCTTTAACTGTGCTGTTTATCTGACACAGCCGGAGACGGAGACACAGGCTGTGTCTGAAACTGCCTACTACTCAGTAGGTAGTGCATTTGAATTTAAAGGTACTACTCGGCCGATAGAAAAGTATGCTCTCTACAGTATGAATGTGAGCAGTATGAATGGAATTCAGATGTACTACATCTGCCATTTTGTCATGGTCACATGACCTACCAGCAGCAGTTGCATTGCTTCACTTCCATTTGTGAATTCTCTCGCAGGGCATCATGAGATTCACCATGGGATGCGCACTTCAGAATCTTGCAGGAAGTAGTAAGTTATCCGGGTACTTCTCGCATACTGATTTTCGAATTCTATGAATTCAGACATACTACTCGTCTCGCATACTGATTTTAGTGTACTGTACAGTAGGAAAGTATGCAGTTTCAGACGCAGCCACACTCTGACAGGCACGTGGAAACAGTGAGCAAAGAGAACTAGCTCATTTGCATTAAAAGGCACATGCAACAAAAACAGCTACAATGTGTTTAGAGCAGAAAATTCTAATATTCGAAAGGTATAATAAATAATCTGATGGGTGTTTTGAGCGGAAACTTTACAGACACATTCTGGAGACACAAAGGACTTATATTAAATCTTGAAAAAGAGGTAAAATAGGTGCCCTTAAAACAAGTGAGTAAACTCATTGCCTTAAAATTATTAAGTAAATGAACAATGTGTATGATTATAAAAATTAAGTTAAGCAAACTTAACAGTTCTAAGTGAAAATGAAACTACTCAGATTTTTAAGTAAAATCAACATATTTTAAAGGTAAAGGGTTTTTAAAAAATTTAAGTAGTTGCTTTTTACAGTGTATAATTTTTTAGGACAAGGCAATATTTGGCAGAGATACAGGTATTTTCAAATCTGGAAAGTGAATAAAAAATTTTCAAGTGAAAAAAATTAAATACAGAGAAAAATTGCTCTTAAAGTTATTTATATGTAGTGCTTAGTAATGCACAATACTAACAGTAACAAATACGAACAAAATATTTTGATGGAACATGATCTTTACTTAATATTCTAATGATTTTTAGCATAAAATAAAAATCATTTTGACCCATAAATGCATTTGTGGCTATTGCCAAAATTTTACCAATGATCTTTTTTGACAGAAATTTCAAGGGAAAAAAATCATTATTTGGCAAAGGTCAAGATAAAACTATGCTGTAAAAGATTATATGAACAATTAGTCATGACAACATATGTTTTTAGTTCATTGTAACTTATTAAACCAAGTTAATCATGTTCTGTAATCATGTTTATAAGGTATGCAAGCAGTTTTAAATCAGTTTAACATAATATAAGTTCAATGGACTCATAAGGTTAATCTGATTCAGCTTAAAAAATTTAAGACAACCAGGATTTTTCTTTTACTGTGTAGATGATAATGACCTCAGAGAGGGATTTATTTATTTATTTATTTATTTATCTATTTATTTTAACCATTTATTTACTAAAATCCAGAAAATGACCTTTTCATTTTAAACTTCATAAAAAAGGGTGTTGCCAGATGTTGCTTCATGACCCGTAAGATTTTATGGCATTTAATAATTATGCTTATCAGATATGTATCTTTTTTACAATTTTCACTGTGTTCTCAGATTCAATTTGTGCATGAGCATGTTTTAAATTGCCATATGAAGACTCCACACAAAATATTAGATTTTGTGGTATGAACTGCATTTATATTGACTTTTGGAGCATGATATAGGTCTGTTGTCATTCATTCATTTTCTTTTCAGCTTAGTCCCTTTATTAACCAGGGGTCACCACAGCAGAATGAACAGCCAACTTATCCAGCATGTTTTAGACAGCGGATGCCCTTCCAGCTGCAACCCATCACTGGGAAACACCCATACACACTCATTCACAACAGACAATTTAGCTTACCCAATTCACCTATTTTGCAAGTCTTTGGACTGTGGGAAAAACCGGAGCACTCCACACAGAAATGCCAACTGACCCAGCTGGGGCTCAAGCCAGCGACCTTCTAGCTCCGAAGCGACAGCACTACCCACTGCGCCACCGTGCACAAGGTCTACAGTCACTATATTAAAAAGGAAAGCTCACCCTTTATTATTATTATCACTTACTCACCTGCAGGCCTGGTCTTTGGAAGTATATGTTCTTCTTGACTCTGATAGTACAGGAAGCCATCGACTTGAGTTTTAATGGATGAAAAAATTGACAGCAATTTTTATTTTGGGTGAAATGTCCCTATAAAAAAGGGATAGATAACCCAAGAATTAAAATTATAAGCGATTTACTCACCCTTGACTTGTTTCAAACCCCATTTGAGTTTTCTTTATCAGTTGGGGCACAAAAGCAGATACTTTGAAGAATGTTGGAAAACTGTAACCATTGACTTATGGTTGTTTTTCCTGCAGTGGATGTCAACATAGCTGGTTCAAGAGAAAACAAGAAACTTGTTTTTGTTAAGAGTGAGTAAATAATAGCAGAACCATCACTTTAATGTAATATAAACAAAGCAGCATCAATAATAAATATCCCCCTGCGTTCCACATCCTATATGAGGTCAAATGGGTTTACAACAAGATGATGATGACAGAGTTTTCATTTATGGATGACCTATTGCTTTAAATGTCTTTTTGAGTGCTTTAAACCTACAGCCTTTCAGATAGCAGTCTAAAAAGTTGACCGCCATTCTCCAGGCCTCGCCGCACAGAAATAGGTTTTATGATAGCTATCCAATGTAATCACTGAATCAGGTGTACCTGCTTTTATGAGCACTTCGCTTTACTGATAAGATAACACCACACATTAAGCTGTCTCCATGTAAACAAGCCAAAACAGTAGAGGGAATACAAACGAGTCTCATCAAAAGTTTGCAACCAGACGTTGTTATATTGTTACAAAGCTATCAACTCATAAAACACGAACATCACCTTGCAGTTTAGTTCTGTGTAAGGTGAATAGTGTTAGGTGTTGGTTTAATTGACGTGAAGGGGCCCTAAACTGCCGTCTACCTTTTGAGTCCGCCCATGCAAGATCACCATTCGTGACCGGGATTGGAGCCAGATTGCTCCATGTTCTCGTTTGCTGCTTTGAGGGAGTGGTATAAACGAAAAGCAAACACAAACTAATCCGAACTCACTTTTCCTCCGGTCTGTTTGCCCGACTGTTTCTCTTGAGCTATCATTACCATTACGCAGAATAATTACATCAGCTTGCAGCCACTTCCAGGCATCGATCTGTAACTCGAATCAATCCTCCGGGGACCCAAAGGGATGAAATGGTGATCTATGGTTGTGTGTGAGGGGAAAAACCTGACTTTCAGGCACCGTCGGAGTTCCAGTCTGTGCAATAGTAGGACGGTTCCTGGTATAGCTGCATCTCTTCCTTCTAAGTGCTCTAATGAGATAGTGGGCAAGAAAAAAAGCTGTCCACGGGATGCAGCGTGTGAGAAACGGGAATATGAAGATGTGCGGCGTATGTGTAACGAGTTTCTAATTAAAGACACAGCGATGTGAGGCCACGAGGGACGACTGCTTCCGTCTGAGAGCCTCAATAAATTGGCGAGAATCGACGGCGAGTGTTTGGAGACGTTCAGAAGGCGAGCGGCGCGCGCGCTCAGAGTCCTCCAGGAGCTTTGTGTGGAGTTTTGGAAACACCAGAAAGGAGTCTGACCACTCCAACTTCCCACGCTTGAATATAATAAAGGACGGCTCGCTTTAAAGGACAGCGCGCTTCTCTCTCTCTCTCTCTCTCTCTCTTTCCAGCTCGTTTTGCGTGGGGTTTAAATAAGCACAGGACACTCGAGACTCAATAAAACAAACAGCACGCGCCAAATTCGCCTCAGGCTGCTGTGGAGATTGAAGGACACGACCGTCCTCAGGTAGGCTTACCGGAGGATTTATGACTTTGATTCTTTTTTATTATATGTCGGCTGTAACTTTGTAAGCTTTTCGCAATTAATCTACAATTTAATTATAATTTTTTTACCAAATAACCTTAAAATGTGATGCTTTTAAAATGAATGGCCTCTTTAGTCATTTCATAATATTTTGACCTACAGTACAAGTCAAAGTTTGGACACACTGCTGAATTATTTATTTATTACTCTTTTCAAAAAATAATATAGTATTAATAACCTTTAACTATGTTTTTTTTAAAGCAGAGTGATTACTATTTCTAAAACAGGTCACAGGTTTGCTAAAGTAAAGACCATAGTTTGTGTAACAAAGCCATGGTTAATTCGTGGTTACCATTGCTTAACTAGCTTTTAATATGTGGTAAACCCGTGGTTAATTTGAATAAATGACATGGAAATGGACTAGTCGAGATATTAAGAGCTGGCTACAGACTATAAAGCTATTCAGTTCAGATTATTTGTTTTGTGAAAGTTTAAAAAGATTTGAGCTCATAAAGAGACTTCTGATGGGAGATGTAGGTACGTCTGAAGTCTGAAAGTTTAGAGAAAACACGTGCGAGCTTCTCAGGAGAAGCAGGAGACTTCTCTGTTTGCTCTTCATAGCCTACTGCTGTCGAGGAAACAAATGACTAATGGACTAACATAAATTGTGCCTACATATCAGTTTCTTTCTGAAGTCTCGAGTGATTTATTTAGTCAATGAATGAGTTGGACTGAGTAGAGGAAAATCAGCCAAGTGCCTGGCATGTGAACTCTTTCACTTCAGCAGGGATTAAACCCATGATAGGAGGCACTCAATGAATAAAATCCAGAGACAGTTTTGGATTTGTCTTAAATTCGAATCACAAGTGCCACAGTTCTGATGCTATACCAAAAATGACAATAAAAAGAAAGAGTAGGTGTGTCCAATCTAGTGAAAATCGAGCAAGACTTCTATTTTAAATAAATCGCAAAAGCTTCCAAAGCTCATTTCCAACATAAAAGTTTATCATATAAACCCTGCCACTTCTTCTCCAGACTGCGTGATCCTGGACTTGGGCTGTGCGCGCACTCTGGTTTCGGGAGAGATGCGCGCGCTGCGAGCCCCGGTGCTGGTAATGGGGCTCGTATTGTTAATCTGCACTGCCGCACAAAGCGATGCCAGCGCGAACAAAGTGGAGAAAACGCTCAGACGGATCATGGAAATCATGAGACAGGTGGAAAATAGCGCTGACGACGAGAGCGCGCAGAAGACAGAGAGCGCGCCTGAGCCGAAGGACACGCACCATCTCAAAACGGCAAGTGGAGAAACAATTTTAGGTAAGCAGGGCATTTAAAGATGCACAAAATGTCAGTGAACTATATATTAGAATGTGGGATGACCCAAACTGAATTTTCAAGCAAAATGTTGTCTAATAAGTACAGTGCTCAGCATAACAGAGTACACCCCATTTTGAAAATCAAGATTTTTTTTATCTATTTCTCAGTGAATAGAGGCAATGTATTTTGGTGCATTTAAACAAAACAGATTTATTAAACAGATATATTTATTAAAATAACATTTTAGTCACCAAACATATTCAGAAATTTAATACAATTAAATTTAAGCTAAATATTGCACAAAAAAATGACAACCTACAAAATTTCAACTAAATCTTTTAATTGTTGTGCTTCTGTTGATTTAGTCTTTTTTTTATTTGTATTTAATATTTTTCTATAAAATATACTGTATATTTGGCTTTACTAGTTTTTGGACCGTTATCACCAGATTTGGTTCAGTACTGACTAATCAAATGTATATGCACAAATATAATATTGTATAGCTTCTTATTAAAAATATGAATTTAAAAGAGAGATGTGTGAGGGGTGTACTTATAGATTCTGAGCACTGTTTTACAAATAAAGGTTTCAAAAGAGGGCTTTAGCATTCATGCCATGGAAGAACAATTTTCAGCTCCATAAAGAACATTTCAGTCAACATTTCTAATAAGAATCAAGATTTTCTTAGTTTTAAGAACATTTTAATCATCATTAACATTTTATTCAGAATGAAAAGGTTCTACGATTGTTAAATGGTTCTTTGTGGAACTATTAATGGCAATAGTTGCCAAAATTAAAGTTTCCTAAATGGCTGGTATATTTAGGAGTTTATTTTCCTGTTAAGCACAAAAGAAGATACAATGTTGGAAACTGGTAGCCATTAGGGATAGAATATATGGAGGTCAGTTGCTGTTTCCAACATTGTTCAAAATATCTTCTATCGTGCTCAACAGGAGAAATAAAAAACTCAAAATGAAAGTTTATTGATGACAGAATTGCAAAAATGAGCTGTAATTTATTAGTCTACTAAATAATTAACTCCATGCATCTACTTTAGGTCACACTGAAACAATTTGATTACAAGAGACTGCATAAATGGTTCTGAAAATTGGCTCAGTGACCATGATCACTTGCAGCCAGTTGGTGTTACATTTTGATATTTAATGCAATGACATCTTACGTGTGGTCACTGAATGTGCCATCTTATGTTTGAGCTACTTTTTAAAGCAATGTGACTTACCCTCAAGTCTCGATTCTTTCTAGAATGAGGTCAAAGAGCTTTGCATTGCATCTGTTGTGTGTTGAATCAGACATGTGGAATTGGACGTCAGTTTGGGCAGAAGATTATGGCCAACTTAAGACTTTGTATGAGAGGGAAGAGTGCAGTCTTCAATTAAATGTTCTTAACTTGAATTGACGGTTCCTTAAAGAAAATATATCATCCGCAGAACCTTTATATTGCCCTAAAAGTTATTTAGGTTATTAAAAAGAAGTGTTCATTAATGTGGAACCTAAAATGCGATGAAAACTATTTTGCAACCTTTATTTTTAGGAATAAGCTAAATTACTGAAGGTATATTTCTGTTTGAACTTACTTAAAAATTAGCGAGTTTGTGTTGGATGCTAAAAATAGGGAAGCACAGCTTGTTTTGATGTCTAAAGTGCTTAGTCGGAGTGTGGTCATTGCTAGGGAATGTTGAGCTGAGCGATTTGTCTCTCTTGAAGGATCAGCGGATATCCAGCATTTAACCTTTGAATGTCTCTTTTTCCTTTGTAGAAATCTTTCCCAGAGACCTCAGTAGGAAAGAGAAATTTATCACAATATTAACAGGTAGGAGACTGTCGAATCCTCTGAGACATCAAAGCTGTGTGTTTGAGACTTCTGACCTTGTTGTTTTCCATCCGTCAGGTCCTCTTTATTTTGGTCCAAAGTGCAAGAAGGATGTCTACAGGCTTTACCACAACACTAGAGACTGCACCATCCCTGCACGTGAGTACCGTTCCACTCCATCACTCGATGCTACAGGTCACATCTCTGCCCACATGCACCACCTCCCTTTATATTCATGACAGTCTCATGTCGGCTAGGTGCCGCTGATTTACCCCTGCACACAGAAACAGTATAGGCTACAAATTCAGGACTCATCCAGATGATTATCCAACTCATCCAGCTTTACTCCTGTCCTCAGACTACAAACGGTGCGCACGGCTCCTGACACGACTGGCGGGGACTCGGAAATGTCAAGAGGGTTAACTTCTAATTACCAGGTAAGACGCTTACAACTCCCCCTTTTCCTTTCTGATGTAGGAAACTAACAGTGTTAGAAATAAAGGTACAAAAAAGGGTCACTGTGCTGGAACTGGCTTTTCAAAGGGTGCACTTTTGTATTTTTAGGACACTACTAACCTGGATATCTAATGTTCCGATACAGACCTTTTTGGTAACGTGTACATTCTGAAAAGGTGCTGCCCCAGTAACAGCTTTTGTACCCTTACTTGCAAGAAGCATAACTTAAGGAAAAGATGGGGAATAGGGCATACTCATGGTCCTCAGAGTCTATAAAATGAAGGGCATTGATTGATTAAACACTATATCTAAATGTGTGTGTATATTGCTAAAGGATTTGGGACATCTGTCTGTACATACACAATCTTTAAAGTGAGAATTCACCTAAAAATTAAATTTCTGCCATCATTTATTCAACCTTGATTCAAATCTTTATGAGTTTGTTTCTTCTGTTAAACACAAAAGAAGTCATTTTTAAAAAATGCTGAAAACTTTTTTCCTTTTTTTAACCTAAAATAGAAGTTACAGGTTTTCATCTTTATTCAAAATCTATATTTTTTGTTTTTAACAGAAGAAACAAAGTTATAAAAATTTGGAAACTCTTGAGAGCGAGTTAATAGTGAGTATATTTACATTTCTGGGTAAACTATCCCCTTAATGACATCCCGATCTTAGTCTCTATGGTTTAATATGGAGTTGGCCCACCCTTTGCAGCTACAACTCTTCTGGGAAGGCTTTCCACAAGGTTTAAGAGTGCGTTTATGGAAAAGTTTGACCATTCTTCTAGAACAGGGGTCACCAATCTCGTTCCTGGAGGTCTGGTGCCCTGCAGGGTTTAGCTCCAACTTGCCTCAACACACCTGCCTGGGTGTTTTAAGTATACCTAGTAAGACCTTAATTAGCTTGTTCAGGTGTGTTTGATTAGGGTTGGAGCTAAAATCTGCTGGACACCAGACCTCCAGGAACAAGTTTGGTCAGGGACTGATGATCTCCTCTTTAAAACATGCTAAATATATTCTCTTGGGTTGAGCTCAGGACTCTGTGCAGGCCGGTCAAGCTCCTCCTCACCAAACTTGCTTATTAATGTCTTTATGGACCATGCTTTGTGCACTGGTGTGCAATTATGTTGGAACAGGGATACCCATCACCAAACCCTTCCCAAATTGTTGAAGAAATTTTCCAAGTATTGGTATGCTTAAGCATAAAGAGTCTAGCCCAAACCTAGAAAAAAACAACCCCACAGCATAATATCCCTCCACTAAACTTTACATTTTTCACAGTGTAGTCCAGGGGTGTCCAAACTCAGTCCTGGAGGGCCGGTGTCCTGCAAAGTTTAGTTTCAACTCCAATCAGACACACCTGGGCTAGCTAATCAAGCTCTTACTAGGCTTTCTAGAAACATCTGTGCAGGTATGTTGAGGCAAGTTGGAGCTCAAATCTGCAGGACACTGTCCCTCCAGGACCGAGTTTGGACACCCCGGGTGTAGTCAAACAAGTACAGTTCTCTTGACAAACACTAAACCCTCCATAAAACACCTAGAGTCCAGTGGTGGCCAGCTTTACACCACATTTTGCATTGCACTTGATGCTGTAAGCTTGGACCCAGCTGCTCTGCCATAGAACCCATTCCATGAATATCTCTACACACTGTTCTTGAGCTAATCTGAAGGCCACACAAAGTTTGTCATTTGGAGCCGTGTCTGAGTCCACTAGCTCCTTTCAGAGGTGCATCCTGCTCTGTGCGCTCATAAACTAATCCAGAAACTGAACCTGGATGATGGAAGCATTCAGCGGTGCTTCTGACTGAGCCGAGCCCAATTTGATGAACTGTTGTCGGTGTGTGCAGGAGGATTTTCCCCTGGGACACCAACAACTGGCGCTACGTCGTAATCACGCCCCCACAAGAGCAAGCTCCTGATTGGTTAACTCGGCGCGAATGTCAGCTGAAATTCACATTATCGAACGCTCAATTCGCGCCAAGCCATTCGTGCGTATCGTGCCGCAGGATGTCTGTTTGCACGTTGGCATTGACTTAACATGTAAATCACTCGTGCTTGATGCTTCTCCCGCGTCTGGTGTGAACACAGCATAAGGCAAAGGTCTCATACTTAATTCCTTGAGGGCTGAAGCTCTGCAGATTTTCTCCAACCCCAATCCAACACAGCTGATCCAACTAATAAAGGTGTTCAAGACCTCTAGAGACTATTTGAGGTGTGAGTTGGAGGTGGTTAGAGCTAAACTGTGCAGGGGTCCGTTCTTCGTACGTGGATTAGTCAGTTAGCTGGATTTGGATATTGACGATTTGACACGATCCAGGATCGTTTCGTTCTTCAAAGCTGATCCGAGAGTTGTTGTCATAGCAACAGTTCTGCTAGGTCAAACCTGATCGGGAGCAGGTTCAATTAATATAAACAGGATTAGATCGGCTTAGTTCAAGCAAAGATAATACAGAAAGTATGTTCCGAATTCTGATATTTTCTTACAGTAGTAGTTATATACACTTGGGAAAATGGTACATATTTTTTAACTATATATATATATATATATATATATATATATATATATATATATATATATATATATATATATATATATATAAAGTTATAGTCATTAATAAAATAAATTAAGTTATACATATTAATAAAACGTATGCAATCTGCACCCTCGAAATGAAAGTACAAAGACTGCCACCTGGTGGTGCAAAGAGAAAACTTATTGATAAGAACTTTTTAGATCGCTTTAGTACAAATTGTGTATAATAGAAATGCACAATATGTGACTTTTTTTTAAAGCAATAATACATTTATGCAGTCATAAACATGTTTTGATAGTTAATATGCCAGTGATTTGATGCTTCACAAAAGTTGCAGACACCTTTACCAATATCAAAACGCTTTTGTAAACAACCAGTTATTCTTTACACCGAATAAAAAACCAGCTTCTATAATAAAGAAAATATTTTCTAAATGTGGAACTAAATACATTGATTTGCATTGAAATACATGATGAATACTCTTGACACATGAAAGTGGAAAGCCTGCAGCTCACAACAAATGTGGAAGGTTATTGCGTGTCATATTTAACAAGCCGTTTACTGCTAATTTGATGTAATTTTGCTCACATGGATAATTGAATATTAATCAGATGATGTCATTAGCTGCTGTGGCGTCAGCCAATCGTTGCATTGCTGATCATGATTTCGAGGATCGATAGATCTGTCCTTCACAACACACGCAGCGATCTCAGATCAGTTCATCCAGACATTCTAATCTGATTCGCGAACTCATTTGAAGAACCAAATTAGCCAGAGATCAGTTATCAAGATTAAAAGATCCGGGATCTGCCAAATAATCTTAGATCATTTAAGCGAGGTACGAAGAACGGACCCCTGAGCTGTGGCTCTCCAGAAATTGAGTTTGAAACAATTGATCTAATCTAATGTAATTAGCAGTTTTTACAGTTGAATATGCATTACGTCTATAGAGAGTCCTCATAAGCCATATATACAAGTATATGTGTGTAGGCAAACTACATAAGTAAATCACATTCATAAAGAACACATGTACTTGGAGGTTTATGGTTGAAAATGGATTCCAAGATTAGATAACCAATCCAAGCTATAAGCTGCATATCTCAGCAGTAAAGACCCCTGGGATGTGATTTAAGCGGGTGCACAAGGTTTGTGTCAATTCTTTATTGTGAAGTGCTTCTTTCTAGGACCGCTCTGCAGGGAGTGTGCGTAACAAGCCCCGTTTCCCAATTTTTTGTTCTCAGAAGGAAAAGATTACATCCAAAATGCACACATGTAGATACACAGAGCCAAGTCTGAAACAGCACTAAACTCCACTTCCTTTATCAAGCAGGTTGAAGCCAAACCAGAGTGACCCAGAGAAAACAACAAAAACAGCAGTCAGAAGTGCCTTTGGACAAGAGAAGAGAATTTACACCAACACGCAACATTCCACATAATCAGCACATCACGTCCAGAGCACTGCTCGGCCTCTCTGGAGAATAGATGAGGGAAAGAATTGATAGAGCAGTAAATGGACAGAAAAATGGGATGCTCTTGCCCAAGGACGGTATGATGGACTCAGCATGGAGCCGATGTTCAAATACAAGATGTCAGAGAACGAAAACAGAGAAACGCATCTGGCGTTTTGGGTTCTGAACCCGTCTGCCAAAAAACGAAAACCATTTTCCATTGTTTCATTGCGAAAAAGGGATTGCCGTGTTTTTTACGCTGTGTTCTCATCAGACGTTGATACTGATGTTCCGTGCGACGAGCCTCAACGGGGTTGCAAATACAAGGACCTGTCAGTGCAATGAGAGAGAGCTTTCATTTTCTCCGTGCTAGTAAACTGCATGAACTTCTGCTTTCGCTTCAGTTTGCCAGCAGACAGGTCGAGTTCTGCAGTAAATCTGTGACCAGAAGCTTCTCGATGTTTGTTTGTTTGTGAGACTACGACTGTGGAAATACATTCAGTATATTTTGATATGTGAATATTGTACATACGAGACTTACAAATCCCTATAACAAACCACATAAGCATCTGGCGTACGAATGCTTCGTTGGGATATGTATATTTAAAAGAAAATATATTTAAATAAATTATGATTGTTTAAACGCTGTGGTGTTTGATATCGCAAAAAAATACTGTCTCGATCTGGATTAACGGCTTATCTTGGCATCAGAAAACCTGTTTCTGAGGGAGTCTGGGAGTTCTTATCGGTCACGCTGGATGCTTTGGATGCTTCTGAGATATTGAATTTTTTTTCCCCCGGTCTGTAACCACACCAAAGATAACGGTCATCTTCTGTTGCTAAATAGTTTAGCGATGGGGAAAACTGTCCAGGGAGTTCCTCAAAAGATGAAGAGGATGGATGAGAGAAGAAAACAACTGGAGGAGAAAGCGAACAAAAGAGTAAATAAATTGAGTCTTGGGGTAAAGCGCGATGAATCAAAACAACAAGCAAACTTTAAGGTTGGCTGAAAAGAGAGAGTCTAAAAGTACTTTTGTTTTGATGTTTCTGCACAGAATTGAGTAAATAACCTGTGGATTTACGCCGAATGATTTTGAGAGTGAAGGAGCTGAAAAGCTAACGCGTAACAAACAAATAACAAACCATTCATTTTCCTTCAGCTTAGTCCCTTATTTATTACGAGTCACCACAGCAGAATGAACCACCAACTATTCCGGCATGTGTTTTAAACAGCGAATGTCATTTCAGCTGCAACCCAGTACTGGGAAACACCCATACACTTTCGCATTCACACACAATCATACACTAAGGCCATTTTAGTTTATTCAATTGCCCTATAGCGCATGTCTTCGGACTGTGGGGGAAAACGGAGCACCTGGAGTAAACCCACACCAACAAGAGGAGAACATGCAAACTCCACACAGAAATGCCAACTGGCTCAGCCGGGACTCGAACCAGCGATCTTCTGGCTGTGAGGCGACAGTGCTAACCACTCTCTCTGATATAATGCATCTGCTAAGAGGCAGAGAATATTGCTTAACAAAAATCGCTTATTGTACAAAAATGAACTAAAATACTGCATATTACTCAATAATATTCCTGAAATTATTGCAAAAACTGAATAAATATACATTTACACCCATTTACAGAAAGTAAATAATAGATTAAAGGTGTAGTATGTACGTTTGACACCCAGTGGTTGAACTAGGTATTGCACACCTGGTTCAAAACAAACACAGATTGCCAGATTGACAACACCAACAGTAGTGTGCCTGACGATCGATTGTCCTAACCAGCACCTGAAATGTTTATTTTAGAAACGTTAAAGTTTATTTATTATAGCTGAACAACAGAAAACTGACAATGATCACCTCAGATGCAGCTCATGTGCTTTATTCAGTGTTAAATGCTAACAATGTGAGTTTGACTGCCATTTTACATCACATTTATTTTGATACTACTAAAAAGACCAGCAGATAGTTCGCCTCAGATCTTGAAATTAAACTGTTTGAAATGGAAATTCAGTGCAAAGCAACACATCAGTGATTCAGCACGTACATTTAATAATGTTAAAGAGGTTTAATATGTATTAATTAGATTATAAACCTTTACCATTTCATTGGAGTGCAGTGAGTGCACTATTGTGTGCTTCTGAATGCCTGTATTTACATTTCTGTCATGTTTCTTTTTATGCAAACAGCCAAAATGCTTATCACTGCATTGCTATGTTTTGCACAAAGCCCACCCGGGGTGTTAAAATATAATTGGCTAAACTGGCATTGGGCAGGTTAAATTAACCATAACAAAGGCAGACGTTCTGGCATGTAACTCACATTTTCAAAGCAGAATATCTGATTTCAGCATTGTTTTTCAGATAAACAAGAATGTTCACTTAGCATGATTATTAAATATCTGCAAACATATGCTATTTTTATGCTTTAGAAAAATCAAAAACTTAAAGCACCTTTAAATGATGGACTTATAAAACTGCTGATATCTATAGGCACTACAATAAAAATATCTTTAAACCCAGTTAAAATAAAGTTGAATATCTTTAAGTCCCGTCACACATCCACATGTCAACAAGTCTATTATGTTTTTGTCGTCTTCAGTAGCTTGTTGTCGTTTCGTCTCCATTTCTTTTCAGACTGAAAAACAAAGGCTCAGTGTTGACCCCTTGTGGACAAGCTATAAAAGGGCAAAAACTATTTCAAATGTAATACTAAGGTTAATAAAGAGATTTGAGCATACAAAGGCTGTCAAATCAGGGAAAGAAATCTTTAATTCGATTTAATTAAAATTAAAATTCAATTTATTTCTTTTTTAAAGATAAAGATGGATGAGTTTGTACCAGCATGAAGGTGAGCATTTAACAAACAAAACATTCATTTATTCATTTTCTTTTCAGCCTAGTCAATTTATTAATCAGTGGTCGCCACAGCTGAATGAACCGCCAACTTATCCAGCATATGTTTTACGCAGCGGATGCCCTTCCAGCTGCAACCCAAAACTGGGAAACACACATACAAACTCTTTTACACACATGCACCTCAGCCAATTTAGCTCATTCAATTCACCTCTACCACATGTCTTTGGACTGTGGGGGAAACCAGAGCACCCGGAGGAAACCCACGCCAACACGGGGAGAACATGCAAATTCCACACAGAAATGCCAACAGGCCGAGACGGGACTCGAACTAGCAACATTCTTGCTATGAGGCGATCGTGCTACCCACTGCGCCACCGTGACGCCACTATAACAGAAACATTAACACATTACAGAAAAAACAGACAAAAACAATTAAATAATCTCAGGCACAAGTAATTCCAGCACTTTTATCTGGTTTATTTTGGTGAACTTCCTCTCTTCAGAGGGCATGGTCAACAAAAGCAGTTTACAGCTGCTCAAACAAGCATCCTACGACATTTCATTACAACTTAATTCACAATTAAGACAAAGTGCTTCTCTATATGCTGCTGTCAATTAGTTTGTGTGTGTTTTGCTTAAGAAGACACTTGATTTGTGTTTCGGTTGGTTGTACACTGCAGAAAAAGCTTTTCTTATTCAGTTTTTGTCTTGTTTCTAGCCCAGAAATGTAAAAACTCTTAAATCAAGAAGCATTTTCTAGACAACAGAACATATTGTCTTGTTTTAAGAAATAATATGCCAAGAATGAGTGAGTTTCTCCCTAAAACAAGCTAAATAATCAGCCAAAGGGGTAAGCGAAATAATCTCACGTCAAAAGGAAAATCAATATTATTTTACCTTAATTACAGAATATTTAGCTTGTTTGCAGAAAAAAATAACTCAATTTTGCCTTAATATTTCTAAAAACAGAACATTACGTTTTGCTTGTCTAGAAAATGCTTCTAGATTTAAGAATTTCTAGATATTTGGACTAGAAACAAGACAAAAAAATGTAAGGATAGCATTTCAGTGTATATATTTGAGTAATTAATAGAGGTCTCGCAGACTTCAGATGCAGTTGTGTGTGTGTGTGTGTGTGTGTGTGTGTGTGTGTGTGTGTGTGTGTGTGTGTGTGTGTGTGTGTGTGTTTGGGTGTGTGTGTGTGTATGCGTTACGAATGTTGCTCCAGGAAGGCTTTGCAGCATCTCGCACACTGTTCATACACCGTCTCAAAGTCTTTATCACTGCCCTGCAAGCAAAACAAACAGATACAATTAAAGAATGACCAAAAGCAAAGAGACATCATCAAAAACAGACAAAAAATACCATTTCAATTGAAAGACATGGAAATATCAGCTGAATATGATCAGAAAAGTGCATTTGGCTGCTGATTTGGACTAAATGTAAGTTCCAATGCAGCCTAGAGGCCGGTTTCCTATTCTTCAATGGCACAAAGAGCTGCCAGCCTCTACCAGCTGGTTGGAATAAAAAAGTACTGTAAAGGAAGCTCAACTTCACACCTTTCAGAAGGATTTATCTTCTATCAAGCTCATCCTGTCTGTGTCCCACATGTTCAGCCTGGTGAAATGTGTCTTCAATCAGCCCTTAATCGTATTCCAAAACCAAAAGCTGGTGGGATCGGGATGACCTGACGATGTTTGAAGGAGAAATGCAAGGGATCTCGGTTCGGTTGGCCCTTTTTCTGGTTCTTTCCCCGTTTCTATTTCACAACACCCTCCCCTATCATCTCTCATAATCCACACGGCTCCCTTTCCAAACCTCAGTTTTGCGGTTTTATCAGTTGGATAATCATCTTGTGTGTCATAACTGGGTTTTTGTGACAATAAACACTTCTGCTTGAAACACCAAATAAATGCTCTTACATTGGCTTGATATTACCAAACAGGCCTTGAACAACCTCAATGTGCACACAGATCCGCCTAAAGAGTCATGGATGATTCGTTTTCATCACTGCTGCCAGAGTTATTTGTGGAGTGGAGGAATAGAGAAGAGACAGATACACAACAGAGCCATTGGATTCGAGTTTATTTTGCTCCCTTTGGATTAAAAGCATCAGTGTTTTTCACAAATGCATGCTGTTATTCGCCATTACATGCAATATAATTAACATATATTCTTCATGGCTTTTAAACTCACAGCATAGTCAATTTTAGGCCCTGGTTATAAAGAACACATTTTTTTGTGCCTTAATAAAGTTGTTTTCAAATGGCAGGGGGCATTTTGCATGCTGTTTAGCTTTAAAAAGTCAAATAAAAAAATGTGAGATTATGTTTATTTCTACTGTCTAATCAAATAAATGAAGAAGCAAGCTTTTTGCAGTGGCACAGTATGTAATTTTCACCACTAGAGGAAGTATATTCAAAACAAACAAAGGTGTAGACCAGGGGTGATCAATCCTGTTCCTGGAGATCTACCTTCCTGCAGATTTCAGTTGCTACCCATATCAAACACACCTGCCTGTAATCATCAAGTGGTGTTCAGGTCCTAATTAATTGGTTAAGGTGTGTTTGATATGGGTAGCAACTGAAATCTGCAGGAAGGTAGATCTCCAGAAACAGGATTGAGCACCCCTGGTGTAGACTGACGACACTGTGACTGAGTGTGGAATCATGGGAGTTGTGGTCTTTATTAGATCCTACTAGACTCCTAAATTCATGATGATGGACGAGCTAATGTAAACCCGCAGTCCTAAAACACCCAACCTGCTCAGGGCTGGGATCGAACCTGTGACTTTCTGCATGGGAGTCAGCTGCTATAACATTGAGGCTAAAGAACATGGCCTCTAGCATGTCGCTAGAGCACATTTTCTAAGTCAGGGGTGAGGTTTACCTGCATAGCACTTCACTACCTGCCCTCCGTTACACTCACCCCCCTAAACTTCACTGCCATCCCGGACGAGCCCCCACATTTAACCCACCTGTTCTACTGCACCCAACCCGGTCTGAGCTGGGATTAAACTGGCGATTCTCTATATGGGAGTCATTTGCTCTAACAAGGAGGCTAAAGAACATGGCCTCTAGTGTCTGTCGCTAAAACACTTTTTCTTATGAGTCAGAGGAGTGAGGTTTACCTACATAGCACTTCACTAGCTGCCCTCCGTTACACTCACCCCCCTAAACTTCACTCCCATCCCGGACGAGCCCCCACGTGTAACCCACTTGTTCTACTGCACCCAACCCGGTCTGAGCTGGGATTAAACTGGCGATTCTCTATATGGGAGTCATTTGCTCTAACAAGGAGGCTAAAGAACATGGCCTCTATTGTCTGTCGCTAAAACACATTTTCTTATAAGTCAGAGGAGTGAGGTTTACCTACATAGCACTTCACTAGCTGCCCTCCGTTACACTCACCCCAGCCGGGGTCACGGCACCAATGTAACCCTGCCAGTTCTACACCACCCAACCGTCTCCGAGCTGGGATCGAACAGGCGACTCTCCACTTGGGAGTCAGTTGCTCTAACAATGAGGCTAAAGACCATGGCCTCTAGCATCTGTCGCAAGAGCACCTTTTTTTAGAGGTCAGAGGAGTGAGATTTACCTGCACAGAACTTTACTAGCTGGCCTCCTTTACACTAAAGTATTCAATACTTATTATCATAGCTGCATAAAGCAGGGTAAGGCTAAAAGATGGTGAAAGGAAACAAGCTTTGCTGATTAGAGATGTGGAGCAGAGCTTGTATTATGCTACAGTCCACGTCATCCAGTTCTTCTGCGCATGATTACATGGAGAAGCAGTGCTGTTTGATCAAAGTAAATACATCTTTTAAGCTCTGTTATAATGCTGTTCTGTGCAGTTGAATAACACACACAAGTGGGTTTCTCTGTTTACTGTAAAAGAAAACCAAAAATCGAGGGTGTGTGACGTCATTAGCATTCAGTTAAAATAGGCAATTTCCATTCCAATTAGCATTAGAAATATGTGCCCAGGACTATATTTTTGAGAACTGACAAATATGTACCCTAGACTATCTTTTCACCAATCCACTGGAGAGAACTGTGTACATGTTTGACAATCGCAAGTACGTTACTTGGGCACATTTTCTCTTAAATATACCAGAGGGCGCTGCACACATTTCTGCGCAAAATTAATGTCCTTCCCGTGCGCGTCTTTGAGAGAAGCCAGGAGGCTTGTCATACATGCTACATCTCATTGTATATCAGCTCATGCTGTTTTTTTAGGTTTTGTTTTTCCTGGTTTCTGGAACTATCCTTTGTTAGACTCATTACCCTTCTTCTTTGCTTTCCAAGTCTGTTGCTATTTTGTGGTTTGCTACTGAGCATCTAATTATGCCTGAAAATCTGTATATATTGAGGTAAGCAGTCATCCGTACAGCCCCATAGTGTTTGTTTTACACAAATGATGCAACCATATGTACCCACAAGCACATATTTCTCGGTTCTTAAAAATGTACACCAAGGCACATTTTCCCAATGAGCCTGTGTTGCTTATTTCTCTGGATTTCAGCATTCTTTGAAGAATTAGTGATAGTGCAAGTAAACAAGTTAGCAAAATAAAGCACAACTCTAGTGATTTTTGCATATTTTACTGAAGACAATTTGGTTAATTGTGCTTTTAAAGCTGCTCTAACAATATGATAATAAAACTAATAAAAATATAATGGACTATTTCTGTATTCCTTTCAATTTAATTTTAAGAAGCTAATTTCTAATATTCTAGAGTCATTACACTCAATGTGAAACATTTTAAATTGCTGCATTTTAATGGGAAGAGGTAGTTGCTGTTTTTCAGTACTACTAATGTTGTTTAATGTTTGCCTAAGCGTGTGGTATGATGTATGTGTAGGAAATCTAATATGCTGCAGAACAAATTGCCCCAAAAGGAAACAATAAAGTTTACAGTAACAGTAAGAGTTTTCGATGGAAATAATGGTTAGGATACTTAAGAAAAACAAATTAAAACTAGACAGTAAAGTTCGTCGAGACAAACTTTGAGGCTGGCTTGACAAAGCCTGTTGGTAATAGTTTATTTAGTTTAGAAACAGTTTGAAAAAGTGTAAGTAGCATGTTATAAGCATGATTCTAGCATGAATTAGCATGATTCTAGCATGGATTAGCATGTTATTAGCATGATTGTAGTATGAATTAGCATTGTTATTAGCATGATTCTCGTATGAATTAGCATGTTATTAGCATGATTCTAGTATGAATTAACATGTTATTAGTATGATTCTAGCATGAATTAGCATGTTACTAGCATGATTCTAGAATAAATTAGCATGTCACTAGCATAATTCTAGTATGAATTAGCATGCTACTAGCACGATTCTAGTATGAATTAGCATGCTACTAGCATGATTCTAGCATGAATTAGCATGTTACTGGTATGATTCTAGCATGCATTAGCATGTTACTAGCATGATTCTTGTATGAATTAGCATGTTACTAGCATGATTCTAGCATGCATTAGCATGTTACTAGCATGATTCTTGTATGAATTAGCATGTTACTAGCATGATTCTAGCATGCATTAGCATGTTACTAGCATGATTCTCATATGAATTAGCCTGTTACTAGCATGATTCGAGTATGAATTAGCATGTTATTAGCATAATTCTAGCATGAATTAGCATGTTATTAGCATGATTGTAGTATGAATTAGCATGTTATTAGCATGATTCTAGTATGAATTAACATGTTATTAGTATGATTCTAGCATGAATTAGCATGTTACTAGCATGATTCTAGAATAAATTAGCATGTCACTAGCATAATTCTAGTATGAATTAGCATGCTACTAGCATGATTCTAGTATGAATTAGCATGCTACTAGCATGATTCTAGCATGAATTAGCATGTTACTGGTATGATTCTAGCATGAATTAGCATGTTACTAGCATGATTCTAGCATGCATTAGCATGTTTCTAGCATGATTCTCGTATAAATTAGCATGTTACTAGCATGATTCTAGCATGCATTAGCATGTTACTAGCATGATTCTTGTATGAATTAGCATGTTACTAGCATGATTCTAGCATGCATTAGCATGTTACTAGCATGATTCTCGTATGAATTAGCATGTTACTAGCATGATTCTAGCATGCATTAGCATGTTACTAGCATGATTCCCGTATGAATTAGCCTGTTACTAGCATGATTCGAGTATGAATTAGCATGTTATTAGCATGATTCTAGCATGAATTAGCATGTTATTAGCATGATTGTAGTATGAATTAGCATGTTATTAGTATGATTCTAGTATGAATTAACATGTTATTAGTATGATTCTAGCATGAATTAGCATGTTACTAGCATGATTCTAGAATAAATTAGCATGTCACTAGCATAATTCTAGTATGAATTAGCATGCTACTAGCATGATTCGAGTATGAACTAGCATGCTACTAGCATGATTCTAGCATGAATTAGCATGTTACTGGTATGATTCTAGCATGAATTAGCATGTTACTAGCATGATTCTAGCATGCATTAGCATGTTACTAGCATGATTCTCGTATGAATTAGCATGTTACTAGCATGATTCTAGCATGCATTAGCATGTTACTAGCATGATTCTCGTATGAATTAGCCTGTTACTAGCATGATTCGAGTATGAACTAGCATGTTATTAGCATGATTCTAGCATGAATTAGCATGTTACTAGCATGATTCTAGCATGAATTAGCATGTTATTAGCCTGATTATAGTATGATATAATATCTTCAACATCTCCAAATATTTTTCAATTATCAGCGAGTAGTACAGACTTAAATTTCCAACGGTTACTCAAACATTTATTTAGACATCAGGATAATAATAATATTACAATTAAATCAATCAAACAATGCTTTTAAGATATTCTGGGTTTGAAAACCACAGCTCAATAGAAACTAACACTGTACAGACAAGAACAACTTGTTCTTCTTTATGATCCAAAAAAAAAAAAAAAGACACAGGCTTCGATTAACATGAGAATAGATTTTTCACATTTGAAAACACTCGAACTTGCTCTAACCCACAAGATGTTGGACATGCAGAATGTGTTGACAAAAGGAAAATCTGTAAATGAAGTACGCCTTAAACACACACGAAAACATTAGCTGAAGAATCCTCAATCTCAAACATCAAGCCAGGACCACACAATGCATCGAATTCTTATTTTTTCTGTATAGGAAGCCTAGACAGAGGACATGATTTATTGGTTCCTTCATTGGCTAAGTACATGATTAAGTATGTCTGAGTAAACCACAACCGAATAAGCAGCTTGCAACATTCCCAGAAAGTTTTCTGTACGCAATCAACAACAAGCACAAATAAACACCCCTCATGTAATCTTATAGAAGTGAAATAAATGTGCATTATTTCAGGCTTACTAGATTAGAAAAATAAACACATACAAATACAGTGTCTTGCCAAGAAACAAACTCAGCTGGGACAGAAGTGTTGATGAAGAGACACTTTTGTAAAAACCATGTAAAGGAAATACAATGAAGGGATCTTTACATGTAAACTTATAAAAAGCAGACAAAAAGTACTAGCTATCTATGAGATTTATACAATTAATTATACAAATATGGATATTTATCCATTGAACTTTAAAATGACCAAACATGAAAGATTGCTGTTAATTTTATGTTTTCTGAAAGCTAAATATGTAATTGCGTGTTCTTGTAGGGCTGCACTGATAATCAAAATAAGATCATGATCTCGATTCGACCCCCACACGATCTTAATCCAGCATCTCTAGGTTTCAGCCAAGTATATTTTCAAGTTCAGGAGAATCTTAACCTTCTATGGCCTGAGTGTCCACATATGTGGACCACATTTTAGCTCTTTAGTGGCTATTTAAAATACTTTGAATGTTTTATATGTTGTTACAGACATACAGTGTCTGCCTGCAACAGTTTTGCTGCATATGAAATATCCCAAACCCTATTTCTAACTGTTCAAAATGGGATTTTTTTTTTGTTGTTTTTACTATTTGATAGTTAAAGAAATTCCATGTTAAATATGCACAAAAAATTTGAAAAAAGAGTTTTATGCAAATTCTGACCATGAGTCCACATATTTGGACATAATTTTTCTCTAAAAGTACATCATATTAAAAGATGATCCTTAGATTTTTATTCTAACGAGGTTCCAACAAGTCCTAATAGCAAAGAGAAATAAAAAATGCACATACAAATACAGTGTCTTGCCAAGAAACAAAGTCAGCTGGGACAGAAGGGTTGATTAAGAGACACTTTAAAAAAAAAAACATGTAAAGGAAATGCAATAAGGGGACTTTACATGTAAACTTATAAAAAGCAAACAAAAGTACTAGCTATCTGTATGATTTTTATAATTAGTTATACAAATAACTGCACATTTGTCCATTGAACTTTAAAATGACCAAACATGAAATACTGCTGTTAATTGTATGTTTTCTGAAAGCTAAAAATGTAATTGCGTGTCGTAGGAATGCACAATTAATCGAAAAAATAAAATAAGATCATATTCTCGATTCGACCCTACACACAATCTTATTCAGCATCTCTACGATTGAGCCGGTTATATTTTCAAGTTTAGGAGAAGCTTAAAGGGTCGTGCAAGTTTTCACATTGTTTTACATATGCTGTTCAGCAATATGAACCAAAGGATTTTGAAAGAGTCACATACTGTATTTATAAGGTATAGTTTACCTAAAATGTAACTTCTGTAAGGACGTATTTGTGGCTGCAAAATGACTTTAGTGAACAGAACCTGCATAGGCTGTAAATAACAGGCAATAAAGTTGTAAATAACGATCAGATTTTTGCACAGAATGGTCGTTTGGGAGCCATGCGGGAAGTATGGTTTGCATGGATGTTGTTGTTTTTCTCAAAGTGACGAATTCTCAATTTTACAGTTATAGTTACGACAAGCATTTGATGTTTTTACTTTCATAGCGAACACAAAGTGTTGTGACTACAGATAAATGTTTAACAGTGTCAGTATAACTACTCTAGCCTATATAATGTTGAATATAATGCAAGAGGAAATCTGGTAATGACAGACGTCTCATTTTACCAGTGAAAATACATCTAATAATGTTGTCAAAGACAGATTGCAAGCATTTCTTGAACACAATAATTCAACTTCAGTTTTTTTTTTTTTACTTTTTATTATGAATAGCTGTATTCTGACGTCGTCACTTTACTGTGATTTAACAAACAGGACAAATTTAAAGTCTGTGCAAGTCCTCCATTCAAAGTCTCTACAAATTTAGCATTTTAACCAACAGTAGATCTACACATAGGCATAATATTATTGTTGTTTTACCAAATGTTTTAGAATTAACAATAATATTGGGCTACTCATATTAACTTTTAGTTTACATCTATACAAAATCGTGAAAAAATTGTGATCTTGATTTCAATTAGAAAAATTGTGATTCTCATTTTTGCCAGAATCATGCAGCCCTTAATAGTCCTAGTGTGTGTCTCAGTAGATAAAGAGGATGACCTCCTGTCTTGCCTATTTTTTGAAAAATAACTTCATATATTTTGGTCTATTTGGAAAGTATTCTGTGACTTTTCTCATGACAATTTCGTTAAATCGATGGACATTGAAAGTATATAGATTAGACAAATATCTTATTGCATATATCATATTTTATTATTTATTTATTTATCTTTCAAATGTATCAAGTTATTTTGAGTTTATATATTATTATTTTTGTATTTTTTCCTAAACTGAAGATTTAAACCTGACAATTTGACAATGTTTAAAATAAAAATTGTTCTCAAAAAAATTATATGAATAATTAGCTACAAAAATCTGCGTACAAACCCACTCAGGAACTATTTATTATCCACTAACATTTTATTATAACTCTTTTGTTTTCAAGTGCAAACGTCTAAAGATTTTTCAATCAAGGTACATTTACTTGCAAGCAAAATGAAACGAGATGAGAACGTTTCATAGTTTTATTTGTAAAAATGTGAAAACAACATTGACCAATGGCCTCAGAATAACAAATGTTTTTCATTTTCCAAAGACTGCTTTTTTTTATTTTCTGAAGTTGTCTAAACTGAATATAATATGCATGTTTGTGTATTTTATGCCAGAGATGCTTTAAACAACACCATGATTCCAGAATCAGCAACTTCAGATTCACATGGACTTAAAGGTCCAATCCCAATTCTTCCCCTTAGCCCTTCCCTTTACCCCCACCCCTTGTTTTGCACATTCATGTGAAGGGGTACAGCAGGGTTCTTGCTCCATTTTAAAAGTAAAATTTAATGCTTTTTAAGACCTTTTTAACACCTCAACAAATATAATTTAAGACCCAAAAATGTTATAATTTCTTTGGAATAGGCTACTCATTTTAATGTTCTCGTTAGATTTAAATAAATTGTGCCTCGTCACAGTATGGATAACCCACACTACTTGCCTTTTGGGTGTCTGGTGGTGAAATGAAACTGTTATAACTGACTGTGAGGGGGCATCTAAACTAGAGCTGTAATCAGGATATAAAAGTTAGGCCCGATAGAGCCCGAACCCGACAAGTACATTTTGATTGACAGCTTTTTAAAAGCCCGACATTATCCAAATGTGCACAGGCACACAGCTCTTTTGTCTTTTTTCATGAATGAGTTGTTTATAAGGGTTAACATTACTTATTCATAACAGGCTATAGGCCTAAAATTAGTAACTAGTAACATTGTTAGGTCGAGCTGCAAACAATACAGGGATTGACCTGGACCTGCTATGACAAGCTGCTGCAACGTCCCGCTGCTGCTTTCCACCTTTCATGTGCGACTTGACGACTTTGAGCCCCATGGTCCCTAACGAAAAGGTCTTTTTGCTGAATTTACACATTGCCTCTTTGCCACGTCATTAAATGTACAATTTCCCATCTTTGCATTTTGACACATCAACAACCGCATAATAACAGCACGCAGGTGCAGACCGACGTAAGCATCTGTACTCTGTAGCTCACCTACCATAATAAGCTAAAAATTCACGAAGACTGTCATTTCTCTCCTGTTTTACAAGTGCTAAATTAATCAACTATTAGATGTTTTACGGTGGACCACTGTGCTTCACTATAATCATTAAGCACACCGGCTGAAAATTTAATACCTACAGCCACTTTACGGTAAAATTTAAGACAATTTAAGACCTTAATTTCCCGGATTTTAATTTAAGACATTAAGACTTTTTAAGGACCCGCGGGAACCCTGTACAGGCGTTGCAATTCTCTTCATATTGAAGGCGTAGGGCTAAGGGTAAGATAGCCCTTGAAACTGATATTTTTCAGGACCACACTTCAGGATTTCCTGAAGATAAATACCAATAAATAATGCAATTGGAATAACTACAGCCATCGCCATTTCTTAAGGGTAAATTTTGAAGCCTTTCCCTTTTACACTCAAGGGCCAAAGGGAAGGAGTACAAAAATAGAATTGGGATTGGGCCTGAGGATGTTTCGATATTTTAACTGGAAAACACTAAGGAGGATATTTATTTTCCAGATTGACAGAGAACATCGATTATCATGACTTTGATTTTAATTCTATCTGCTTTAAGTATTTCAACATCCAACAAAGTAATATTGAAAACGTGAATTAACAGATCATCATGAATCACCAAAGAAATATGATCGCATATGAAGATGAATGTTAAAAGGGAGTGATGGTTGTGGGAAACATCGAAATAATCTAACAACGCTAGGCTGATTTGAAAGGTTTCCCACACTAGTAAACAGCAGGAGTCAGACTTAGATGAAACGCAGAGTACGAGATTCAGAAGACATCAAATAAACGCACCATAGGTTTATAGACCATAGGATTTGAGACACAGTTTCTGGGAAATTCATATAAGGTTTCAACAACATTTTTTTATTTTTTGGCCTGATGCCACTTTCATTGAATATTTGGCAATGAGTGTCCAGGGTTTGGGACGGATCCCGCTGTGTGCATGTGTGTGCACTTACATAGTACGGGTCTTGGATAATAAGCTGTTTTTCAGGATCGTAGGAGCCGAGCAGCTCAATCTTGGCTTTGCTGTTTTTCACGCTGCTTGCCTTCTTGTTCAGATCTCTGTCAAAAAAAAAAGACACACACTTCAGACCCTGTGCAGCCAGTGGACGGTTGCACAATCATATCAATGATGCGATTCCTCAGTTCTTTCAGACTAATTCGGAAATATGATTCAAATAAGAATGAAACTTGACAGTATTTGCCTGCTCTTTGATTTTTATTTTTTTTTGCAACTCTTTCCCAGGACAAAAACATTGCAACACACACACACACACACACACACACACACACACACACACACACACACACACACACACACACACACACACACACACACACACACACACACACACAAACACACACAAACACACACACAAACACACACACAAACAAACCCACACACACACACACACACACAAAATAAATGAATAAATAATTAATAAAAACACACATACAAATTCCTGGGTAATGAAAGCTAGTGAGGTTGATTATGTATGACAAGAATATTAAAAACAAGCGACTTCTAGGGGTGCGCAATATTACATATTATCAAAGCAGGCGGTTGGTGGCTTGAAGTGGGGTTGTTTGTAACTAAAAAAAAAAGTAGCGAAAAAAATAATAATAATATATAATAATATAATAATAATGTAATAAATAAAAGGGTGGCATGGTGGCTCAGTGGTTAGCACTGTTGCCTCACAGCAAGAAGGTGGCTGGTTCGAGTCCTGGCTGGGTCTGTTGGCATTTCTGTGTGTAGTTTGCACGTTCTCCCTGTATTCATGTGGGTTACCTCCAGGTGCTCCGGTTTCTCCCACAGGCCAAAGACATGTACTATAATGGCCCGTTTCCACTAAGAAGTACAGTACGGTATGGGTCGGTACAGGTCACTTTTAGCAGGTTCCACTGTAAGGGTACCCTTCTGGTGGGCGTGGTGTACGACAAAGTTTCAGACGATATCATTTTTATTTAATGAAATGTCAAAGTAAAGCTGTACGGGTCGTTCATATAATATATGTGAAGCACTTCTCACAAACCAGATGCTTCATACACATAAATACGTGTGTATAATTTTTTATTACTCACCTTTCTATGAGCATGATTTGATTATAACTGCAGATCAATTATCTGAAATAGCCTACTGTAACATCTGCAATTATATAAAATAAATAAACAAATGCAACAATTATGAAGACATACAGAACCTTACAGTCTCCGATATGTTACCAATTACAGAAAAACTACACACAACACGTATTTAATCCTTATAAGACTAATGAGAGTGTAAACCTCTCATACAGTACGTGTCTTTAATCTTCAGCAGCACGTGTAACCTCCTGTTAGAAATTAATTTCGTCATTCTTAGTTCATAAATGTCAGAAGGCGATAATAATAGTCAAACAGGGCAGTGTGTTTGTGTTTTAGGTTGCAGAAGCATCGTTTGCTGCTGTTTTTTTCTGGCTTCTCCTTTGTTTTGTTTTTTGTGCTTCACTCTCATGTTTGTCCCATTCTGAAAGAATCAGATTTGAGAAACACTTCAATGCTCATGTGCACCTTATTAATATAAGCTCAAGAAGCTTTTTTTAGTGTTTTGTCAAATATAAAACTGGTTATGGAATTGAATATTTAACAATATATTTTTCTTATGGAATTTATTGTTGTTGTTGTTTTCAGTAACAGTACTCTGTATTGGATGATACTATGAGTCCAGGAATATAAATCGATATCGGGAAGTGACAAAGGATATCAGAACATCTGGTAACACTTTATAATAACTACACACTAATAATCATTTATTAAGCATTAGCAAATAGTGAATTCAATATCTGTTAAGTATTAACTCTACATTAATAGACGCTAGTAAGTAGTTTATAACTGCAGCTACAAATTCTTTATTTTCGAATTATAAGCACATTTATAATGTAATAATATTTGTTCTTTCATAATTTGTGACTGGTTGATTATTCATTACTAAATTCAGAAATGCATTATTGACAAAGCATTTGTATTTAAGAGTAGTTGGTGGCTTTTAGAATTATTCAGAATGAGTTAGTAAATGATTAATAAACTATTGAAATCAACGTTTATACATCTTATTAATCAGGCATATAGTAATGGTTACTATGCAAGTTAATAAATGGTTTAGTAACTCAACTTCATTCAGTTTTGTGACCTAAGTTGAGGACTATTTATGCTTTATAGATCCCTTATAAATGACAATTAAAGGCTCAGTATCAAATGAACAATAATTTTGGAACTCCTATCTAACAATTAAAATTACTGTTAAGTTTAAGCATGGGTGAATAACAGGAGTGTCAAAACACAAAATAAAATTAGGTAAAACAACAGCAATATAATAGTTTAACAATATATTAAGATACAACATATCAATGTTGTTTAGCGATGTTTAAACTGTACAGTAATTTTATTTTAGATAAGGTAGCAAAGATTTTTCATTTGATACAATTGCATTTGTGTTTCTTCAAATGAAGAGAAATAAATAAAGTCGTTTATTTTCTCCTTTTTCCTGTTTAGTATTTAACTGAACCTTTAATTGTCATTTATAAGGGTATTATAAAGCATAAATAGTTCTCACTTTAGATTAGTTCTCAAAACTGAAAGTTAATAAAGCATTTATTGCCATACATACAAGAACTACGAGTATATGCCTGAATAATAATTTGTATAAACGTTATTCTGAATAGTTTATTAATCATTTGCTTATCCAATAGGGTATATGGCGAGCTAGTGTTCTTGCCATACTGATAAACTTCCGGTGACCTGTTATTTTGAACTTTTATCCATTTTATACAGTTCCTTTTACAGCATCAATGTTGTAATGTCATTAAAATACATTCAGTTAAATAAACTTCGGCAATCATTTAGTTGCTCAAGCGTAAAACGGGACAAAAAGCCGTTTACTCGCACGCGCCCGTCAGAATTGGCAGGCTAGCGCAGAAGCTTCATTGAATATACTGGGGTAAAATAAATGCTCATATTATAAAGACATGGCGGATGAAAATGTAATTTAATGCAGTGCTTTTTGTAAAACCAGAGACCTACTTTATATCGGATATCACTCAGCTAGTTGAGATCGCTGATTTTTAAAGAAAACAGACCTTAAACACGCTGGTTTTTGCATTGAATACAGTTCGCCGGAAGCGCTTAACCCAGGTTACTGGCAAATTAAAAGTCCTATTAGCAGGCTTCGGCATATACCCTATCTGAATGATCTTAAAAACCACCAGTTATGCTTAAATAACAGTTTGTAAATAGTACAATACTTAGTCATGAAAAATGAATCATTATCAAATGATGAACACACAATTATTAAGCACATTATACATGTGCTTGTAAGTCAAGAATAGAGCATTTGTATCTGCAGTTATAAACGGCTTACTAACGTTTATTAATGTAGAGTTAATGCTTAACAGATATTGAATTCACTATTTGCTGATGCTTAATAAATGATTCATAGTGTGTAGCTATACAGTTTTACAGAACATCTCCATTTTGGACTTGATTTGAATAATGGGAGAAAGGTTAATGTGAAGGTTAATGTGAATAATGGGAGATGGAAATGCAATTGTAAAATAAACTCTGACAAAGCATGTGACTAATGTGGCTTGTTTACTGCTGGTCACTAGGTTACCAATACTACACACAGCCACTCAAACAACTTGATGTAAATTCACCAAATTTGCATTCGGTTGAAAAGATCTTTCTTGGAATAGAAACCTAGTTCACGACGATAATAATACATCAGCATAACTCATTCTAAAGGAGCATGTGGTACTGAAGCAGGAGTAAATGTTTCTGATTTGCAATTGCCAGAATTAGTTATATTTTTAGCCTTTAAACTTTAGGAAGTACCTCACTGAATGCTAATCATATTTTGAGGTCAGTGGCATCTAAAAGTTTGCAAACCTCTGGTCTGTACGAAGCCCTGTTTAATGAGCATCTTGGCGTCTCATTAACTCTCAAGTTTAGGGATCATCTTTTCCAGGTTCAAACCATTGACCTTTAGGATTACCAGCTCAGACCAAATACCATCGTTAATATAGAAAGCAAATACATCAGTCTATGACAGTACACATTTATCTTTAACATCAATTAACCCATGACAGACGTATTGCTAAGCATTATTATGAGTTATATTGAATCAGTATGTCCCACTGAGCTAAACAAGAGAAAAGCCAAATCAGAGCAAAGACGAAGAATCTAAAGAACTCTGTAATCTTCTTAATAAGCACTGGATCTAGCAGAAACATGTGATTCTGACAATATTCCAGAAAAAAAAAATCTCCTTCCTGCATCGTTGACTTCACTTTCAAATGATGGGGCCACAGACTAGTAGATGCAGACTTCAGTGTTGACAGATCCATAATATAATTTATTCACTCAGTTTTGGAATCATCAATCATCATTGTCCTGTCAGAGAGACATTCGGAGGGGTAAGGTAGGAGCCCGAGGCTATTTAAACTGTCAACAAAAAAAAGCCAAGGGCCTCACTACCGCTCGTCACTTTTGTGCAAGTAAACTCAATGAGAAGTGAACTTGGTCCCACTTTTCGCAACATTTTTCCTGCACGTGCATGTTATTATCAATCAGTAATATCTGACATTCTGAATAGGATAAGAATGTGAATTCATATTCATTCACGTCTCCTCCAGTTTATTCATGCTCGCAGAGATTCACTGTACAGCATCCATACAGGCTTTTAAGTCCAAAAGTGTGTATATTTGCAGAAATATTGATATATTTGCTAGGGATAAGTAGTGCATTTTCATTCTAAAACTATTAATATTGTGTTTCAGAGAAATCTCCATGCACACCATACATCCTAAAATGCATGATAAGTGACCAACCATGGCCATTAGGGATGCGCATATTTTGCCTGCATCCATGCTTGCAGTATTCCAGTTGTGTAACGGTAATATGAGAGGGTACTGACAAATCAGGGAACGATATGCAATACACCAATCAGAGATCGGTTGTGAACAGCCGTGCCTCTGCTTTTGTTTCAATCCATCTATATCACCCTGCAGCCAAAGACCTGCCACTCATTGAAGCTAAGCAGGGATAAGCCTGGTCAAGAACCTGGGGTGCGTTTCCCAAAACCATCGCTAGCCAACTAAAGTCACAATTTCCTTCGTTACAAACATAGTTTGTCGATTTGCTGTTTCCCAAACCCATCGTTCCAACGAACATTCGCAAACTGCAGCGCAAACTTCAGCATTCGCAACTATACCTCTGGAGTAGTTTGAAACATAGTTTATGGCTGTGTTCTATTCCCCCTTATCCCCTCTATGCCCTATTCATTTAGAACACTCTAACATTCAAAGTTGGAATTATGAAAAGTAAAAAAGCATCAAGGTCGTCTCTTTTAGGTGTGATTTGCTTTCTAACTATTTTTACAGTTTAGTTTTAGCAATCTTCATGTTTACAATTGTGCTCCCTTTGCAGTGCACTTTGAAAACATTGCTAAATATATAAATAAATAAATGCAACATATATGAACACATACAGCCCCTTACAGTCTCCGATATGTTACCAATTACAGAAAAACAAAACACAGCATACATTCAGTCCTTATTTGAGTTCAAAAACAACATGAAACATATAGCACACAGTCAGTGTAAACCTCTCATACAGTATATGTCTTTATTCTAACTTAATCATTTTAAACACAGCCTGATGGCGAAAGCTATAGGTGACCTAATATATAAAAGTGGAATTTATGTTACGTCTACAAAGCTTGTGAAAACAAAAAGCATACGTTAATTCTTTTAATTTATAGTGGGTTATTTATTAAGTATCTGTACTGTATATGACATGGGCCTGTTGGTTACAACCTTCTGCTGCGGTTTGCATGTCAAATTGTAAAAATAGAATTTTAAAAAATAAATAAATATACAATATCCTACTTAATCATAATAATAATAATAATAATCATCATCATCATCATAATCATCATCATCATCATAATTATTTATATTATTATTAAAGTATGTTTTTTTTATTTCTAATACATAATAATTATTAAATTTAATTTCTTGATAAATCGCCTCATTATTTATTTATTTATATGATTTATATTATGTTAGAATAGTGTTAGCTTTTGTAAGTGATTTTATGTTTTAGAATATGATATGTCATTCTCAATAATATTTGTAAAGCAAACATAGGCCACGGATGGAAGACCACATGGGAAAACTAGTTTGCTGTTGGAAGTGGTGTTAGTGAGGCCAGCAGGAGGCAATCAACCTGCGGTCTATGTCCTAATGTCTCAGTATAGTGAAGGGGACACTATACTGTCAGAGGGTGCCATTTTCGATTAAGACATTAAACCAAGGTCATTTAAAGTCCCATGGCACTTCTCAAAGTGTATCGCAACTCCTACACCATCTGACCTTAGAAAAGATATGATGTACTGGAAGAGATTGTACTGATTTGTTTTTTCACACTTGGCAACTTGTTTTAGATCACAAAGAAGAAAGACCCTTTATTTATTTTAGAAGTGTAGAACCTGTTATTTTTTATTATAAAATATTCTTACATAATATTATTATTTATTTGTATTTTATTTTAATATTATTAATATATTTTTATAGAGCCTAAATGTATGTGTGCGATGAGTTTTGTTTGCTGTTTAAAAAAAAAGAAGAGAAAAAAGCTATTTGTACTGCATTTTTCATATCTAACATGTTCAATAAAAATACACCTTTTAAATAAAAAAAAATATATCATATTTATAATTATACCATTTACCCATAAAGTTACCCAAAAGGTACTGTATCTACTGAATTAATCAAAATCCCAATATATGGCTATTACTCCTCCAAAATCCTAATTTAACCTTTGCACATACCTTAAATTGCTTTCGTCCATGCAGAGGATGTAATCAAAACTCATGAAGTCATCCTTGGTGACCTAAGAAAGTGAAAAGACAGCATAAGTATCGTATGCAATGCTTCATGCACATTGTCCAGCAGTGACCCTTTAAGACCCTTTCAGCCACCATCAACCCCCCTTCTCTCTAATTCTTCCTGTCTTTTTTTTAAATCTGCAGCCCAAAGAGCACGTCGTAAGCTTGAACAAACTCCAGAGAACATAAGGAAAAGTCTGTAGAGCGAGCAAACGTGCTGTCTATGTCTGCTCAAACATTCGTTTCCCTCGCTCAAAACGTGAAGGAACAGATCAAAGCACATCTGTGGCTGTACATATGTGTGCGCATTTATTGAGCAAGAAAGCATGATTCATCTGGTACGCCACTGCCCAGGGTCGGTCATAATAGAATGTTTCCAATTTATAAAAACAACAGAAGAACAAAAACCTGAAAAGTGTTTAAACGTAACATGCATGAGGGGTGAAAAAACTAGAGGAACGCCTGTTTGGCTATACCATTTTGCCTGTATAATTGTTGATTTGTGTGAGGTCAACTGGACAAAGATGTCTTTGGTGTAAGCTCAGCTCTGTAAAACCTGACCTCAAAAGGCCAAACTAAAGCTCGCCCACATGACTGAAATATCTGACTGACGTCTGAAATATGGGGGAGGAAAGCACGCAAGTTAGGAGTTTTCTCTTCGTTTGACATGTAATAGGTCAAACCGTGGATATTTCAGACAAGGTGATGCAGTGGCCTTGCTTTAACATTGTGTGCTCCATATTTTGAGCGGTTTTGTGTTCTGCTAATTTTTTTTTTTTTTAATCAAAGAGATGCAAAAAAAATATCCAGCATCTAAGCACAGGATATAAACTAGCAAGCACGCTTGTTTTGATCACCCAAAAAGAGCCTATAATCAAGCATGATGGTTTCTTGTCCAGTGTTAATTTCGCTGACGAAAAACTTTCATTATAATTTTCATGATGAACAAGTTTCTACTGACGAAAAGTAAATAAAAATGAGGGGATGATGACGACAACTATAATAAAAAATATACTGACATTTTCGAGAATGTGATTGAGGGATGTTTTGGAAAATATCCAATCAGAATTAATCTTGGTGTGTGATGCATGACACGCGCAGTCGCACACACATTTGAAAAGTAACTGATCCACAGTAGACGCGGGATGCGGTTTCATCATCATCATTTACGTTTACATATGGTGAAAATCCCCACCATTATTAATGAAAAGTAGCTATGTTCGTAGGGCTGCTGTTACATCATGCACTACGACTGACAAACATGAAGAGTTTGTCATGAAAAATTAGCTGTTTTCTAGACCAATATAGCTGGGAAATATACTCTCATACTGGCATAACAAGGAACTGTGCAGTCATACTATCACTGCAGCCACATCAATTATATTATGCAGTGGTTTTCCTGTCCATATACAGTAGATCTAGAAAATAGCAACTTTTAGTTTTCTATCAGTCTTAGTACACCATGTAAGTATAGAAAAGTCAAGCTTTAAATAAGAGAATGATCAAAACTCTTATTGGAAATGTTTCATCAAGATGCTAATGGTCTAATCTGATTCAATGATCTATGCCAAGCTAAAAATGCTTCCGCCTAACATCGAGATGGACAGAATTAATTAAAAACTTTTGTATCCACCATCTCAGTTAGTTTCTCTGGGGATTTCTGATCACTACACGAGGCGCCAGGCCTACTCGCAATAGTCTTTCCGGTGTAGGTAGGTATATTGTCGCAGACTTTTCGCCATTTATGCATTACCATGACCAAAACAGAAAGAAAAGTTGTGTAAACAAAGTATTAATAATGTTTTACCATGCATTTCAAACACAAGATGCTCAAAGTACAGTTTGAGTACAGGTTATTCAAATTTAGCGGCGCTCACCCAAAACATAACCTATTCCATACCTGCTCACTAGCGGCCCAATTAAAAACTTTTAAAGATGAATTATTTGACTCAAGGTGGCTTCAAAAACGTGGAGTGTTCATTTAACAACCCATAGAACAGCTACAGAACTAAGCTGGGTTTATAGGTTCTTATATGGTAGCACATTATATGGTAGCGCAGTGGTTCTCAAACTGTGGTACGTGTACCACTAGTGGTACGCAGGCTTCCTTTTAGTGGTACGCGGAGGAATGAAATATGTCATGTACATGCTACACACATTCAAAATTTACCAAAAATGATGTATATAATATGCCATATATGACATATAGCCTATGTTTTTGAGGTAATCTGCCATGTTTTTTTTAACCGTGCAGAGTTTTAGCTGCTTTACTGGGCCTACTACGCTGCTGTATTTCAATACTGCTCATTTTGGTGGTACTTGTAGAGACAAATTGTTCCTGAGGTGGTACTTGATGAAAAAAGTTTGAGAACCACTGTGGTAGCACACAACCACCAAAAGCCAATATGTGTGTATATGTGGTGAAAATCCCCACCACTATTAATAAAAATAAGCTATGTTTGTAGGGCAAAAGTTACATCGTGCACTACGACAGACAAAAAAAATGAAGAGTTGCTATTTAACAGACCAATATAGCTGTTAAATATACTCTCATACTGGCATAATAATTAAGGAATGTTGCCGTCTTACTATGACTGCAGGAGCCACAATGATATCACACAGAGCTTTTTTTCTGGCAATATAAATATAGAAAATAGAAATTTTTAATTTTCTGTCAGTCTTACTACACCAGAAGAGTCCAGCTTTAAATAGGAAAATAATCAATACTCTTCTTGGAAATTTCTCATCAAGATGCGAATGGTCTAATCCGATTCAATGATCTATGCTAAGCTAAAAGTGATACCGCCAGACCTTGAGATTGGCTGAATGGATTTAAAGCTGGTAAAACTGACCTTTTCTCTATAGGGAGCTTCAAAAAAGGTAAAGTGTTCCTTTAACCACCCCAAAGAATTGCTAATGAATGAAACAATTTTTAGAGGTTGAAACTAATTTAAACTAAAAGTGCTTCCGCCCAATCTGGAGATCAGCTGAAAGGATTCAAAACTGGTAAAACTTAACAGTTTAACCAAAGGTGGCTTTAAAAAATGTGGACTGTTCCTTTAACAACTCCAAAAAATGCCTATAGAACTAAATTGGGTGTTTACAGGTTCTTATATGGTAGCAAAACCACTGAAAGACCAATTTGTGTACAGCTGAAGTCAGAATTATTTACATAAAACATAACATAAAAAATTAAAAGCTGTTTTTATTCTAGCCGAAAAAACAAATAAGACTTTCCCCAGAAGTAAAAAAAAAATATCAGACATACTGTGAAAATGTCCTTGCTCTGTTAAACATAATTTAGCAAATATTTAAAAAATAATAATAATAAAATAAAAAGAAATTAAAGGGGAGATTAATAATTCTGACTTCAACTGAATATATGTGATGAAAATCCCAACTCATTATTAATAAAAAGAAGCAATGTTTGTAGGGCAGTTATGTTTCCCACCCAGCAACAGCCTTGCTTCTTGGGAAAAGGTTATAGTTCCCATTAAGTGATCTATTTGTGATTTATGGATATGCTACGAAGGACACGTCGATAGTACGTTATGAAGCAACTGTGTTTTATCAAAATACAGACCAAACACTATTTGGAAGCCAATTCAAAACAACAAACTCTATGGAGAATTTCTTCAGGAAACATAGATGATAGATGAAAAACGGCAGAAAACACAGAGGGAGATTGAGAAGAGGGGTCAATAGCAGACAGGCAGAGGACGACTGTCCAAATCAATTTATTGGAAAAAGCTTAAAAATAAGGGGAAAAGATAAAACCTCTATGGTGTGTGACAAAGATGAAGTACGTTTGGCTGTAATTTGTGGTTCGATAATATTAATGCATGCTCTCTCGCCAAAACTGACTTAATATATGGGAAAGGGTGTATGGGCAAGGTTTCATGAGCGACACTGACTGAAGTTATTGAAATGATGATAAATGTGTCGTCCATAGTGTTATGCACATCGATACTGTGCTGAAAGCTTCATGCGCTCATTCCTCTCCCACCATCTGCCTTATTTTTAATCAAGTATTATTTGCTTCAAGTTTTTAGTTTTCCAGTGTGTTGGGCAGCAAAACTGTTATTAGTCTAACCATGCTCAGATCTATATCAAGATCTATATCTTGTTATAGATTATAAATCCCTAATGAACCAACCACATAAGAGTGATTCAATGCATTTATATTTGTTGATTTGGTCAAGATGATCTGCCGAAATTCAAAATGAGCATGAGCATGGGGAAGAACTGAAATGACTTTAAGCATGACATGACTGTTGGCTGGTCTGAGTATTTCAGAAACCACTGATCTACTGGGATTTTCGTCAACAGGCATCTCAAGGGTTTACAGTCAGAGAATGGTAAGAAAATATCAAGCGAGTGCAATTCTGTAGGTAAAAATGCTCATCTTTCTCCAACTAGGAGTATGTTAACTTACATTTTCCCATTTTGCCGTCTGTTTCGCTCTATAGTTTCGCTACATGTAGAGAGCGTCACATCACCTTCCCGCGTTTGTCGCAATTTACGTGACATCACTCGGACGAAGGAACTTGGCCAGACACACCCCGGCCCTAATCAAATGCATGGATTGAGCACGGCCATGTTAATATAAAGAGGAAAATAAACACAGCAGAATTATGCTTTATTGGGGCCCTATCATACACCCTGCGCAATGTGGCGCAAGGCGCGGCGCAAAAATTGTTTGGTAGTTTCAGCTTGGCACAAGAGTCGTTTTGAGGCGTTGCGCTACGCTGTTAAAATAGCAAATGCATTAGCGCTCATTTGTGCGCCCATAGGCGTTCTGGTCTAAAAAGGAAGGCATTCTGAGGCGCATTGATGGCGCGTTGCTATTTTGAGAAACTATAATAGATTATAATAGATAATACAGATAATATAATACAGTAAAACTATAATAGATAATAATTTTCATTAGACCAAAACAAACCCGGTCTAAACTCCGGCGCAGAGTTGCACCTCGCTTACACACTGCTTAATACACACAAGAGAGCAATAGGCAAATATCTTTACATATGAAAAAATTGTAATATTAAGAATATTTATAGGATATAATAAGAATAGATATAGGATATAAATATAAAGGATTAAAATATTTCAAAACATTATTTTCTAGCCTACATAAATATGAAAAATCACTGCTTTTATGTCTTCTTCATCTCGGGAGGCTTTTTCAGTTCATTCATGACAATTTGCTTGTTATATTTTCTTATTATTAGCAGTATTATTTATTATATCCATATTTATATTTGTTTTTATAATAAACAAGCTTAGATTTGCCCACCTGTCAGGTTTTAGACCATATGGGGCACAGCATGTGTTTTAGGATATAACTCAGGTTTTTGAACACACTTTGTTATTATTGTTCATTTATTCGTTTGCTGGAAATAAGAACTGAATTTAGAAATAGTTTTGAAACAAATATTTGCGCTTAACAAACAAAAGTATTTATTTATAGACTAATTTATGTCTGTGTGTAAAGGTTTCCCTATCCAAGAGCGAAAATGAAAGTAGATCATTTATCTCTCATTCTCACGCAGTAGATGCTCTGTTTAACAGTTTTCTGTTTAAAAAACTGTCAACTGTTAACTGTTTGCTAGTGAAATGCTAATTTTTTTCACTTAGACTTACTTTGCGTCCTGTAAATAGCGAATGCGCTCTTAGCATGACGCAGCTGACTCTTAAAGGGAATGGGAGATGAGACTCTAATTGCTTTATTCTCAAAACACATCTATAACTCATTAAGAAAATAAACTCAACCCTAAACTCAATTTGCCTATTGCTTTCTTGTGCATATTAAGCAGTGTATAAGCGAGGCGCAACTCTGCGCCGGAGTTTAGACCAGGTTTGTTTTAGTCTAATGAAAAATCTATTTTAGTTTCTCAAAATAGCAACGCGCCATCAATGCGCCTCAGAACCCCGACCTTTTTAGACCAGAACGCCTATGGGCGCACAAATGAGCGCTAATGCATTTGCTATTTAAACAGCGTAGCGCAACGCCTCAAACGACTCTTGTGCCAAGCTGAAACTACCAAAAGATTATTGCGCCGCGTCTTGCGCCACATTGCGCCGAGTGTATGATAGGGCCCTAAGTCGTTGTTTTTTGTTTTTTTTTAATAGCGGGTTATAATCACACCTAAATGTATTAAAAGGTAAGTTAATTATACCTTTACTTTGTAGCAAACACGATGCAGCTTTCAATCAGGATGAACAGTTTCCATAAGTATAGTTTATAGATAAAGGTCTATGACTCTGCATACAATGACTTTGTCTTGCTGGAGTTCATAGCAGTTTCACTTTACTTCAGGGCACATTAATGCCGCTCTGTAACTTAGGTCTATAGGAGACATTCATAAATATGCCTCGCAACTTCAGCAGAGTTTATTTGAGAGCACAGAAGAAAATCTGCATTTGAGCAGCGTATAGTTGAGCAAGAAGTTTTGTGCACAAACAGAGGAATCCGGCGAGCATGCGAAGAGATTCACATGCTCGTATTACACATAAAAGCTATCTCGACTTGTGATACTGCGTTCACGACATTTGTCATTGAAACAACGCCATAGGTAGTTGGTAGATCTGTGTAAAAGGCCTGTCGCCACAGCTGGAAAAAATCCTAGAGGAAACACTAAAACATAATTTGGAAAACAAATTATTAAGTCTCTGGAGATTCCACTGTTTGTTGATGGCTGTGTTTATGTTAATGGAAAAGAAATCAAGTGTTGAATTCCCTGACATTCACTGACTAAAAAGCACAATATCGATGATCTATAATGAAATAAAAAAACAGTTGGTTGTGTTGAGCAGAGCTTCCAGAATTTTGTGATTCTGCGATCGTTAAATTGAATGCAAATTCAAGCAAATTGGAAAAAAATGGAAGGAGCTAGCCATGTTTTGATTTCTGCCGACTTTGGCCCTTTCTTGCAGACTTTTGCACTGTGCTTCTCCTGAGGTGTGTGACCCGCTTTCGACACTAAACCCTTTCTCTCTTTGTTTCCCTTTATATAAATTACAGAAAGGTTCAAAAGTAAGAAATTACTAAGATGTGTAAATTTGCTAACATTTTATACTGCAATATTTATAACATTAATACAGTAAAACACAAAAAATCCTACAAATATTGAGGTCAATTTTCCAAAAGGTTGCAACAAAAGTAAATTTAGGCTGCGAAAATCTGAAAACGTTCGTGCAAAATCTAGAAGAGGCTGGTTGAGCATGGAGTAGACAAACAACAGACCATTATTTAAGAGGTACCGCCTGGTGGGTGCACTTGATAGTGGATTGCCATGTGGAATAGGGAAAAAAGGTAGTGAAAAATAGCCTAACCACAACAACAAGCAAAACATTTTAATAAATAGAAAGCAAATGTTTTTCAAAAGATATTTCAAGGCTACTTGGACAAAAAGATATATATAAATTTGTAGACTTTCAATGTTTTTTTTCTTCTAAAATGTCTTGTTCTTTTATTGTGATTGCAAAAAAATCAGTGGGTGGATTTTTACCATTAGAGGCTGGCTGCTTTCAAACATCTTATAAACATGATTTATAAGAAAGAACCGTTGGTTTATATGAAAGTTACTGAAATTAAATTGGTCCAACCTGGTACAAATGAGGTGTATCTAATAAAGTGGCCAGTAAATGTTAAGTGGTTATAAAATAGCATTCTTGCCCAAAAAAAACTAGCTGACCTCCAAGTTTCATAACACGCGTACAAACCAAATCCCACATCTGCAGTACCTGTCTTGCCCTGTGATCTGTCTCTATGCCATGTTTCCTGAGGCAGGCCAGACCACGGGCATCAGGAGTGCTGCCAGTATTCCAATCAGAGGTGGCACCAGAGTCTATAACCCACTGTAACACACACACACAGAAAACACGGCTCTAGTTGAGTGCTAATCAGGACCCCGCCGTACCTGCCGCGCCACGTGCCTCATGGAAACGCCATGCTTCTTCATGCAGGCCTGGCCACGGTGATCCGGGGGGTTTCCGATCTCATAGGTGGACGTGGCGGCACTGTCTATTCTCCACTGAAGACACACACACATATAAAGCATAACGATACAAACAAACATGCATAAACACACACAAAAAGAAGAGTATCATTTAAAGGTCTATATTACCAGGACTAAGATTTCCTATCCTATTCTGTGCATTAAATACATCCTGATTGTGCATTAAAGGTGCAGTATGTAAGTTTGACACCCAGTGGTTGAACTAGGTATTGCATTCCTGGTTTAAAAAAAAAAAAAAAAAAAACACACAAACGCAGGTCGCCAGATTGACGACACCAAAAGGAGCGTGCCTGACTATCGAGCCTAAATGCTGATTTAAGGCTGATTTAAATCATGCTCTAAATAAAAAGCAATGGCATGCGATAGGAGAAACAGTTTTTGTCCTAACCAACACCTGAAATG